>NW_027315723.1:5087973-5172973 GCF_026437365.1 Eucyclogobius newberryi
TAAAGCTCTTTTATTCGAGCGGTTCCACCTCCTCCCAAAATGTCCCGTCAGCGCCGTCTTGTTGAACAAATCTTTGCGTTCCTCCTTTTCGCATTTAAAGAAATTCACTTACCAATGCATTTTATTCACATTGGAATTAAACTGGGCCAACATGTTATTGCCAGACACGTGTTGACGCTGAAAATGTCTGCAAAATAAAAACCAACCGACCGGAACCCAACTGTAACTTTCCTGTCGAGGGTTCTGCCGCCACAGAGATGCTTCTGCTTTGCCAGGAATGTTCCACCATGGGGCAATACACTTATCTATCTTGCATTTATTTAACTTGGTGTTTTTATTCGAAAAAAAGAACAAAGGAGAAACATGTATAGCGTGACGTTAGCCGGGTTTGTGTTCATCCAAGCCATATTGAAGTCTACCTGCATTTTTAGCGTTGTCCAGCTGTTATTCTTCTCATTAGTTTCCCTCCTCAGACGCAGGTGCAGGACAGTATAGTGTATATTGTCCCACATGAGTAATGCATTGTCCCACATAAAAACGGCTGCTTCATGCATTAGATTAGGCTGTACCAGGCAGCAGCACCAGCCGCTTTCACAGGGCATTTTTAGCTCCGTACTGTGTCATTAGAGGCCAGTGTGCTCTCTAGTTATGCCCAAGATTGTAGCCTGCTGCTGGGATAGGCGGGGTGGGCGCTCCCCTTTATTGAGGTGGAGGTTTTGGGGTTGGCTCATACATGTGGGGAAAAGGGCTGGTCGTGTGCCAGTGAAAGGGAAGCGGCGAGTGAAAGGGAGAGTGCGGGAACAGGTTTTCACAAAAGTCTGTCTGGCACGGATGAATGTAAAGAAACTATAGATCAGGGGTGTCCAAACTTTTTTTCATTTTGCATTTCGCATTTTGAAACTTATACGCAGCAGAGGGCCACAAACAACCTGAAAATGTCGAATTATGACTTATTAAAGTGAAGTTTTGCGTTTGATATTGTTTGGATGAGCCTCCACACCTTTAATAAGACTTGGAACATTAATATTAGGCTGGTATAACGTCACAATGCTTGAATGTTTCCAAATGTTAAAGTAAAAAATACTACTTTTTGTTGTTTGGACCAACAGCAGGAAGCCGGAGGGCCAACAGAAATGAGTCTGAGGGCCGCATTTGGCCCCCGGGCCGTAGTTTGGACATGCCATAGGTGATATGACTTTGTTTTTGCTCTACTTGAACAGTTTTGTGTTAGAGATATATATATATTTTAACAGTTATTCATCTTGACTTTTGATTGCATGTTTCTATTCTCCTGCTATTCCTGAACTTTGCGTTGTGACACTTATACACAATAAAAGTTGTCTTATTTTCTCTCTTACGCTGTTTTGTACGGTCATCATTACTGTGTGGATTGGAAACGAGTCCGTCTAAAAGGGAGAATACGACAGTAAAGAAGAGCAGAGGAGAACCACAACGGACAGGAATGAGCTGCATCGTGAGAGCAGAAAAGCTGTGAATCGAGACGACTGGTGAATTGTGGCATGTAACGCAGCATAGGATGGAATACGATGATGATGACGATGATGATGATGATGATGATGATGGCGATCTATATTTGTTGTTTCATTGGTCAAAATGTATCGCATTAGGTCCATCCAGACAACAACCACATCACACACTGTACAATGTTAGACTAATGGAGTGTTTTGCTATTACTATCTATTACATACTTATACTATACTACTATAATATCTGTCAATATTTAGTCTTTTTTAGCACATCCTCGTCCCCCGCACAGGCTGATGTTTCTATTTAGTCCAAAACGTGACTAAACAACAAGTTGTATTTAAAGATTTCAATGTGATTTCAATGCCATGTCATTGACCATGAAAAAACCTCTATATCGCTCCACGATTTGGCATCATTCATTCACTTTTCACAGTGATAGTGAACTAATACTGTTGCCATAACTGCCCTGGGGCAAAATGTCACGAGTGAAGTGTCTTGCTCATGAACACAACCACAACATGAACTGAACCACTGACCTTATGGCATTGGGACAACGACACTGTGTTATAGTGTGACATTCTAACTCGATACTAAGAAAAAGGCTCAATCCTAGTTTTGAACCACGTTGATAATAAAAACAACAGAACAAAGAACATTTATTCTAAAATAACCATGAGGTCTTATAGTTCTGATATAGATCAAGACCGTTCTATAACTCGATGTCTTTTCTTATTTGAAATTGCACGTGTCTTTCACATGTCGAAATGTCTCAACTTCAAAACTATTTTAAAACATTTTCTACCATTGAGGAATTACACAATTTCTTATTTATGGGATTATTTTTTGTGCATAATGTTGACCAAACACAAAAAAAACAGCAGTCGCATTTAAGGGACACGACTTTTCTCAAATTCAACTTATTTTTTCTGTCATTAAACTGAACAATGGCTCCAAACACCAACTGTCTATTTTTGTCTTTTTTGTTGTTGCCATGAAGCGTTTTCCACATTGTTGTTGTTATTTACAGCACATTTGTGAAGTAAACAACCCTGTAATAAAAGTGAGAGTTTATCCTTCCATTAACTGTCCATTGTGTATGTGCCCCACCCAAAGCAGCTTGAAGTTAGCATTAAAAAAAAAAACTTTGTAGTGAATCATTGAGCTTTTTACCGCTTCTCGTTAAGAGTAGGTGACTGCAGTCTTTGGCCCTCAGCTCGGGCCCTCAGGGGACTATCTGGAACAAAGACCGTTTAGTCGCAGGGGCCAACACTCAGACCAGACGGGCCCTTCACTGTCACTGAATGTGTCTGAAAATGAGAGGTTCAGAGCAGGGACAGTGTGGAGGGGCCACCACCTCATCACTGCTCCAAAGGGTCTGTGAGACTTACAGTAATGAAGCAAACGGACTTTTATATTGATTTTGGGGAGTTTTAATTTGATTTAATCACTTTGATCTCATAACGATTTGAAAAGTGTGTTAGAGTTTTGTCGATTGGTTAAGGATTTCCAGGTGTTTATTACATTGAGTTGTTTTCATTATTTTAACAAGATTACATCATTTTACTGTTAATAATAACTATATGAACAGAGTTTTGTAATAAGATATATTTGTCTCAAACGTCTCCAGGATGTTCACGTTTTGATAATAATATATATAAGAAGGTGAAAAGTGAATCAGATGTTTGAATATTGCTACACGACTGGTTCAGGTGATAAACACATGTAAATGAACCAATAACTGACATCAAAGAACAACAATAAAGAAAAGGCACAACATTGTAAAGAAACAGAGTCAAAGTGACAAAAGCTTTATGTTGACAATATTCATTGATTTGAACATTTGTGTTTCTGGTAAAACTTCTTCAGATATGATTTTGTTTTTATCATTTTTGTGTCTAGTCAAAATATCAAATATTGAATAACAGATTTAAATTACAATTGATTTTCAGTGATTTGTTTTTTCTTATTGGGATAATTCATTTCGATATTAATATTATTGCTTTAATTGATCATTTATATTCTATATATTATGATATATTATCATTCGTTCATGTTCTACCGCTTGTTCCCGTTCGGGGTCGCGGGAGACTGGAGCCTGTCCCGGTGACTTTGGGCCTGAGGCGGGACACACCCTGGACCAGCTCGTCACAGCTTGTTTCTGTTATATAAACAAACATGTTCATCTCTTGTTCAAACTGTCAAAATAAAACAATAATGAAAGTAAATTAAGGCTAATTTAAACGGTACATTTCTGCCCTTGGTTTTATTGCGACTTATTTATTGAATTGATTATTGCATTAGACAATATTGCGATATCGATACTTTGGCGACGTACTTTTAACAGCAGTTTGTGTCATAACAATTGTTTCCTCCAAAAAGAACTTGAAAACAAAGCTCTGTGTGGCAGCCCCATTAGGACGTCCTCCTCACGGCTCTATCAGGATCCTCTGCTCGGCCTTTGGACCGTGACAGGCGGCATTATCTGTCTCCCTTATCCGCTTAGATCAGTCTGAGGGAGTCTGCGCCTGCCGTGTGTGAACCACCCACACCCACCTCTCTCTCTCCCTCTCTCTCTCTATCTCTCTCTCTCTCTCTCTCTCTCTCTATCTCTCCCTCTCTCTCTCTGTCCTCGCTGTCCTCTCTCTCTCTCCACCTCTCTCTCTCCCCTCTCTCTCTCTCCTCTCTCTCCCCTCTCTCTCTCTCCTCTCACTCCCTCTCTCTCTCTCTCCCTCCCTCTCCCCCCTTCTCCCTCTCTTCTCTCTCTCTCCTCACCCCCCCTCTCCTCCCTCTCTCTCCTCACCCCCCCTCTCTCTCCCCCCTCTCCTCCCTCTCTCCCCCTCTCTCTTCTCTTTCTCTCCTCTCTCACCCCTCCCCCTCTCTCCTCTCACCCCTCTCTCTCCTCTCACCCCTCTCTCTCCTCTCTCCCCCTCTCTCTTCTCTCTCTCTCCTCGCTCTCCCCCCTCTCTCTCCTCCCTCTCTCTCCTCACCCCCCCTCTCCTCTCTCCTCACCCCTCTCTCCCCTCTCTCCTCCCTCTCTCTCCTCTCACCCCTCTCTCCCCCTCTCTCTCCTCTCTCTCTCTCTCCTCACCCCCCCTCTCCTCCCTCTCTCTCCTTACCCCCCCTCTCTCTCCCCCCTCTCCTCCCTCTCTCCCCCTCTCTCTTCTCTTTCTCTCCTCTCTCACCCCTCCCCCTCTCTCCTCTCACCCCTCTCTCTCCTCTCACCCTCTCTCTCTCTCTCTCTCTCTCTCTCTCTCTATCTCTCTCCCTTCTCTCCCTCCTCTCACCCCCCTCTCTCTCCCCTCTCTCTTTCTCCTCTCACCCCCTCTCTCTCTCCTCTCCCCTCTCTCCCTCCTCTCTCCCCCTCTCTCTTCTCTCTCTCTCCTCTCACCCCCTCTCTCTCTCTCTCCCCTCTCTCTTCTCTCACCCCCCTCTCTCTCTCTCCCCTCCCTCTCCTCTCTCCCCCCCTCTCTCCCTCTCCTCTCACCCCTCTCTCTCTCTCCCCCCTCTCTCTCTTTCCTCTCACCCTCTCTCTCTCTCTTTCCTCTCACCCTCTCTCTCTCTCTCTCCCTTCTCTCCCTCCTCTCACCCCCCTCTCTCTCCCCTCTCTCTTTCTCCTCTCACCCCCTCTCTCTCTCCTCTCCCCTCTCTCTCTCCTCTCTCCCTCCTCTCTCTCCCCTCTCTCCCCCTCTCTCTTCTCTCTCTCTCCTCTCACCCCCTCTCTCTCTCTCCCCTCTCTCTTCTCTCACCCCCCCTCTCTCTCTCCTCTCCCCTCCTCTCTCCCCTCCCTCTCCTCTCTCCCCTCCTCTCTCCCTCTCCTCTCTCCCCCCCTCTCTCCCTCTCCTCTCTCTCTCCTCTCCCCTCTCTCCCTCCTCTCTCCCCCTCTCTCTTCTCTCTCTCTCCTCTCACCCCCTCTCTCTCTCTCCCCTCTCTCTTCTCTCACCCCCCTCTCTCTCTCTCCCCTCCCTCTCCTCTCTCCCCCCCTCTCTCCCTCTCCTCTCACCCCTCTCTCTCTCCCCCCTCTCTCTCTTTCCTCTCACCCTCTCTCTCTCTCTTTCCTCTCACCCTCTCTCTCTCTCTCTCTCCCTTCTCTCCCTCCTCTCACCCCCCTCTCTCTCCCCTCTCTCTTTCTCCTCTCACCCCCTCTCTCTCTCCTCTCCCCTCTCTCCCTCCTCTCTCTCCCCTCTCTCCCCCTCTCTCTTCTCTCTCTCTCCTCTCACCCCCTCTCTCTCTCTCCCCTCTCTCTTCTCTCACCCCCCTCTCTCTCTCCTCTCCCCTCCTCTCTCCCCTCCCTCTCCTCTCTCCCCCCCTCTCACCCTCTCTCTCTCTCTCTACCCTCTCTCTCTTTTCCCTCTCTCTCCTCTCCCCCCTCTCTCTCTCTCCCCTCTCCCCCCCCTCTCTCTCTCTCCTCTCTCCCACCTCTCCCCCCCTCTCTCCCCCCTCTCCTCCCTCTCTCTCCTCTCACCCCTCTCTCCTCCCTCTCTCTCCTCACCCCCCCTCTCTCTCCCCCTCTCTCTTCTCTCTCTCTCCTCTCACCCCCTCTCTCCTCCCTCTCTCTTCTCTCTCTCTCCTCTCACCCCCTCTCTCCTCCCTCTCTCTTCTCTCTCTCTCCTCTCACCCCCTCTCTCTCCCCCTCTCTCTTCTCTCTCTCTCCTCTCACCCCCTCTCTCCTCCCTCTCTCTCCTCTCTCCCCCCTCTCCTCCCCCCCTCTCTCTCCCCCCTCTCCTCTCTCTCTCCCCCCTCCCCCTCTCTCCTCTCACCCCTCTCTCTCCTCTCTCCCCCTCTCTCTTCTCTCTCTCCTCCCCCCCCTCTCCTCCCCCCTCTCTCTCCCCCCTCTCTCTCTCCCCCCTCCCCCTCTCTCTCTCCTCCCTCTCTCTCCTCTCTCCTCTCCCCCCCTCCCTCTCCCCCCGGTACTGTTGCGCTCCAGCCGTGTGGGGGGCGGAGCCGCGGAGCCGCCACTGTAACGCGATAGCTCGGAGCCCCCTAAAAGCGCTCCCCTCCTCGCCTCTGTCCACACTCACGCGCTCGCACTGACGCGGCCACAGGACGCACACCGCGCCGCAGCACAAAATACGCGAGACGTGACATTTTGCACCCGCGGAGGAACGTCCTTTGTGACTTCTTGACAAATGGAGACGCGATTTTGACGCTTCTGGACACGTTCGCGCGCGCGCTTGCATTATTCTACGGAGCGCGTGTGCGTAAAGCAGGAGAAAAGAAGGAGACGAGGAGCCAGCGCTCAAGGAATCGGACTTAACCTCAACTTGTGTCCTGGAAGTTTGATCCCATGACTTTTGCAAACGCATCAACTTCTCTCTTTTTAAAGGCGAAACAGCGTCAGCCCCAATGACTCCGCGCGCGGCACTTTGATCCCCGATGGTCGCGTCTTGGATTATCACTGACGCGCTTTAGTTTTTGGCCCCAAACGGGGAGCGGTGTTTTTAATTTTGTGTTGTTGTTTTTTCGTGTGTTCGTTTGTTTTGTGGGAGTTTGCGTGCGTCAAACGTGTGGGAACTTCTCACCCGCCAACATGGATTGTGTTTCATCATTTCTTGGATTGTTGCTGTTACATCTCGTGTTGAGAATCCGCGGCGAAGACGGTGAGTGACTGTTATGTACTATTATGATTATGATTATGACTCTCACGCGCGGCTCTGAGCGGCTCAAACCACATCCTATCATAATCAGTGCAGTCCACGCGCGCGGACCCCGGGAGCGGAGTGTCCCGGTGGTTCACGCGCGCCCTTAAGCATCTCTGTCAACCCGCGTGCGTCTCACTCTCCCCGGCCATATGGAGACGTCCGGCCGCCAACGCGCGCGCTTCTGCCAACTTCACCCACAAACCGGTGCCAAAACGACCCCAGCTCGCACCATATGCCCGATGATGATGTTAAACAATTACAACCGCGCGTCTTCTAGTTCTCCCACCCGCAAATGTCGCGCGTTCTTTCTCTTTTCCAGCTGTTATTTACATTTTTTAATTATTTACGAGGGACACTTCGGCACCTTAGATGAGCTCGACCATCCAGGAGCAGATGAGACTCGAGCGTGGGCTGTGACACGCGCGGTTTCCCGGAGCCGCGTCTCCCCTCAAAGCCGCGCGCGCGTCAAACCTGTACTTAAAAGATCCAACTCTATTATTATTATTATTATTATTATTATGATAATCATCTTCATCAGGCGGAGAGGCGCGGTGTCCCTCCTCGTGCTCCCCGTGCACACGCGCGTGGGGAGGGACCGCGCGGGGCTCCTGGGGCTCTGGGGGTCCCGACTCGCCGCCGCTCTGGCTGGTGCGGCTCCCGGCAATCGAACCGCAACGAGATGGAGATTATGTCACCGAGACGCTTTGAAAACACGTTACAATGACACAAATCACGTCTCATTTTTGCCCATTATTGTGTCGTTTTATCCCGACATTAAACGATGGAGCGGTTTTTCCCTCTCACGCGCACAGATTGGCATCATCTTTATGCATTGGGGGCAATATTTTGGGCTGCACGTGTGAATACAGCTCTTTTTTTTAAATTGTTATAGAAGTGCAGGCGTGTTTTGGCACATTCAAGTGCTTCTTGCGGGAAACGCGGTGACGAGACGCGAACGGTGGTCCCGGTTTACGCAGCCCCCGGGGCATTCTGCTTATCCGAGTTTGGAGCCACGTTCAGAGTCTGTTTACGCCGGGCAAAGTCGGAGTTAGAGATCCAAATCACACCCAGTTATGCCATGCAACACATTTAGCCTTGTTTTGTTGGAACTTTTGCTCATTTTTGTCATTTTGACGCGTCTGGAAACCGCATTAAACACATCATGACCTCAGCGGTGTCAGTGGTGGAACAAACTGAATTTATTTACTTAAAAATCATCAGTGGGTGTTTTTTACTTTGACTGTACATGTGAGAGCAGGTATATGTACTTTCTACTTCATTATATTTTTGGAACTGGACTGAAAAGTAGAAAGTGGGTCTGTTTTTAACACATGAAGGTTGTGGGTTCAAGCCTGAGCTTTGAACAAACCAAAATATACATAAAATCCTCTAGAATTAATTAAGAAATTGATTTGAATTGACCTCCGTTGATCAGCTCACTTCTTTATCAAACCCCCACACATTTGACTGGTCATACTTGTACTTTTGACCCTTAAAGTAGCCAAACACTTTTAAACAGGTAGATTTGTGTGTTACACTTTTACTTGAGTACTTTCCTCCCTCTTGTGTCTGTATTTTTACTGCAGTGACACATGTGAGTACTTCTTGTGTCTGTATTTGTACTGCAGTAACACATGTGAGTACTTCTTGTGTCTGTATTTTACTGCAGTAACACATGTGAGTACTTCTTGTGTCTGTATTTTACTGCAGTAACACATGTGAGTACTTCTTGTGTCTGTATTTTACTGCAGTAACACATGTGAGTACTTCTTGTGTCGGTATTTTACTGCAGTACCACATGTGAGTACTTCTTGTGTCTGTATTTTACTGCAGTACCACATGTGAGTACTTCTTGTGTCTGTATTTTACTGCAGTACCACATGTGAGTACTTCTTGTGTCTGTATTTTACTGCAGTACCACATGTGAGTACTTCTTGTGTCTGTATTTTACTGCAGTACCACATGTGAGTACTTCTTGTGTCTGTATTTTACTGCAGTAACACATGTGAGTACTTCTTCCAGCGCTGATGACGACATGAAAGGTGTAAAAGTCGAAAAGGGAAAGCGGTGGAGGAAGTCGAGTGCAGGAGACGTCCCACATGTCCACGTGAACTCGTCCCTGCAGCGTTCTTGCCTCTCGGGTTGCACGCTTGTATATTTTATGATATTCCCCCTTTTCGCTGCTTGTTGCCAGGTGGAGTTTTTACGCACAGACAAACACGGTCTAAATATTTGAAAAGTGCTGACTTCCTATTCTCAATCAGGAGAGGCAGGTCTTTAGTTCCTTCTGTGACTTCGTTCTGTGCCTTGTACGTTGTTTTCCGTTGGCGTGACGATTTTGTTGTCTTCTTGTACCAGTTTTGAATGTTGTGGCACAGACTATGACATGTACCTCTCAATGTAGCTGGACAACAGAGTTTTTTTTCAAGAATATTGTCTAATTTAGCCAGAAATTTGCACAAAAAAAACTTGAATTTTGTCTATGAATATATGCATTTATGTTTAATGGCGGTATGGACGATTTTTCGGCGATTTGAGAACGCAGGCGGAAGTGCACATGCCACTCCCCCGTGCTCATGCCACTCCCCCGCTCCCCCGTGCTCATGCCACTCCCCGTGCACATGCCACTCCCCGTGCACATGCCACTCCCCCGTGCTCATGCCACTCCCCCGTGCTCATGCCACTCCCCCGCTCCCCCGTGCTCATGCCACTCCCCGTGCACATGCCACTCCCCCGTGCTCATGCCACTCCCCCGCTCCCCCGTGCTCATGCCACTCCCCCGTGCACATGCCACTCCCCCGTGCACATGCCACTCCCCCGTGCTCATGCCACTCCCCCGTGCACATGCCACTCCCCCGTGCTCATGCCACTCCCCCGTGCTCATGCCACTCCCCCGTGCTCATGCCACTCCCCCGTGCACATGCCACTCCCCCGTGCTCATGCCACTCCCCCGTGCACATGCCACTCCCCCGTGCACATGCCACTCCCCCGTGCTCATGCCACTCCCCCGTGCGCATGCGCACTCCCCCGTGCGGACTGATACAACACACACGTGCGTTTGTTTATTAGCGCAAGGGAGCGCATCACATCTCTCGTCTCCCGTAGATTTCTGTCTCTTCTGCGTCAGCTCGAACTGTCTTTCTCCGTCTTCATTTTGCCCCGTACACTGAGGGAACTATATTATGATAGATCCATGCGCTTAGGCACGCGGAAACGTGGGGACGAGCCTGACGCGGCTGCAGGTGAGCGGTAGGTGCGTTTTATGATTGACACGTGGCAGGACAAATGATTTATCCACGCCACGAGGAAATATGATAAAACATTTGCTGAGAAAAATCGTCCATACCACCTTTAATATGAATTTGCACATTCATTGGACATTTTCTATGGTCTGGAATTGTTTTTACATCACATTTCACTTCATGTTTTGTAGTCAAAATGTCTTAACTCTTTTTAAAATCAGAATTCTTTTGTACGGCTGGTTAAAATCTTGTTAATTGTAGAGTTTGGTGTGTTCAACTCTAAAATGCATTTGGAGAAAAACGTTACAATGTCCCATGGAAATCGACGGACGCAAATGGATTAAATGAAACAATAAAACAGATTTGACAATTCTGTCGTTTCCAGGTGGAAGTTTAGGTTAGAAACTGACCAAAAAACCCAAAATTTAAAGAATATGTTTTCCCTGTTGCCTCAGTTCTGACACTTCTGTTCTGAAAAGGCAAATGGTCAGATAATTGAATAGTTGAATTAGAAAACACTCGACATTTATCTGCATTTATGAGATATGTTTGTTTTCTTCATCCTCGCCTCTTTCCCTCCTCTCCTCTCCTCCCCTCTCCTCTCCTCTCCTCTCCTCTCCTCCCTTCTCCTCTCTTCTCTTCTCTCATATCCTCTCCTTCTCCTCTCCTCTCCTCCTCTCCTCCTCTCCTCTCCTCCTCTCCTCCTCTCCTCTCCTTCTCTTCTCCTCTCCTCCTCTCCTCTCCTCCTCTCCTCTCCTCCTCTCCTCTCCTCCTCTCCTCTCCTCTCCTCTCCTTCTCTTCTCTTCCCTTCTCCTCTCTTCTCTTCTCTCCTCTCCTCTCCTCCTCTCGTCTCCTCTCCTCCTCTCATCTCATCTCCTCTCCTTCTCCTCTCCTCTCCTCTCCTCCTCTCCTCCTCTCGTCTCCTCTCGTCTCCTCTCCTTCTCTTCTCTCCTCCTCTCCTCTCCTCTCCTCCTCTCCTCTCCTCTCCTTCTCTTCTCCCCTCTTCTCTTCTCTTCTCCTCTCCTCTCCTCTCCTCCTCTCCTCCTCTCGTCTCCTCTCCTCCTCTCCTCTCCTTCTCTTCTCTCCTCCTCTCCTCTCCTCTCCTCCTCTCCTCTCCTCTCCTCTCCTTCTCTTCTCCCCTCTTCTCTTCTCTTCTCCTCTCCTCTCCTCCTCTCGTCTCCTCTCCTCCTCTCCTCTCCTTCTCTTCTCCTCTCCTCTCCTCTCCTCCTCTCGTCTCCTCTCGTCTCCTCTCCTTCTCTTCTCTCCTCCTCTCCTCTCCTCCTCTCCTCTCCTCTCCTTCTCTTCTCCCCTCTTCTCTTCTCTTCTCTTCTCCTCTCCTCTCCTCCTCTCCTCCTCTCGTCTCCTCTCCTCCTCTCCTCTCCTCCTCTCGTCTCCTCTCCTCCTCTCCTCTCCTTCTCTTCTCCTCTCCTCTCCTCTCC
The DNA here is from genome assembly GCF_026437365.1 of Eucyclogobius newberryi. Taxonomy (NCBI): domain Eukaryota; kingdom Metazoa; phylum Chordata; class Actinopteri; order Gobiiformes; family Gobiidae; genus Eucyclogobius; species Eucyclogobius newberryi. The sequence goes on from NW_027315723.1 coordinate 5,099,782, forward strand.
TCCTCTCGTCTCCTCTCGTCTCCTCTCCTCTCCTCCTCTCCTCTCCTCTCCTCCTCTCCTCTCCTCTCCTTCTCTTCTCCCCTCTTCTCTTCTCTTCTCCTCTCCTCTCCTCCCCTCTCTTCTTTCCTCTGGTGTCCCTCTCTTTCCTTGACTCTGCACACTCTGGCATGTGTGCATAAAGTGTCTCTCTCGGCCAAAACATGCGGCGCAGGTTTTTGGCAGGCGGCAGCGAGAGCGAGCGAGAGAACATCTGTATCACATCACGGTTTGAACATAGAGCCAGGGAGTCGTCACGAGTGGGCGGGGCTTGGCTTTATATTCACAACATTAAACCCAAACGCTTTCGTTCCGAGGGCACAACGGCGAGAACGTGGCACTGTCGACACCTCGATCTGACTCCAGATCTGATTCAGACGTGCTGCAGACCTGCTTTTCTACTGGTTTGACCTGGTTTAGTCCTGGATCAGAGTTTGAATTGAAACCTACAACAAAATGCACTTTAGACATGTTGGTTTCCTTCTTTAGACAGTTTTTATTGTCCTTATTAAGTCCCGGTTTAGACTTGGCTGGTCCTGTTTTGTCCTTGTTAAATCTTTATTTAGTCTCACTGGTCAAATCCTGGAACAGACGTTTTAGCTCTATTTTAGACCTGTCCTCTATGTTCAATTATTTCAATCTGGTTTAGTTAGAGCCCTGGTGTTGTCCTGGTTTAGGTCCAGTATTGTCCATCTTTAGGCCTGGTTTAGTTCTTGCCTGGTGCAGTTTTAGTTTAAACCTGTTTAGAAAAGGAATGTCATGTTTTATAACTTGATTCATCGTGAGTTTAAAGTCTTTAGACCTGGTTTAGTCATAGATTAGGCATTTCAGACATTGTTTGGACCTGTCTTGGAAATTCATTGTCATCTTTTAGTCATTGACTCGTTAGACCTTGTATATTTGTAGTTAAATCTCGTGTAAAACAGCCTAAATCCAGAGTCATGCTTTTTAATCTTGTGTTTTCTTGTAGTCCTGGTTTAGTCCATGTTAACACTTGGTTTAGACCTGTTTTAGTCTTGATTTATTCCATGTTTCAACTGGATTTAGTTCTGCTTTAGTCCTGGTCTTGTCCTGGATAGAATTGTAGTTTTAGTTGATGCCTTCCTAAGAAATTGAGTTATGCTTTAGCGATTCACTTTGGTCTTGTTCTACATCTGTTTCCCAGTTTAGTCCCGGTTTAGACCCTGTTTTAGTCCTTGGTTTGAATGTAGAGTTGTAAAAGCGGTTTGGCCGGGGCCAGAGGGGCGTTTGTGCGATCATGGCAGCGGTGGCGGGGCTGTCGTCACTACACGCCGTATAAAAAAGAACAGGGCCGTCATTTAAACATGTGGTCGCCTTGGAATCTCAGCACATTTATTCTAACTACATTTTACACGATTCGTTCTCTGTTCCAAGTCCTGAACGGTGGCACTGAATTCTCTAAATCAGGACTCAAACTAGAACCAAACGGAGCCAAACCTGTAAAAATGTGAAAAAATGTCCGTAGTCGATCTATGGACCTGGTTTATTCCTAAAATCAACCATAAAATCATGTTTTCCTCACAACAAAATCAAGCCTGTGACTTCAGTGTTATGTGGGAAATTTCCTTTTTGTGCTAATAATTTGCCTGTAATTCTTTTTTTTATTTTATTTTTTCTTATTTGAGCCTTTGCAATAAAAATAAAGGTTTTTTGACCATTTTATGAACTCACTAAAACCATAGCAGCAACTGGATGTGTTTTGTAATAAGGCGGATGTAACAGGAGATGTGAGGGATTGGAGAGTATTGAAAGGTCAAAGGTGAGCGGGGAACAGAGGTCGCAGACTGGTTTCAAAGGGGTTCAGAGGTTTTACGAGTTTCGAGTTTACCGTGAGACAAAAGGGAAAAGTGAGAAAAGAGACAAAGGAGGCGATTTGTGACATGATTTAGTCAATATTGTTTTTGTAAATAAATGTAGAAAATGTAAAGCATTCATTTTACACTTGCGATACAACTGCACTATAGTACCAGTGATACTACTACATACTTAATCTACCAAATGTCCTGAAAATAAAGAAATACAATCAAATCTTAGAAAGTACATTCATTTTTTGATGTCTGATAAAATTATACTCTTAGACACAATTTCTAGTGTCATCTCTCTCCCAAAGTCTGGATTTTTAAAGCAATCTCATGTGAACTGTGCTAATATTTTAGACCAGTTTTAAGTATCAAAAACACACCTGAAACCCACCTTCAGAAAATCCACGTTTTTTTCTTGGGCGAGGACCCCCAAACCCCCATGACCACAGAACTGTCCATACCCTGTGTCAGTTGTTGGTATTTCAAAACCAAAAGTTACACAATTAAGTTCTTACTAACTTAAAAGTACTTTGCTGCTGTTACTAAACGTTACCACAGAAGTACTTCCTGTATCATCCATTTTCTAAACTGATTAAAAACTGATAAACCTTGACTCACTTTATACACTTTGCTTATGAGAAATCACATTATTTCGATATATTTCCCATATTTTGTATGTGTATAAATACTTTTCTAGTTACAAAGTTAATTTTCACTCCCCAAAACATTACAGCCTTTAATACATTTGAATACAGTTGTTTCTAATTTAATTGGTGCTAATAAATAAATGGCCTGAACAAGTTTATTAGCAACAAAAAAACTTCAAAGAGGTTAAAGGTTCACGCTGTTCCCCAAGTTTAATTATTAGGAATTTTTGTTGATACTTCTGGCCTGGTTCTGTCCTGGTTTAGTCCTGGTTCTGTCCTAGTTTAGTCCTGGTTTAGTCCTAGTTCTGTCCTGGTTTAGTCCTGGTTCTGTCCTGGTTCTGTCCTGGTTTAGTCCTGGTTTAGTCCTGGTTCTGTCCTGGTTCTGTCTTGGTTCTGTCCTGGTTTAGTCCTGGTTCTGTCCTGGTTCTGTCCTGGTTCTGTCCTGGATCTGTCCTGGTTCTGTCCTGGTTCTGTCCTGATTCTGTCCTCGTTTTGTCCTTGTTTAGTCCTGATTCTGTCCTGGATCTGTCCTGGTTCTGTCCTGGTTCTGTCCTGGATCTGTCCTTGTTCTGTCCTGGATCTGTCCTGGTTCTGTCCTGGTTCTGTCCTGATTCTGTCCTTGTTCTGTCCTGGTTTAGTCCTGGTTCTGTCCTGGTTCTGTCCTGGATCTGTCCTGGTTCTGTCCTGGTTCTGTCCTGATTCTGTCCTTGTTCTGTCCTTGTTTAGTCCTGGTTCTGTCCTGGTTCTGTCCTGGATCTGTCCTGGTTCTGTCCTGGTTCTGTCCTGATTCTGTCCTCGTTTTGTCCTTGTTTAGTCCTGATTCTGTCCTGGATCTGTCCTGGTTCTGTCCTGGTTCTGTCCTGGATCTGTCCTGGTTCTGTCCTGGTTCTGTCCTGGATCTGTCCTGGTTTAGTCTTGGTTTAGTCCTAGTTCTGTCCTGGTTTAGTCCTGGTTCTGTCCTGGTTCTGTCTTGGTTCTGTCCTGGTTCTGTCCTGGTTCTGTCCTGATTCTGTCCTTGTTCTGTCCTTGTTTAGTCCTGGTTCTGTCCTGGTTCTGTCCTGGATCTGTCCTGGTTCTGTCCTGGTTCTGTCCTGGTTCTGTCTTGGTTCTGTCCTGGTTTAGTCCTGGTTTAGTCCTGGTTTAGTCCTGGTTCTGTCCTGGTTCTGTCCTGATTCTGTCCTTGTTCTGTCCTTGTTTAGTCCTGGTTCTGTCCTGGTTCTGTCCTGGTTCTGTCCTGATTCTGTCCTTGTTCTGTCCTTGTTTAGTCCTGGTTCTGTCCTGGTTCTGTCCTGGATCTGTCCTGGTTCTGTCCTGGTTCTGTCCTGATTCTGTCCTCGTTTTGTCCTTGTTTAGTCCTGATTCTGTCCTGGATCTGTCCTGGTTCTGTCCTGGTTCTGTCCTGGTTCTGTCCTGGTTCTGTCTTGGTTCTGTCCTGGTTTAGTCCTGGTTCTGTCCTGGTTCTGTCCTGGTTCTGTCCTGGATCTGTCCTGGTTTAGTCCTGGTTTAGTCCTGGTTCTGTCTTGGCTCTGTCCTGGTTTAGTCCTGGTTCTGTCCTGGTTTAGTCCTGGTTTAGTCCTGGTTCTGTCTTGGCTCTGTCCTGGTTTAGTCCTGGTTCTGTCCTGGTTTAGCCCTGGTTCTGTCTTGGCTCTGTCCTGGTTTAGCCCTGGTTCTGTCCTGGATCTGTCAGGGATCTGTCCTGGTTTAGTCCTGGTTTAGTCCCGGTCCAGTCCCGGTCCAGTCCCGGTCCAGTCCTGGTCCAGTCCCGGTCCAGTCCCGGTCCAGTCCCGGTCCAGTCCTGGTCCAGTCCTGATAGACGTACATTTCCTTGAAGACTTCCCGGAGCAGAGCAGTTGGCCGGAGGCGCAGAGCGAGCTAAATGATCCGTGAATGGAGCGCGTATCGCGGACATTTCCGACCCGCTGTCTTCTGTCTCTGCCTCATGTTTTTCAAAAGAGGCTTCATTTTTCACGCTGCTCCTGCGCTGAGCACGGCCACTTCAAACACATATTTACACCAGCTTTTATGTGCAATTCTTCTGTATTTAAGCTCATATATGAGTGTATAAATGATTGTCAAAGATGTAATGTGTAACGTTGTTCATTACATGTTTGTATTTGGGTATTTTGTATTTATATTTGAGGAAGTACGGAAGCTTCAAAGGATCAAATCAATACCACATGTATCCTTCACTCACCTAATGAAAGTAATTATGCTTTTCTACACAATGTAATATAAGTTAAATACAAAATATAATACAAGTGGACTATTACATACAACATTATTGACTAAATGTATATTATTATTATGCCGTAAATGGACGAACTATCGTGTTAAATTGTAACAATGGGAAAGATGGAAAGTTTGAGTTTTTGCTTGACAATAAAAATAGATTAATCATGAATTAAAACTAAAATTTGTATTAAAGAAATTGTTTTTTGTACCTAAAATCCATCTAATTCCTTGTAAAAATGTTCATAATTTTACAAACGACGTGACATTTTAATTCACTTCCAGGTGAATTCCCAGGACAAATCCACACGTTTCCAGGTTTTCCAGGTCTTATGGGACGACGGCTCATATTTCCCACAGTGCAACACTTTGACACACGTTTTAATCACTTTTCACCATTTGCGTTAATAATTCTACAGTTACTAGCTCATTTGCATATATGAAGTCAATTCCATTTCAATTTCTTAATAGATTTCTTAATCTGGTCCTGGTTAGGTCTGGATTTGTCCTGGATTTGTCCTGGTTTAATCCTATTTCTCATTTGAATACATTAAATCAATCTAATGTATTCTTAAGTGTCTTCAAGCTTACAATTAATTAGATTTGACTTCTTTTTCTTCTTTTTTTACTACTACTACTATTACTTCTACTACTACTACTACCACTACTATTACTACTACTACTACTGCTACTACTGCTACTACTACTACTACTATTACTTCTACTACTACTACTACCACTACTACCACTACTATTACTACTACTACTACTGCTACTACTGCTACTACTACTACTACTATTACTTCTACTACTACTACTACCACTACTACCACTACTATTACTACTACTACTACTGCTACTACTGCTACTACTACTACTACTATTACTTCTACTACTACTACTATTACTACTACCACTACTATTACTTCTACTACTACTACTACCACTACTACCACTACTATTACTACTGCTACTACTGCTACTACTACTACTACTACTACTACTATTACTTCTACTACTACTACTACTACTACTACTACTACTACTACCACTACTACTACTGCTACTACTGCTACTACTACTACTACTATTACTACTACCACTACTATTACTACTACTACTACTACTACTACTACTACTACTACTACTACTACTACTACTACTATTACTTCTACTACTACTACTACTACCACTACTACCACTACTATTACTACTACTACTACTACTACTACTACTACTACCACTACTACTACTACTATTACTTCTACTACTACTACTACTACCACTACTACCACTACTACTACTACTACTACTACTACTACTATTACTTCTACTACTACTACTACTACCACTACTACCACTACTATTACTACTACTACTACTGCTACTACTGCTACTACTACTACTACTATTACTTCTACTACTACTACTACTACTACTACTACTACTACTACTACTACTACTACTATTACTTCTACTACTACTACTACTACCACTACTACCACTACTATTACTACTACTACTACTACTACTACTACTACTACTACTACTACTACTACTACTACTACTATTACTTCTACTACTACTACTACTACCACTACTATTACTACTACTACTACTGCTACTACTGCTACTACTGCTACTACTATTACTTCTACTACTACTACTACTACTACTACTACTATTACTTCTACTACTACTACTACTACCACTACTACCACTACTATTACTACTGCTACTACTGCTACTACTGCTACTACTACTACTACTACTACTACTACTACTACTACTACTACTATTACTTCTACTACTACTACTACTACTACTACTACCACTACTACTACTGCTACTACTGCTACTACTACTACTACTATTACCACTACTACCACTACTATTACTACTACTACTACGACTACTACCACTACTACTACTACTATTACTACTATTACTACTACACTACTACTACTACTACTACTACTACTACTACTACTACCACTACTACTACCACCACTACTACTATATTGAACAAGAATAAAGATGCGGCTGATATATTTTATAACTAGATATTGTTATTACTACTATATATTACTACAAATTAAATACAAATACAATAGCTTTTTAATGACACTTATAAAAGCCCTACACCCGCTGCTCCCATCGCTGCTTCTACCGTTATTATTTGCGCTCCTGTAAGTGTTTGGTTTATCGTTTACTGAGAGGCGGGGCGCTTTGGGGGAGTTTTGATTTATAAAAACTGCATATTTAAAGCAAGGTGTAAAATAATTGCCGTGAAAATGCGTCGGCGTGAAGTTAAAGCGGTGTTTTGTTTTTTTCAGATGAATACTCTGTGATAAATGTGTGTCGTTGTTTACATCCGTCATGTGACCGTTTGTGACGAAAGCCGGGGAAAACTTTGAATTTGAACAAGGCGTGTGAGGAATAATGTACGAGGCATGACATTAGATACATTAAATCAAACATAAATAGCTCCACTGACATTGGATGTGTAAAGGTCAATTTGACACATTTATGTTTTATGGTAAGGTTTTGCTTTATTTTGGTAACTTCCTGTGTAACCGGAAGTGATGGTAAAACCGAAGTCTACTTGAGACACTGGAAAAGACGAAAAGTAAATTGGAAAACGGACAAAACACGGACAAACTCAAGGATCTAGCTACAGTCGACAGGGGAACAAGGTCTGTAGTTAAAACGATTGTATTTATGAGATATTTGAAATGTTTAATGGATGTATATGTTGCGAAAATATAGTACCAATGTAATGAGTTAGAAAATACGGGGATTTACGTCCAAAATGTAATTGTCTTTTTTATTTTATTCTGTCTAGCTCTTACGTTGGTTGAATGACACGGAAAGGATCATTAAAAGACATTTAACCATCAGTTCTGGCCTTCTCAATACGACTGGACGCTACAGGATGTTTTATTCAATATTTCTAAAGCACTACATTAACTATGTCATCTTAAATATATATAAGCACAAATGTAATATAAAATGTGTGGATCTAACTCCTGATCTTTTAATGTCTTCCACTTCTTGAATTTCTGGTCCTATTTTTCACCGTACTCACTGTCCATAAAGCTTTCATATACTATAATTACTACAAATCTTCTGTAGTTTCTCAAAAATGACTTGTGTATTTGAGGAGCCAGTAAGAAATGTCATAGAGCAGGACAAATTTGAAAAGTATACTATTGTTATGATTGAGGATGTGTAAATTAAACTCATTGGGAGGGGTGGGAATTATTGTATTTGTGTTGATTTTTGGGAGTAATAGGACTTTTTCAGTAGATTTTTTAACTTGTACATTAAATACTTTGAATACTTTGAAGAATCTGCAGGCAGGACATATTACAATATCATATTTATAGCATAATAACATTTTGTCATTTTTCTCATTGCTGCTGATACAATTTAAGGACTTGTCAGGATGTATTGTTGCTTTGACTGGAACGCCAATACGGCAATAAACTACTGCATTTATGTATTTATGATGATACTGTACTATTGTAGGCGAGCGTGAGATTTGTTAAGTCGTTTTTTAACCAAAGTGAAACATGGAGACTGAAGAATATTTACAAATAAAGTATTTTTTGATTACATAACGTCATTGTCGTTGTTATAAAAGGTCTTTTCGTATGTGTTTTTGTATTTGAGAGTCAGAATAGTTCGGATCACAGTTACGATGATCAAAATACGATTATTTTAATAGTTGGCCAGTCACGTGTTGCAGCCCCAATACAGACTTATTAACCCTAAAGCAGGATAATCCAAGTAAATCCTTTTCTAAATGTACAATCTTGTTAAAATATGAGTTGTAATGAGCAGAATGAAACACATAAGTCGTCAGTGTCCTTAATGAGTATTAAAAGTGACCCATTATTACTACTCCGTTGTTATAAAAGCTATTTCCATGGGTCATTTCCCTTTGTTTGGGTGGACATCCGAGACCGCGGCCCCAAACCCAAAACAAAGCACTCAGGCGGCGCATGAGAGACTTGATACTGTTGTCAGGTAGAAACGGGATTAGTTTAGCCCCCCGCTGCTGCTAGCCACCATCTGCTAACCCGATTGATCTATTGAAGCGCATTGATCAGTGTGGCTAGCAGCGTGCATTAGCTGATTAGCATGGGCACTTATCCTGTTAGCGGGCTCGGGGTTAGGGAGCAGCAAGAATGGGCTCTAACCGGGAGCTAAAGAGGATTTTTGGACTTTAGCCACCTTTGAAGCGCCTTTAAAGGAAAAGAATCCCCTTTTCATAAACGCGTTACTTCCACCAAAAGCCGTCGTTGTCCCGTGTTGTATTGTGGGTAAATGAGTAGTGAAATTAGAGCATAGACCACAAGTTACTAGTGTTGCTAAGATGGTGACGCTTTAACAACAGAACTGGTCAGTGGAGTCTTAGTCGACCAACATTTATATTAATTGACTTATTTTTTTATGATTGACTTACTTATATTTTATTGGGATTATAAAGGCAGAAAATAGAAAGATCGGAGTTAGCACAAACTGAATATATTACAACAGCACAAAGGTTGTATATCTATATATCTATATATCTATATCTATATCTGGTTGTATCTATATCTTTCATTTTTCTTCTTCTGTCTAAATTAGCCTTGATTTAGTCCTGTTTTCGAGTTTGACTAATATATTAAAACATGAATATATTTATTTTCATATAATGGAAATGATTGTATTTCATTCATATTTAATAATACAACATTTGGTTTGTATTAAATGAAGTGTGAATTGTGATTTGGTCTTTGACATAAAGTAGTGCTTATGTCTGCATGTCTGACACTGTCCGGACTCATCACAATTAGAGCCTTATCTCAGGGAGTTTGGCCCCGGGATACGGCAAGTGTGAACGGACGAGCTGATAATCCTGTCCTTATTTCTACTGCGCATTCATTAAAAATGTGGTGGAGAAAGATGGAGGAGGGAAGAACGTCTTGTGGCTTTTCAGCTGCACCAGGTTCTAGCACCAGGAGCAGAGGGAAAATCAAAGACTAAATTCAAAAACAATATGAAAAGAGAAATAAAATTGAAATATAATTGAAGAATAATTTCCATTGATACCTAAAACATCACAAATACAAGATAAAATACCTGACCAATGCAGTAAAAAATATCAAATCCTGCTTCAAACATGAAAAAAAAACACAAGTTGGAGGTGCGATCACAGCTTTCTTAGGTGAATACTGCAGTTGTGTCCTTGGGCAAGACACTTACTCGTGAAAGTGTGAGTGGGGCATTGATGTAAAGCCTTGAGATATATAAATGTGACCATGGGTGTGACTGCTGCTGCTGCTTGACTCAGATGATGTTTTAGTTTTAGTCCTGGTTTAGTTCTGGACAAACGATGAGCGACGTCGCTCCAGCTTCTTTCATTTCCAGTGGAACTCGTGCAACAGTTTGAAAAGTACAAGTTTCCCTTTTTGTGCCGGCCGCGCGCCGCGGCTCCTGAAACTGCGCCGCTATTTGACCACGCTTTAGCGCCGTTTTAGGCCGCGCCGAGTTAAGGTTAGGGTTAGGGTTAGGGTTAGGGTTAGGGTTAGGGTTAGGGTTAAGGTTAAGGTTAAGGTTAAGGTTAAGGTTAAGGTTAAGGTTAGGGTTAGGGCTAGGGTTAGGGTTAGGGTTAAGGTTAGGGTTAGGGTTAAGGTTAGGGTTAGGGTTAAGGTTAAGGTTAGGGTTAGGGTTAGGGTTAGGGCTAGGGTTAAGGTTAGGGTTAGGGTTAGGGTTAGGGTCTCCAGCCACGGCCTAAATGAACAGCTAAAATACTCCTCATAGTTTCACAGCTGATCAAATGTGTGTGAGACGCTCAATCGGTCGTGGACCAGAGACTCGTGAAGCGGCCGTGGACCAGAGACTCGTGAAGCGGCCGTGGACCAGAGACTCGTGAAGCGGCCGTGGACCAGAGACTCGTGGACAAGAGACTCGTGAAGCGGCCGTGGACCAGAGACTCGTGAAGCGGCCGTGGACCAGAGACTCGTGAAGCGGCCGTGGACCAGAGACTCGTGAAGCGGCCGTGGACCAGAGACTCGTGAAGCGGCCGTGGATCAGAGACTCGTGAAGCGGCCGTGGACCAGAGACTCGTGAAGCGGCCGTGGACCAGAGACTCGTGAAGCGGCCGTGGACCAGAGACTCGTGAAGCGGCCGTGGATCAGAGACTCGTGAAGCGGCCGTGGATCAGAGACTCGTGAAGCGGCCGTGGACCAGAGACTCGTGAAGCGGCCGTGGACCAGAGACTCGTGAAGCGGCCGTGGACCAGAGACTCGTGAAGCGGCCGTGGACCAGAGACTCGTGGACAAGAGACTCGTGAAGCGGCCGTGGACCAGAGACTCGTGAAGCGGCCGTGGACCAGAGACTCGTGAAGCGGCCGTGGACCAGAGACTCGTGAAGCGGCCGTGGACCAGAGACTCGTGAAGCGGCCGTGGATCAGAGACTCGTGAAGCGGCCGTGGACCAGAGACTCGTGAAGCGGCCGTGGACCAGAGACTCGTGAAGCGGCCGTGGATCAGAGACTCGTGAAGCGGCCGTGGATCAGAGACTCGTGAAGCGGCCGTGGACCAGAGACTCGTGAAGCGGCCGTGGACCAGAGACTCGTGAAGCGGCCGTGGACCAGAGACTCGTGAAGCGGCCGTGGACCAGAGACTCGTGAAGCGGCCGTGGACCAGAGACTCGTGGACAAGAGACTCGTTAAGCGGCCGTGGACCAGAGACTCGTGAAGCGGCCGTGGACCAGAGACTCGTGGACCAGAGACTCGTGAAGCGGTCGCTGCTTCTGACATTCATCGCGTGTTGGATTTTCGCCGGTCGTTGTCACTTTTTCGCTGCCTCATATCGAGCTCTTTAAACCTGCTTCAAGTGAATTTAGAGCTTTAGTCCAGCTTCAGCCACATAAAGATCTGGGATGGATTGGTTCTAGTTTTGGCCCACAATGTGCCTCTTACTATTTTACTATCTTATCTTATCGTATCGTATCTTATCTTATCTTATCCTGCTCTTTCTCTCTTCTTTTAATCCGAGCATTTTAACAGTGACATTCTCCTCTTTATATTTCATTTCTCTTTCTCTTTAACAGTGAACGCTCCAGACGTCTCGTGTCAGTTTGTTTTTCGGGCGGGGCCACACAGCCACATTCACGTCTGAATTCAAATGAACCACATTATCTGTTATCACCGCCTCACTTTCATTCACTACCAGTTAAATAAGTCTAAATAAGTCTAAATGAGTCTGAATAAGTCTGAATAAGTCTAAATAAGTCTGAATCGGTCTAAATCAGTCTAAATAAGTCTAAATAAGTCTGAATAAGTCTAAATAAGTCTGAATAAGTCTAAATAAGTCTAAATAAGTCTAAATGAGTCTGAATAAGTCTGAATAAGTCTAAATAAGTCTGAATCGGTCTAAATCAGTCTAAATAAGTCTAAATAAGTCTGAATAAGTCTAAATAAGTCTGAATAAGTCTAAATGAGTCTGAATAAGTCTAAATAAGTCTGAATAAGTCTGAATAAGTCTAAATAAGTCTGAATCGGTCTAAATCAGTCTAAATAAGTCTAAATAAGTCTGAATAAGTCTAAATAAGTCTGAATAAGTCTAAATGAGTCTGAATAAGTCTAAATAAGTCTGAATAAGTCTGAATAAGTCTAAATAAGTCTGAATCGGTCTAAATCAGTCTAAATAAGTCTAAATAAGTCTGAATAAGTCTAAATAAGTCTGAATAAGTCTAAATGAGTCTGAATAAGTCTAAATAAGTCTGAATAAGTCTGAATAAATCTAAATAAGTCTAAATAAGTCTGAATAAATCTAAATAAGTCTAAATTAGTCTGAATAAGTCTAAATGAGTCTGAATAAGTCTAAATAAGTCTGAATAAGTCTGAATAAATCTAAATAAGTCTAAATAAGTCTGAATAAGTCTAAATGAGTCTGAATAAGTCTAAATGAGTCTGAATAAATCTAAATAAGTCTAAATAAGTCTGAATAAGTCTAAATGAGTCTGAATAAATCTAAATAAGTCTAAATAAGTCTGAATAAGTCTAAATGAGTCTGAATAAATCTAAATAAGTCTAAATAAGTCTGAATAAGTCTAAATGAGTCTGAATAAATCTAAATAAGTCTAAATAAGTCTGAATAAGTCTAAATGAGTCTGAATAAGTCTAAATGAGTCTGAATAAATCTAAATAAGTCTAAATAAGTCTGAATAAGTCTAAATGAGTCTGAATAAGTCTAAATGAGTCTGAATAAATCTAAATAAGTCTAAATAAGTCTGAATAAGTCTAAATAAGTCTGAATAAGTCTAAATGAGTCTAAATAAGTCTGTTTTCTTTGTCCAAAACTGGAATTATTGTCAAGTTTTAAATCTCTTCTCTCTCTCTCCTCGTCTCCTCCTCCTCCTCCTCCTCCTCTCTCTCGCCTTGTCTCTCTCGTCTCTTCCCTCGCTCTCTCTCCTCCTCGTCTCCTCCTCCCCTCTCTCTCCTTGTCTCTCTCGTCTCTTCCCTCTCTCTCTCTCTCTCTTCTCCTCGTCTCCTCCTCCTCTCTCTCTCCTTGTCTCTCTCGTCTCTTCCCTCTCTCTCTTCTCCTCGTCTCCTCCTCCTCTCTCTCTCCTTGTCTCTCTCGTCTCTTCCCTCTCTCTCTTCTCCTCGTCTCCTCCTCCTCTCTCTCTCCTTGTCTCTCTCGTCTCTTCCCTCTCTCTCTCTTCTCCTTGTCTCCTCCTCCTCTCTCTCTCCTTGTCTCTCTCGTCTCTTCCCTCTCTCTCTCTTCTCCTTGTCTCCTCCTCCTCTCTCTCTCCTTGTCTCTCTCGTCTCTTCCCTCTCTCTCTCTTCTCGTCTCCTCCTCCTCCTCTCTCTCCTTGTCTCTCTCGTCTCTTCCCTCGCTCTCTCTTCTCCTCGTCTTCTCCTCCTCCTCCTCTCTCTCCTTGTCTCTCCCCTCTCTCTCTCTTCTCCTCATCTCCTCCTCCTCTCTCTCTCCTTGTCTCTCTCGTCTCTTCCCTCTCTCTCTCTCTCTCTCTCTCTTCTCCTCGTCTCCTCCGCCTCTCTCTCTCCTTGTCTCTCTCGTCTCTTCCCTCTCTCTTCTCCTTGTCTCCTCCTCCTCTCTCTCTCCTTGTCTCTCTCGTCTCTTCCCTCTCTCTCTTCTCCTCGTCTCCTCCTCCTCTCTCTCTCCTTGTCTCTCTCGTCTCTTCCCTCTCTCTCTTCTCCTCGTCTCCTCCTCCTCTCTCTTTCCTTGTCTCTCTCGTCTCTTCCCTCTCTCTCTCTTCTCCTTGTCTCCTCCTCCTCTCTCTCTCCTTGTCTCTCTCGTCTCTTCCCTCGCTCTCTCTTCTCCTCGTCTCCTCCTCCTCCTCCTCTCTCTCCTTGTCTCTCCCCTCTCTCTCTCTTCTCCTCGTCTCCTCCTCCTCTCTCTCTCCTTGTCTCTCTCGTCTCTTCCCTCTCTCTCTCTCTCTCTCTCTCTCTTCTCCTCGTCTCCTCCTCCTCTCTCTCCTTGTCTCTCCCCTCGTCTCTTCCCTCTCTCTCTTCTCCTTGTCTCCTCCTCCTCCTCCTCTCTTCTCCTCGTCTCCTCCTCTCTCTCCTTGTCTCTCTTGTCTCTTCCCACTCTCTCTCTCTCTTCTCCTCGTCTCCTCCTCCTCTCTCTCTCCTTGTCTCTCTCGTCTCTTCCCTCTCTCTCTCTCTCTCTCTTCTCCTCGTCTCCTCCTCCTCTCTCTCCTTGTCTCTCCCCTCGTCTCTTCCCTCTCTCTCTTCTCCTTGTCTCCTCCTCCTCTCTTCTCCTCGTCTCCTCCTCTCTCTCCTTGTCTCTCTTGTCTCTTCCCACTCTCTCTCTCTCTTCTCCTCGTCTCCTCCTCCTCTCTCTCCTTGGGGGAAGACAAACTGTCGATGCAGCAGCATTTCTCTGAGTGTCTTAATCCCTTCTACACTGCACATACCTCAACAATAGACTACTGTACTGGACATACTATTAGCGTCACAAGTACTAATCGATATACAGCACATGGCATCCTGCAAAATATATCTTGTTTTTATATTTTCAAGAACCAAACACATTTGAACATATTCTTTGTTTAGCTTAAGGTGCACTTCAGTGTCCTCTGCATTTGACCCATCCTGTGGGCGTCAATGTGCCCATAAACTAACCCAGGCCTCTTAATTTAAGGCCTGCAGCCCATCTTCCAAATATAATCCAAATAATCCATATAATCCAAACTAAATATGTTCCCTTGTGTAGTGGTTAGTCCTGGTTTAGTCCTGGTTTAGTCCTGGTTTAGTCTTGGTTTGGTCTTGGTTTAGACTTGGTTTGGTCCTGGTTTAGTCCTGGTTTAGTCCTGGTTTAGTCCTGGTTTAGTTCTGGTTTGGTCCTGGTTTGGTCCTGGTTTGGTCCTGGTTTAGTCCTGGTTTGGTCCTGGTTTGGTCCTGGTTTGGTCCTGGTTTAGTCCTGGTTTAGTCCTGGTTTAGTCCTGGTTTGGTCCTGGTTTAGTCCTGGTTTAGTCCTGGTTTAGTCCTGGTTTGGTCCTGGTTTAGTCCTGGTTTAGTTCTGGTTTGGTCCTGGTTTGGTCCTGGTTTGGTCCTGGTTTAGCCTTGGTTTAGTTCTGGAATAGTCCTGTTTGATTCTGGTTTGGTCCTGGTTTAGTCCTGGTTTAGTTCTGGTTTAGTCCTGGTTTGGTCCTGGTTTGGTCCTGGTTTAGTCCTGGTTTAGTCCTGGTTTAGTCCTGGTTTAGTCCTGGTTTAGTTCTGGTTTGGTCCTGGTTTAGTCCTGGTTTAGTCCTGGTTTAGTCCTGGTTTAGTCCTGGTTTAGTCCTGGTTTAGTTCTGGTTTGGTCCTGGTTTGGTCCTGGTTTGGTCCTGGTTTGGTCCTGGTTTAGTCCTGGTTTGGTCCTGGTTTAGCCTTGGTTTAGTTCTGGAATAGTCCTGTTTGATTCTGGTTTGGTCCTGGTTTAGTCCTGGTTTAGTTCTGGTTTAGTCCTGGTTTGGTCCTGGTTTGGTCCTGGTTTAGTCCTGGTTTAGTCCTGGTTTAGTCCTGGTTTAGTCCTGGTTTAGTTCTGGTTTGGTCCTGGTTTAGTCCTGGTTTAGTCCTGGTTTAGTCCTGGTTTAGTCCTGGTTTAGTCCTGGTTTAGTTCTGGTTTGGTCCTGGTTTGGTCCTGGTTTGGTCCTGGTTTGGTCCTGGTTTAGTCCTGGTTTAATCCTGGTTTAGTCCTGGTTTAGTTCTGGTTTGGTCCTGGTTTGGTCCTGGTTTGGTCCTGGTTTGGTCCTGGTTTAGCCTTGGTTTAGTTCTGGAATAGTCCTGTTTGATTCTGGGATAGTTCTGGTTCAGACCCGGTTGGTGCTTGTTCAGTTTTGGATGAGCATTTTTGCAGTGTAATGTTGGTCTTTACTGCTATTTTACCTTCAAAAATCTAACATAGAAGTTGTCATACAATAGCAGTATATTATAATCATAATGTTGGACCTCAAACTGTATCAAAAGTAGCGGTGCCTCGTGGACTTATTCAACCCCTCCAAAAACTCTGTCCCTCCAGAAAATGATCTGATCCAACACGTTCAATCTGAATCTTCCCATCGCCGACTCGTCTTTGACTGACAGGCGTCTCTCATGTATTATCGAGTCTATTTGTAGATGTGGGTGTCGCCGAGTCAACGCACAAAGTCAGAAAGCCCATCAAATGTCGAGTCGATCTTAAGCCGTGCCTTTTAAATACAATGGGAGCTGGAAATGTCAAGTCGAGAAGGCGATATTACACCATGGGCCCCCGCGGTCGCCACAGTTACGCTTTCAAAGGAATAAAGCCAAAATATCAAGACATTTAAGAGGTAAAAAGAAGGTGACAGACGGGTTCAAAGCACTGGTAAGTGCTGTTACATACATTAAGCCCTGTGATCTTGTGTTTGAACCCGAAAACTAACCAATATTAAAACCAAAATATGCTCTTAGATACATACATTCTTACTGTGAGCGGGTTGGCCTCTCCGTAGAACAGACCTGTCACTTGTTTAAGCCCATACTGTGCTAACACTCCTCACACCTTTAAGTAAACTAAACTAATAAGTACAAATATAGTAGCTGCAGAGCCTGAATAATGTGCCAGAGGTCCTTTAACAATAGGGTTAGGGTTAGGCATCTTTCCCGCCTTTCACCTCTCACGATATCAAACTGAACCCGGCGCCTCTGCCACACATTTGTTTAGTCAAGAATTGCAAAATGAACTGCCCCCGTTGTCATGGTGAGCACGTTTTCGGCTTTGCTGCTGTAAAGAATAATAATGTGTGCCAATCTTCTGCAACACCGCAGTAATAACACGACCATTGTTGGGGAATGAAATGCTCTTATTGTCCCTGGAGTTAGCGTTAGCATGTTAGCATCAGATAACGAGAATGACGTCTTTGTGGAGCACTGGGATGCTAATACTTTATTTTAACTACACTTTTATTTATAAAGCATGAACAAAACTTCATGATCTAGTTTTTAAGTCTGAGTTAATCTTACTAAATATGTTCTTCGTTCATGCTTTCTTGAGGATAATTAAAGTGTAGTTATTGTAAAGTGTTATCAAAAAGGATTATAGCCTTGTTAAGACGACTTCACTTTAGAATATCTGGATTTTATTGGCAAAAATCACTGTATGATGAGTATCGGGAAGGTTGTTTTCAAAATATGCTGAATTTAAACAAAATCTGGTTTATAATTTGTAATAAATTATCTTAAAATGCAGCAAAAAGAGCTTGAAAATAAGTAATACGGTTATATTTCTGCACTTTTACGACACAGAATACTTCAACCTCAACAAATACTTTTAAAATACATGTTTTAGCACATTTAGACAAGGTGCTCGACATCATGCTCAAAGGCCAATAACAATATAGATGCAGAATTATGTGTCCTTTAACGGATGGATTGCTGTTTTGCAGCGTGCTAGACATCCTGACTACTTCTCTGTGCGGTGATGCTAGCTAGCTTCACCATTGGCACTATTGTTCCGGCGGGGAGCCAGATAGTATCAGTAAATGTGTTCCGTGTTTGCAGATTGGCTCTGCCTGAGCAACAATTACATTCAGAAAAAACCCCAACACTCTCCCATTGGGGACGATAAGAGCTGGGTGTGGAGGAGCATACGCTGGCTCGCCTGGACCCTAATCCAGAGAAATACACTGCAATCATCCGCCTTTATTGTTTTAATAGCTTATATTCACAATACCCAATGGATAAGTTGTGTTTTTTTTTCCCAATTTCCGGCACAAATTGCTTTCCTTTGTCTTACAGTTGGTTGGGAGCAGATAGTTGGACGGGATTCAATGGTTTAGGACACGAGGACATACTGTAGGCGTACTCGGGATGGGTTCAGATTATTTTTTAAAGTGAAATTGAACAGTACTAAAACATGTTCTTTACACAGTATCCTTAAGTATTTAGTCATCAAAACATTTAAAACAAGAAAATATCCCCAGCATGCAGTCCTAGTCCTTTATCAGAAACTAGAAGTGAACCAGGAGCTGGGCCAGGGCTAGACCGGGGCTGGACCAGGTTAGACCAGGGCTGGACCAGGCTAGACCAGGGCTGGACCAGGGCTGGACCAGGGCTGGACCAGGTTAGACCAGGGCTGGACCAGGCTAGACCAGGGCTGGACCAGGGCTGGACCAGGGCTGGACCAGGGCTGGACCAGGGCTGGACCAGGGCTGGACCAGGGCTGGACCAGGGCTGGACCAGGCTAGTTGGAATACGTAGTAGGAATACGTAGTTGGAATAAGTAGTTGGAATACGTAGTAGGAATACGTAGTTGGAATACGTAGTTGGAATAAGTAGTTGGAATACGTAGTTGGAATACGTAGTTGGAATACGTAGTTGGAATAAGTAGTTGGAATACGTAGTTGGAATACGTAGTTGGAATACGTAGTTGGAATAAGTAGTTGGAATACGTAGTTGGAATACATAGTTGGAATACATAGTTGGAATACGTAGTTGGAATACATAGTTGGAATAAGTAGTTGGAATACATAGTTGGAATAAGTAGTTGGAATACGTAGTTGGAATAAGTAGTTGGAATACATAGTTGGAATACGTAGTTGGAATACATAGTTGGAATAAGTAGTTGGAATAAGTAGTTGGAATACATAGTTGGAATACGTAGTTGGAATAAGTAGTTGGAATACGTAGTTGGAATAAGTAGTTGGAATAAGTAGTTGGAATACATAGTTGGAATAAGTAGTTGGAATAAGTAGTTGGAATACATAGTTGGAATAAGTAGTTGGAATAAGTAGTTGGAATAAGTAGTTGGAATACGTAGTTGGAATAAGTAGTTGGAATAAGTAGTTGGAATAAGTAGTTGGAATACATAGTTGGAATAAGTAGTTGGAATAAGTAGTTGGAATACATAGTTGGAATAAGTAGTTGGAATAAGTAGTTGGAATAAGTAGTTGGAATACGTAGTTGGAATAAGTAGTTGGAATACATAGTTGGAATAAGTAGTTGGAATACATAGTTGGAATACATAGTTGGAATAAGTAGTTGGAATAAGTAGTTGGAATACATAGTTGGAATAAGTAGTTGGAATACGTAGTTGGAATAAGTAGTTGGAATACATAGTTGGAATACGTAGTTGGAATACATAGTTGGAATAAGTAGTTGGAATACATAGTTGGAATAAGTAGTTGGAATAAGTAGTTGGAATACGTAGTTGGAATAAGTAGTTGGAATACATAGTTGGAATAAGTAGTTGGAATACATAGTTGGAATACATAGTTGGAATAAGTAGTTGGAATAAGTAGTTGGAATACATAGTTGGAATAAGTAGTTGGAATACGTAGTTGGAATAAGTAGTTGGAATACATAGTTGGAATACGTAGTTGGAATACATAGTTGGAATAAGTAGTTGGAATAAGTAGTTGGAATACATAGTTGGAATACGTAGTTGGAATAAGTAGTTGGAATACGTAGTTGGAATAAGTAGTTGGAATAAGTAGTTGGAATAAGTAGTTGGAATACATAGTTGGAATAAGTAGTTGGAATAAGTAGTTGGAATAAGTAGTTGGAATAAGTAGTTGGAATAAGTAGTTGGAATAAGTAGTTGGAATACATAGTTGGAATAAGTAGTTGGAATAAGTAGTTGGAATACATAGTTGGAATAAGTAGTTGGAATAAGTAGTTGGAATACATAGTTGGAATAAGTAGTTGGAATACATAGTTGGAATACATAGTTGGAATAAGTAGTTGGAATACGTAGTTGGAATACATAGTTGGAATATAAAGTTGGAATAAGTAGTTGGAATAAGTAGTTGGAATAAGTAGTTGGAATACGTAGTTGGAATAAGTAGTTGGAATACATAGTTGGAATAAGTAGTTGGAATAAGTAGTTGGAATACGTAGTTGGAATAAGTAGTTGGAATACATAGTTGGAATAAGTAGTTGGAATACATAGTTGGAATACGTAGTTGGAATAAGTAGTTGGAATACGTAGTTGGAATACATAGTTGGAATACGTAGTTGGAATACATAGTTGGAATACGTAGTTGGAATACGTAACGCATATTTTTCTCTCTGTCTTGGTAAAATAGATCAGTATTTTAAAAAAAAAAAATTGGGAAACAAACCACAAACACTGACTAAAACTAACCAAATCAGACATTTTAGTACAAAACATGGAATATAATGTCTGTGTCGTCTGGTTCTTTACATTTGGAAATGGTGATCGTTTTGCTTTCTGGTCCAGACGTATGTTCAAGACACTCCCAAATGGAGGTTTATTCATTTAAATCCATGCGCGATTCAAACAAATGTCTCCACACTGGTTGAAAATCGAGTAAATAGATAATATGAAATAAAACAATAAGTAAATACATTGAAAAGTAAACACGTTCTCTCTCTCTCTCCAGCTCTAGAATGCGGGGGTATATTGGATGCCAGTGAGGCCGGGTACATCACCTCCCCCGGGTACCCGCTGGAGTACCCGCCCCATCAGAACTGTCACTGGGTCATCACGGCGCCCGAGCCCACCCAACGCATCGCCCTCAACTTCAACCCGCACTTCGAGATCGAGAGGCTGGACTGCAAGTAAGAGCTGTTTCTGCAGAATACTGACCACGGGTTACGGCTCGGACTAAAGCAGCACTAAACCAGGGCTAAAGCAGGGCTAAACCAGAACTAAAGCAGGACTAAACCAGGACTAAAGCAGGACTAAACCAGGGCTAAAGCAGGGCTAAACCAGGACTAAAGCAGGACTAAACCAGGACTAAAGCAGGACTAAACCAGGGCTAAAGCAGGGCTAAACCAGAACTAAAGCAGGACTAAACCAGGACTAAAGCAGGACTAAACCAGGACTAAAGCAGGACTAAACCAGGACTAAAGCAGGACTAAACCAGGACTAAAGCAGGGCTAAACCAGAACTAAAGCAGGACTAAACCAGGACTAAAGCAGGGCTAAACCAGGACTAAACCAGGACTAAAGCAGGTCTAAAGCAGGACTGAACAGGGACTAAAGCAGGACTGAACCAGGACTAAAGCAGGACTAAAGCAGGACTAAAGCAGGACTAAAGCAGGACTAAAGCAGGACTAAAGCAGGTCTAAAGCAGGGCTAAATCAGGACTAAAGCAGGACTAAAGCAGGACTAAACCAGGGCTAAAGCAGGACTAAAGCAGGACTAAAGCAGGACTAAACCAGGGCTAAAGCAGGACTAAAGCAGGACTAAAGCAGGACTAAACCAGGACTAAAGCAGGGCTAAACCAGAACTAAAGCAGGACTAAAGCAGGACTAAACCAGGGCTAAAGCAGGACTAAAGCAGGACTAAAGCAGGACTAAACCAGGGCTAAAGCAGGACTAAAGCAGGACTAAACCAGGGCCAAAGCACTATTGTCCAAATTGCCCACATGATATTTCCTTTAAGTGTGCTGCGGTCATCTCCTTTTGACAATAATTACTGGTCTACTTTCTCTCTTTTACAAATTTGCTGCTCTAGTGAAACCCGAAGTGGCCACAAGACCTTTTATTGGCAAAATGTTGTGGTGCAATTAACCGCAGCACATTTCTTGCTCAGGGCCATGTCAGCTGTGCAGGAGACGGGCTTATTTAGGAAACTCAAACGTGGGGTCAGGGAGGAGCAGTGGACAATGTCAAGTGGTTTGGATAAAAACATGAAAAAACATGAAAAATACCCAGTGTATTCTTGTATTTATGTGGGCTAAACCAGGACTGGGCGCAAAACTGAAGCAGGGCAAAATTGAGGCTTAACCAGGGTTTAAACTAAATGTATTAAATCACTATGGGAATATACTGAGCAGTAACTAAACCGGGCCTAAACCAGGATTTAACCAGGACAAAATCTGGATTAACCCGGTCATAGACCAGGTACAAATCCAGCCTTAACTTAACTTAACACAGAAATTGTGGCCTTTATCTTCATAATCCTTTCCCATCTGATACCTAACTGCCAAAAAGATTTTGGTAGCCCCCCAAAAAAAGAATGTCAGCGTTCTAATCTCCAGGACGGGTAAATATTTGAGAGAAAAGACCAAATAAGACCCAGCTGTGGTTGAGGTTCCTTTCTCAGAGCAGAATAATCAAGTTCACATGTTCCCTTTTGTTTTTGACCAGAAGAAAATACGTCTCTGGGTTTCACAACACGGGAACAAAGAGCTGTTTATGTGAAGGAGACGCCAGAAAGAATTCAAACGTTAAAGTCCACTGTACACAGTTCGTCCATTGTTCCTAAACTGTGGGCCAGGTACCACTGAGTTTCCTGACTGATTCAAGGTGACGCTCCTGCTGTAGTTTGAGCTCAATTCTGCTTTAGTCCTGGTTTATTATGGTTTGTCATTTATAAACCATTTCTCTTCTTATACAGTCCTGACTTTTTTTTACTTATTTCACTTGCAACAAAACGTAACTCTCAGTTTTATTAAGGCTGTTTTGGCAAGTTTCTCATGTAGTTTTGGCCCATTCAGTCTGTTCCTATATTGGTGCCATTGCCCATTGGACTTCCCCGTTACACATCCTGCTCTGCCTCGGGGCCCAACCAGAGCACAAATGCCTCTCTCTTTCTCTTTTTTTGTATTTTATTGGGAAGCGAGTTATATTCTTTATGGACGCCTTAGGGAAGGACCCGTGAACCGTAGCACCCCCTTGACCCTCGCCCACACACCCAGCCGCCATGCACTCTTCCCGGGTGTAAAACCTCCGAAAGCGTGGGCGTCTAGAATGAGTAGCACCACCATAAGTTCATTTCAACCACTAGAAATGTAACTATAACTGCTGTTTTGTTGTTGCTTTGTCTGGAATGTTTTACACTACAGCTACAAGTTACAGGTCAGATCTGTGGAGAGTTGACCCTGCTGACTGTAAGAATACATGTTTTTCAAGGTATTTTTGAGCTGTAAACACCTTAGTAATTGAGTAAATACAGATGGATATGTTAAATGCCATATTGTGGAACATTCCAAGCAAAGCAATAACATCTCCATGGTGATAAACATGTTGCGAACCCTCCTCCAGAAAGGTTTGGTATTGTTATTGAGCTTTAAACGTGCTCTTGAGTAGTTTGGCATCTCATGTTTTTTAGAATTTAAATAATATATATTGAAAAACACACATAACTTTCTCTCTGTCAGGCGTTCCCTAACCAGAATTGGTGTTAGCACGCCATCTACTGGTAACAAAGGGAATTGGCCCGGGCCGAGCTTTACCCGACACGCTAATACAAGCACATCGTTGTACTGAACGTAATTTGACGGCAGAAATGTTCATAACGAGCCTGACAATGATTTATGAGCTCTGAACAGTGCGGGAGATCTCCGGATCGCTGCTTGTGATGTCACAAATGGGAAATGGGAGTGTTTTCGTAAGGCACAGAAAAGGAACAGGGAAGACGACCCGAAAATGAAGCTAAAAACAACTCGAAGTATGTTTTTTAATGAGGGAAAAACGTTTAAAAAAGGCCCTTGTGCGTATTGACCAAATTGAATGACTACATTTAGATGCTTACTCAGCAGGTATTTGACAGTGATAAATGGAGATTATGATAATATCTGTAAACTAGAGGCGGAGGAGGCTGATGGGTCTGCTTTATTGAGAGGTGATTGGTTGAGAGGCACGTATAGCTGTCTGTGATTGGCTAGCGGTGGCAGAAGGTAGGAACGAAAAAGAAATGCAGGGAATTTACACTATAATCCAATTTCCTGACCCCATTACCTCCGCTCAGCCCCTGGGCACCTGCCAACCCAAAAATCCACCAGAATCCTTTAAAAAGATGCCAACCACTTTATTTTTCCTTCACTCAAGCTTTTACCATGACAGGAAAACCCAAGCCAGCTCCAGGACCTTTCTCCATTTGGATGAAAACTAAAAAGAAACATATCGCATTGTACTTTGCATTGTACTGGTGGTATCTCTGAAGCCTGAGGGAATAAAAATGCTAGACAACCGACATGGTAGTCCAAAGTTTTTTTTTTTGCTGGAATGTGTTTATAGCTCTCAAGGGAATGCAGTTTGATATAATGTCAAATTTGTGGAAATGTGGCGTTCTACAACAACAAAAAATAAGTATTTACGGTAGTTTTAGTAGTAACTATGTATACAAATGGTATGAAGCAGGGGGATATGCAAAAATGATATAAAAATAAATAGAGATATAGCCGCAAGCAGCAATGATCGGCCCTCGCCACACCGCAACCACGCCGCAAGAGGAGGGGGCGCTAACGCGCCCCAATTGTCCTTTTATTACACCAACTGCTGAATCTGTGACGCTGTCACATCTTCTCCCCTTTGTTTTACCATCAAAAAGCAATTTTATTTTGAATTCTTGGCAAAATATGCGGCTTCGCCGCACAGACACCGTGACTCTTTGAATAAAAATGTGAATAGCCTTTGATGGTCCACACCTGAAGATGAGTCTCACCAAATTTCAGGTTAATTGGACTAACGCCCGAGGAGGAGTTTGTGAAAGTCTAAAGTGTAAACATGTTCTGGAGATTTCCCCATTGGAATAACATGGGAGGTTTCTGTCATCGCTACGTGCTTTCCTACCTCATGGTGTGGGTCCCTGGTCACTGATGGGCACTTTCGTTAATTTAGAGTGGGCTCCGCCCACTTTGTGTTTTTGGCCCTCTACACAGTAATAATGTTACATTTTTGCATTACATGTTTATATGTACGGAACATGCAAGAGATGCATATAAAGCGCTTGTTTAGTGCACACTTTTGCACAGGCTTTGCCTGTTTACAACGGTAATGTTCCATTTTCCTACTACTAATTAGTATGCACGGGGCGTGCATGAGTGGAGGAGTGCGTTAGTGAGCGTTTGGAAGTGGGCCTCTCTTCAACTTGTGGCGCTCGGGCCTAAATATACCGATATCACAGAACGAGCGGCAAAAACGAGCTCGTAAACACGATTCATGACGTTTTAAAAAGTCTATTCAGCGTAATGCGTATCCTCCTATCACAGTTTAAAAATCTGATAATCAACTTGAATCAACATAGTACAATGTCACCCACATTTCCCACACACAGGGACATGTTCACAATTCAGACGCCATTGCCATGACGCCCGGCTCTATGAATGTAAGACAGGTCCTCTCGTCCTCTTATTATGATTCAACACTCGTCCGTCTGAAGGACTTCCTGATCCTCATATTCCTCTGGGCTCTGGTTCTTCTAAAAGCTGTGAAAGTGCTTGGTCAGCCTGGAACCAGAGTCTCTGCTAATATCCTCTGGCAGCGTGGAGGATTTTCTCCTTTTTTTTGTGTGGTTCAAACAGTCGCCGAGCTGCCAAATTGCTCTTCCTCTACTGCAGCGATCCACTCTCTGTCTAGACCTTTCTCCCCTCTCTCTCTCTCTCTCTCTCTCTCTCTCTCTCTCTCTCTCTCTCTCTCTCTCTTATGTTGTTTCTCCCCCTTCGCCCTCTTCATCCCCATTCAGCACACTTTCCCTTTCTCTTCCCTCTCTATCTCTCCCCACTTTTCTTTCTCTCTGCCTCCATGTCTCTTCAAACCTTTCATTCTTCATTCTCTCTCTCTATCCCTCTCTTTCTTTCTTTCTTTCTCTCTCTGTCCACTCCCTCTCTTTTCCCCCTTTCTCCCCCATTTTCTCTAATCTCACTCTGTATATGTTCCTTTCTTTCCCACTCTCTTCATTCTCTCTCTCTCTCTTCCTCTCTTTCTCCTCCATTTTCTGAGAATCTCTCTTCTCTCTCTCTCTCCCTTGCCATTTCCATCCTCCCCCCTCCATCACCCCTTTCTCTATCCTTCTCCCTTTCTTCAACCCCCTCTCTATCTTTCTCCTTCCTCCACCTCTCGCTCTCTTTCCCTCCCTCTCTCTCCAGATATGCTCTTTTCCCTCTATCTCCGTCTCTCCCTCTATACATACTCTTTCCTTCCTCTCTCGGTTTCTCCTCCTTGTCTCTCCACCATTGCTCTCAACCCTCTCTCTTATCTCTGTCTCTCTCTCTTTCCCTTTCTCCCCCTCTCTCTCTCTCTGTTTCTCTCCTTTTGTCTCTCACCATTTCTTTTTCACAGTTTTTTTTGTACGAATTTGACTGACATCTAATAACTGTATGGATAAAAGTCAAAGTCCCTCCCTCTCTCCACCTCTGTCTCCCTCCTTCTATGTCTGAGGTGGCAATTTAATTCCGGATTTTATTTCGAGTGGGGGTGAACCAGCCGAGTGCCAAACAGCTCCAGGCAGCTCCAGGCAGCTTCAGCCGATTGATGCGCGCTAAATGTAATAAAAGCTAGTTTGAAATATAGGGTCCATACCGCTAATGTAATATGCTGCGTCCGACTCAATGGAAACTTTCTGATATACGTCTCGCCATTTTTCAAAGCAGCTCTGCCCTCAGGCGGGTCTGCCATTAAACAAAGTCATTCACGAGATGCATTCCTGAGATTTTATTCCACAATTGGTGATTTGTTTTTGGGTGGAGCAGAGGTTAGAGATTGGGGTTTTGCCAGATAAAGTCATCAGTCGTCTCGGTGCAGTGTTTGCTCAGGATGAATGGAGCTGCGGGTTCGGGGCGATTGCTTTGTTGTGTAAAATTGGACTGTTTGTTTCACTGTAAGGCGGTGTCATTTGTTCACCCACACGATGAATTATTGGCGCGCTAACTTTTCTGGGGGAGAGCTAAGAGCCAAGGCTAGAAACCAAGATATAACCATTACTAAACCAAGACTAAAGCGGAACCGAGCGAAGGGTTTAACCAGGACTAAGAATTTACTGACTAAATCAAGACTAAACATGGACTAAACATTCGATACCAGAACGGAACTAAGACTAAACCAGGATGAAACCAAGACTAAAGGAGAATTGAATGAAGACTAACAGAGGATGTAACATGTAAGATGTACGTGAGATGTGTTTTTGAGCAATAAATACACCTGGAGTTGAATAAAATAACCAGTAAATTTACACAGTGCACTTTTAGCATTTATTTAGTGTGTGTACAATACTGTCAGACTTTACAACAAACACTGCGAGCCCTGAACATGTGCAATACTGATTTAACCATGTGCAATACTGACTTAACATGTGCAATACTGACTTAACCATGTGCAATACTGACTTAACCATGTGCAATACTGACTTAACCATGTGCAATACTGACTTAACATGTGCAATACTGACTTAACATGTGCAATACTGACTTAACCATGTGCAATACTGACTTAACCATGTGCAATACTGATTTAACCATGTGCAATACTGACTTAACATGTGCAATACTGACTTAACCATGTGCAATACTGACTTAACCATGTGCAATACTGACTTAACCATGTGCAATACTGACTTAACATGTGCAATACTGACTTAACCATGTGCAATACTGACTTAACCATGTGCAATACTGACTTAACCATGTGCAATACTGACTTAATCATGTGCAATACTGAATTAACCATTTGCAATACCGTTATATTCATGTGCAATTACTGTCATACTCACACGTAATAATGTCACATTCATGTGCATATAACTGATGTAAATGAGAGTGTTTATTTTACCATTATTATTAGTCTTATTTTGTCTTATGCTAGCTATTTTTATTTCATTTTATCTTTATTTTTTCCCTCCATTCCCTATTAAGATATGAGAGGTTCTGTCTATTGGAGTTTTGTTTATAAGAGTTATTTTCCTCTGTATCTATTTGCGTTGCAACCCCCAAAATTTCCCCATGTGTGGACAAATAAAGGCATATCTTATCTTATCTTTCTCATATTACAGAAGACAAAATAAGACTTCATTATTTCTAAACCTAATGGACTCAACTAGGATAAGATGAAGATTCAACAGGTTGAAATCAAAACTGAACCATGTTGAGATCAGGTCTGAACCAGGTCAAATTCATATAGAAACAAGTTAAAAGCAGGTCAAAAACCAGTCTGAAACACGTCTTAACCAGGTCTAAACTTGAATCAGGATATTCCTTAATGTTCCTCTATAACCCAGCCTAAATTGCCTGAACACAACAGCATCCAGGCGCCACGCACACAATGATATCACCTCTTTATGGCCACCGGGGGCACCGCAGAGGCACCGGATCAATGCCAGTAATGGCAAATCAATAGATGATCAGGCCTGGCCCGGGGTCGCTCTGGTGGGGCATGTTCAAGCTGAGAGGGCTCAATATGAGGCCCCAAAGTGCTACGTCCAGCACAAGATCATGGTCAATGAGCTGGGTTATTACAGGAAGATGTTTATAAGGCTGTTTTTATAATGCGAAACCATGACGCCGCTGGCTGTAGAGAGCTACGGTGGCTCTGGAGGGACATCAGAGGCCATGCGTAAATAGAGAGCCACGGATTTAGCGTTTCTAGACTTTAGTGCAGAGCTATTCAACTTCATTTTCCCGAGGGTCTGATTTTTGGAGACCTCAGGGCCGGAGGTACACAACTACTACAACATTTGGGTCACACAAAATATCCCCAACACGCTTTCAATAAATTGAGTTATTTCAATAGAATAACTGTTGATATTAGATTAGAGATTTGTGAGAAATAAAATAGAAAATGGTTTCACAACAGTACTGAACCAGAATTAAACTAGGACTCGAATTAATAAGATAGTAAGATTTTCCCCAAATTTAAGGATTTAAAATGACTAAAAACTGAATTACAGGCTATAAACAGTGAACTTTTCAACACAAGAAAATTTACTAAAAAAAGTAAAAAGCAGGTGAAAATAGGTCTTTTAATGGGTCTTTTTATTTCATTTTATAAAACCCTTTGCAATACATTTTTTTAACATTGGTTTATTGTTGCTGTACTTAATGAATATTTAAATATAATCTTTTAAACGCTAGTATTATTTTCATACATATTCAATAAACTATATGAGAAAAGTCATTGAAGCCACAGCTGCCCTGGGGCTGGATCACAAAGAAGTGCTTGCCATCATAATTATGTAACACATAGGCTTATTTTATCTTATATCTTAACCTTTTATCGACCAATAAAGGTGTGTATGAATTGCCTTCCATTACCTCCTACTGTAAATACATATACATTGATCGATCGAGAAGCCCCTCCCCCCTCGCTCTGTTCCACTTTAGTAACGTCTGCAGTTTCAAATCAATGGAGGTCTAGACTTCTGTGGTTAGCGGTCCGCTCATGTGTAAGTACAGATACGTCACACACTGGACATTATTTGTTTATGTGATGGATTGGAGATGGCAGCAGTTATGGATCAAGGGATTTTTCCTCCCAGCTTCTAGTTAATATTTCAAAGGCACTTATGCGTTATTAGGGACTCCTTTTCTTCTCTCTCTCCTCTCACTTTCCTCACTTTTCTCCCGTATTGTCACGAGAAAAGACGACGGGCAGCGCAACGTTGTTTACGCTCATGAAAATCCAGAGAGTTTGGAGTTTGCAGCGGAGAGGAAAAAACGAGCAAAGTTTGAGCATCTGTGCTTCTCTTATTGGTGTCAACACTGCAAATACTTTCTAGATTGTTTATTGAATTTAAGGTGCAGTAAGATGTACAGTATTTCCTTAGATGCAAAGAAAACGCAAATAATTTAATTTTACATATTTCAATGTTCAATAATTTCTCTTTAGGCTGAGCAAAGTAATATGTCTGTTTGCCGTAACCCGACCGACCCGGTATAAAACTAGCCGACTGAAAAAAAAAAAATCTGCATTTTGTTGAAAAAACGCCAAATTCTTTTATTTTTCAACTACTTCACCAACTCACCGACTGGTCTTTCCTAAAGCGCTGTGTAGAATATTTTTTATAGCGTTGCTAAATCTATCTTATATCGCAAAATTCAAATAACGCATTACGCAACACATATGCGTCTTCATTTTCGGTCCTCCATATGCTTCTGTAATAAAACAGAACGAACAAGAAGGAACTCATATTGCCTTTTACAAGTTAGTTTGCCTCTGTCAGCGCCACTGAACCGGCCATTGTTCATGTCACTCTCTATCATGGTGTGGCTTGATTTAAATTTGACTTGCACAATGCAGCAAACAGACAATGTACTTGGGGTAGCCTTATCTTATCTTATCTTATTTTTGATCATCATTTTTGCATCTTTCTACTTGTCAAAGCCTGCATAAGTGTCAGAATCAGATTACTCACATCAGAAGTACATGTTTACGTGACATTCCAATAATCGGATTACTCTAGAAATCAGATAATGATCAGATTTGTTTGTGCGCTTGGGAGTATAGTCAGGCTATCATTTGTCAGTGATGGGCTAGTGAATGTTTTGTTGATAGACAATGGGTTAATTGACACCTGCTAAATGACATTATTTTCACAGCTTATTCCCCCACATGCTGTTTGCCTTAATTTATTTTCTTTTGACACCCACTTATTTTCCTCACTCAAGTCAAGTGTCCTCTTTTAGAAGGAAGACGTTTTGGATGTCACTTCTCTGTTGTAATCCTGGTTTAGCATTAGCTTCCCACTGCGATGTGTTCAAGTACATTTGTTTAAACTCACACTGCTAACACCCGCTTATGGGAAAATCTGAACAAACAAAGTCCTAGCAGTGTCTCTCATCAACTGGAAGGATAAAAGGCGAGTCTTAATTAGTTTTTAATTGATTTTGGAGTGGGTATGTGAGCGCTAGCTTGCGTGGATTAGCGTAGCTTCATAGGAGAGCGTTGACCTGCTTAGCCTCCCTCTTGGTTCTTATGAATTCATGCATGAGTCCTTATGTGTGAAAGCAAATGTTGCTATAGGGTCGCCATCGTCGCTAATGGAGTCCAGGAATATGGACCACATTTACCAGGCCTGAAATTCAAGGTTTTTAAAGATGATTTAGTTGGTTTTCATTTCTCATTTTAATAATACTAATGTTGTAAGTTGGCTGCATTGAAATCATGGTCAATGTAATGTCAACATTACTGTTACAACAAACTGTAGTTCCAAAAGCTCTTTAGAATTTGAAACTCTTCTAACTATTCTAAAATGAATTTGTATTTTGCGATATGACATCATATCCCTAATAGCAGCATTATTTTACAGTAACAAAATTACACTTTGACGTAAGTGACGTCTCTGTTATAACATTGTTCCTTCATCAAAAACGTATTTAAAACCCTCGTATTTCGCTTTTTTCATGCTCGTTTCATCGATCCTGTTTGCACGGTTGTCTTCTCTGAGCCTCACAAATGACTGAATGTTAGAATTTCCCCTGGATTGTTGCATCACAGTTTAAAGTACTGTCCCTGTTATGTCTCATGTCCATAACAGGGACATTTCCAAGGAGTGGCCTGGAGCGGCCCAGCTCCGACCGGCAGTATATGAATTTATATACTTTTAAAGTGCGTTTTCAGATGTAGAGAGCATTTTAATTTAGATTTTTTGTTTTTAAACGTCCACATTTTTATACTATCCACATTTGCTTTGATCAAAAAACATTTCATTTTGAGTACGGTCCAAAGACATGAATATTTATGGCATCAATAATCCAGTCGCACTTGTCGTCCCATAGAGATTCCATTAGCCCTTGTTTTTGTCTGTTGACCCCGCCCACGTCTCTCGCTCGCGCCTGTCTCTCCGGAGCCTGTCTGGGAGCCATTATAGGGACACTCTCCTCCCACCCCCCGTCCCGTGTGAGGACAGCCTCGTGCAGCAGAGGGGGGGGTGCAGCAGGGTTAAGGAAACTCAAGCCCCCTGGGGAGTCGTAACCCTGCACCGGTCCAGGCTTGTCCGGGCTCTTCCTATCGTCCATCAAACACCAAAACAGCTAATTGTCGTTCACACCTTTTTGCTGTACGTCAGACACTTCCTGGAGGCGAGAGAGCGAGGGAGCACAGATATTATGTGCTTCATCAGGAATGCATGGCCCCGGGATGTGCAAATGGAAAATGAATATGTACTTTGAGATGCTTCAAGATAAATACAGGTTTATATAGAGGCTTCAAAAACAAAAACATTCTAACTTGAAGTGAAGTAGAACATAATGATTTTAACTGGGATTAAACTCAATATATGACAGAATATGACACAAGCACATGTGAGTGACGTCAGAGTCTAGTTTAGATTTACAATTGCATTATTTATGTATTTAAAATGAGATTATTGATGAAGGAAAAGTCCAGATTTGATGTTTTACTCCAATATTGTTGATGTTTTCATACTTACTTCTTTATTTATTTGAATTAAAATACTTCAAACCATTGGTATTTTGGTCTGAAGCCACTTAATTTTTCGTTTTACACTTTGTGATCAGCCCATGTTCTGTCTGCTATTTACTGTATCTCTTTGAAGTGATGATATTCCTTAAGAATACTTGACATATACTGTATACTTCAAACACACAATTTTAATTAAAAAAAAAGTTCCATATACAGTTCTAATTTGATTTAGTCATAATTTAACTAATTCCTTTGAAAACGATAAATGAATAACATGTGTAGTCCATGAGTGTGAGATTATAAAAGGTGTTAAGTTTGCAGTTATAAGTCGTGTAAAGGTGATTGGCTGAAGAGGAGATTAGCCCAAATGGATGTGTGGCTTTAACTGTTTGAACTATAGGCTCAGTGCGACCTTTGAACTTCAGCTAATTGACCCCAAACGATAAAAGCAAATTCTTCAGTGTCAGCTCTCTGCATGAAGAGAAGAGAAAGAGAGAGAGGAGAGGAACGAAAGAGAAGAGAGGAGAGAGAGAGAGAGGAGAGGAACGAAAGAGAAGAGGGGAGCGAGAGAGAGGAACGAAAGAGAAGAGGGGAGAGAGAGAGGGGAGAGGAACGAAAGAGAAGAGGGGAGAGAGAGAGAGGAACGAAAGAGAAGAGGGGAGAGAGAGAGGGGAGAGGAACGAAAGAGAAGAGGGGAGAGAGAGAGGGGAGAGGAACAAAAGAGAAGAGGGGAGAGAGAGAGAGGAACGAAAGAGAAGAGGGGAGAGAGAGAGAGGAACGAAAGAGAAGAGAGGAGAGAGAGAGAGGAACGAAAGAGAAGAGAGGAGAGAGAGAGAGGAACAAAAGAGAAGAGGGGAGAGAGAGAGAGGAACGAAAGAGAAGAGAGGAGAGAGAGAGAGGAACAAAAGAGAAGAGAGGAGAGAGAGAGAGGAACAAAAGAGAAGAGGGGAGAGAGAGAGAGGAACGAAAGAGAAGAGGGGAGAGAGAGAGAGGAACGAAAGAGAAGAGAGGAGAGAGAGAGAGGAACGAAAGAGAAGAGAGGAGAGAGAGAGAGGGGAGAGGAAGAGAAGAGAGGAGAGAGAGAGAGGGGAGAGGAAGAGAAGAGAGGAGAGAGAGAGGGGGGAGAGGAAGAGAAGAGAGGAGAGAGAGAGAGGAACGAAAGAGAAGAGGGGAGAGAGAGAGGGGAGAGGAACGAAAGAGAAGAGGGGAGAGAGAGAGAGGAACGAAAGAGAAGAGAGGAGAGAGAGAGAGGAACGAAAGAGAAGAGAGGAGAGAGAGAGGGGAGAGGAACGAAAGAGAAGGGGGGAGAGAGAGAGAGGAACGAAAGAGAAGAGAGGAGAGAGAGAGAGGAACGAAAGAGAAGAGGGGAGAGAGAGAGGAACGAAAGAGAAGAGAGGAGAGAGAGAGAGGAACGAAAGAGAAGAGAGGAGAGAGAGAGGGGAGAGGAACGAAAGAGAAGAGAGGAGAGAGAGGAGAGAGGGGAGAGGAACGAAAGAGAAGAGGGGAGAGGAACTAATCACTAGTGTATCCACTCCTCCCGGGTAAAGTGCAGCGGCCAAACGGAGAGAGAAACACAAAGGAAGTGCGGGAATATAAGGAGGGCAAGAGAGGGAGAGTGAGGGGAGGAAAAGAGAGAGAAGAGGAGACGTGAGGGGAGGAAAAGAGGAGGAAAAGAGAAAGAACAGGGGACGTGAGGGGAGGAAAAGAGAAAGAACAGGAGACGTGAGGGAGGAAAAGAGAAAGAACAGGAGACGTGAGGGGAGGAAAAGAGAAAGAACAGGAGACGTGAGGGGAGGAAAAGAGGAGGAACAGGAGACGTGAGGGGAGGAAAAGAGAAAGAACAGGAGACGTGAGGAAGGAAAAGAGAAAGAACAGGAGACGTGAGGGGAGGAAAAGAGGAGGAACAGGAGACGTGAGGGGAGGAAAAGAGGAGGAACAGGAGACGTGAGGGGAGGAAAAGAGAAAGAACAGGAGACGTGAGGGAGGAAAAGAGAAAGAACAGGAGACGTGAGGGGAGGAAAAGAGAAAGAACAGGAGACGTGAGGGGAGGAAAAGAGAAAGAACAGGAGACGTGAGGGGAGGAAAAGAGGAGGAACAGGAGACGTGAGGGGAGGAAAAGAGAAAGAACAGGAGATGTGAGGGAGGAAAAGAGAAAGAACAGGAGACGTGAGGGGAGGAAAAGAGGAGGAACAGGAGACGTGAGGGAGGAAAAGAGAAAGAACAGGAGACGTGAGGGTGGAAAAGAGAAAGAACAGGAGACGTGAGGGGAGGAAAAGAGAAAGAACAGGAGACGTGAGGGGAGGAAAAGAGGAGGAACAGGAGACGTGAGGGGAGGAAAAGAGAAAGAACAGGAGATGTGAGGGAGGAAAAGAGAAAGAACAGGAGACGTGAGGAAGGAAAAGAGAAAGAACAGGAGACGTGAGGGGAGGAAAAGAGGAGGAACAGGAGACGTGAGGGGAGGAAAAGAGAAAGAACAGGAGACGTGAGGGGAGGAAAAGAGAAAGAACAGGAGACGTGAGGGAGGAAAAGAGAAAGAACAGGAGACGTGAGGGGAGGAAAAGAGGAGGAACAGGAGACGTGAGGGGAGGAAAAGAGAAAGAACAGGAGATGTGAGGGAGGAAAAGAGAAAGAACAGGAGACGTGAGGAAGGAAAAGAGAAAGAACAGGGGACGTGAGGGGAGGAAAAGAGGAGGAACAGGAGACGTGAGGGAGGAAAAGAGAAAGAACAGGAGACGTGAGGGAGGAAAAGAGAAAGAACAGGAGACGTGAGGGGAGGAAAAGAGAAAGAACAGGAGATGTGAGGGAGGAAAAGAGAAAGAACAGGAGACGTGAGGGAGGAAAAGAGAAAGAACAGGAGACGTGAGGGAGGAAAAGAGAAAGAACAGGAGACGTGAGGGGAGGAAAAGAGAAAGAACAGGAGACGTGAGGGGAGGAAAAGAGGAGGAACAGGAGACGTGAGGGAGGAAAAGAGGAGGAACAGGAGACGTGAGGGGAGGAAAAGAGAAAGAACAGGAGACGTGAGGGAGGAAAAGAGAAAGAACAGGGGACGTGAGGGGAGGAAAAGAGAAAGAACAGGAGACGTGAGGGAGGAAAAGAGAAAGAACAGGAGACGTGAGGGGAGGAAAAGAGAAAGAACAGGAGACGTGAGGGAGGAAAAGAGGAGGAACAGGAGACGTGAGGGAGGAAAAGAGAAAGAACAGGAGACGTGAGGAAGGAAAAGAGAAAGAACAGGAGACATGAGGGGAGGAAAAGAGAAAGAACAGGAGACGTGAGGGAGGAAAAGAGGAGGAACAGGAGACGTGAGGAAGGAAAAGAGAAAGAACAGGAGACGTGAGGAAGGAAAAGAGAAAGAACAGGAGACGTGAGGAAGGAAAAGAGAAAGAACAGGAGACGTGAGGAAGGAAAAGAGAAAGAACAGGAGACGTGAGGGGAGGAAAAGAGGAGGAACAGGAGACGTGAGGGAGGAAAAGAGAAAGAACAGGAGACGTGAGGGGAGGAAAAGAGGAGGAACAGGAGACGTGAGGGAGGAAAAGAGGAGGAACAGGAGACGTGAGGGGAGGAAAAGAGGAGGAACAGGAGACGTGAGGGAGGAAAAGAGAAAGAACAGGAGACGTGAGGAAGGAAAAGAGAAAGAACAGGAGACGTGAGGGAGGAAAAGAGAAAGAACAGGAGACGTGAGGGGAGGAAAAGAGGAGGAACAGGAGACGTGAGGGAGGAAAAGAGGAGGAACAGGAGACGTGAGGGGAGGAAAAGAGGAGGAACAGGAGACGTGAGGGAGGAAAAGAGAAAGAACAGGAGACGTGAGGAAGGAAAAGAGAAAGAACAGGAGACGTGAGGAAGGAAAAGAGAAAGAACAGGAGACGTGAGGAAGGAAAAGAGAAAGAACAGGAGACGTGAGGAAGGAAAAGAGAAAGAACAGGAGACGTGAGGGGAGGAAAAGAGGAGGAACAGGAGACGTGAGGGGAGGAAAAGAGAAAGAACAGGGGACGTGAGGGGAGGAAAAGAGGAGGAACAGGAGACGTGAGGAGAGGAAAAGAGAAAGAACAGGGGACGTGAGGGAGGAAAAGAGGAGGAACAGGAGACGTGAAGGAGGAAAAGAGAAAGAACAGGAGATGTGAGGGGAGGAAAAGAGAAAGAACAGGAGACGTGAGGGGAGGAAAAGAGAAAGAACAGGGGACGTGAGGGGAGGAAAAGAGGAGGAACAGGAGACGTGAGGGAGGAAAAGAGAAAGAACAGGAGACGTGAGGGAGGAAAAGAGAAAGAACAGGGGACGTGAGGGAGGAAAAGAGAAAGAACAGGAGACGTGAGGGAGGAAAAGAGGAGGAACAGGAGACGTGAGGGAGGAAAAGAGAAAGAACAGGAGACGTGAGGGAGGAAAAGAGGAGGAACAGGGGACGTGAGGGGAGGAAAAGAGAAAGAACAGGGGACGTGAGGGAGGAAAAGAGAAAGAACAGGAGACGTGAGGGGAGGAAAAGAGAAAGAACAGGAGACGTGAGGGGAGGAAAAGAGGAGGAACAGGAGACGTGAGGGGAGGAAAAGAGGAGGAACAGGAGACGTGAGGGAGGAAAAGAGAAAGAACAGGAGACGTGAGGGGAGGAAAAGAGAAAGAACAGGAGACGTGAGGGGAGGAAAAGAGAAAGAACAGGAGACGTGAGGGGAGGAAAAGAGGAGGAACAGGAGACGTGAGGGAGGAAAAGAGGAGGAACAGGAGACGTGAGGGGAGGAAAAGAGGAGGAACAGGAGACGTGAGGGGAGGAAAAGAGAAAGAACAGGAGACGTGAGGGAGGAAAAGAGGAGGAACAGGAGACGTGAGGAAGGAAAAGAGAAAGAACAGGAGAGGTGAGGGGAGGAAAAGAGAAAGAACAGGAGAGGTGAGGGGAGGAAAAGAGGAGGAACAGGAGACGTGAGGAAGGAAAAGAGAAAGAACAGGAGACGTGAGGGAGGAAAAGAGAAAGAACAGGAGACGTGAGGAAGGAAAAGAGGAGGAACAGGAGACGTGAGGGGAGGAAAAGAGAAAGAACAGGGGACGTGAGGGGAGGAAAAGAGGAGGAACAGGGGACATGAGGGAGGAAAAGAGAAAGAACAGGAGACGTGAGGGGAGGAAAAGAGAAAGAACAGGAGACGTGAGGGGAGGAAAAGAGAAAGAACAGGAGACGTGAGGGGAGGAAAAGAGGAGGAACAGGAGACGTGAGGGAGGAAAAGAGGAGGAACAGGAGACGTGAGGGGAGGAAAAGAGGAGGAACAGGAGACGTGAGGGGAGGAAAAGAGAAAGAACAGGAGACGTGAGGGAGGAAAAGAGAAAGAACAGGAGACGTGAGGGGAGGAAAAGAGGAGGAACAGGAGACGTGAGGGGAGGAAAAGAGAAAGAACAGGGGACGTGAGGGGAGGAAAAGAGGAGGAACAGGAGACGTGAGGAGAGGAAAAGAGAAAGAACAGGGGACGTGAGGGAGGAAAAGAGAAAGAACAGGAGACGTGAGGGGAGGAAAAGAGAAAGAACAGGAGACGTGAGGGGAGGAAAAGAGGAGGAACAGGAGACGTGAGGGGAGGAAAAGAGGAGGAACAGGAGACGTGAGGGAGGAAAAGAGAAAGAACAGGAGACGTGAGGGGAGGAAAAGAGAAAGAACAGGAGACGTGAGGGGAGGAAAAGAGAAAGAACAGGAGACGTGAGGGGAGGAAAAGAGGAGGAACAGGAGACGTGAGGGAGGAAAAGAGGAGGAACAGGAGACGTGAGGGGAGGAAAAGAGGAGGAACAGGAGACGTGAGGGGAGGAAAAGAGAAAGAACAGGAGACGTGAGGGAGGAAAAGAGGAGGAACAGGAGACGTGAGGAAGGAAAAGAGAAAGAACAGGAGAGGTGAGGGGAGGAAAAGAGAAAGAACAGGAGAGGTGAGGGGAGGAAAAGAGGAGGAACAGGAGACGTGAGGAAGGAAAAGAGAAAGAACAGGAGACGTGAGGGAGGAAAAGAGAAAGAACAGGAGACGTGAGGAAGGAAAAGAGGAGGAACAGGAGACGTGAGGGGAGGAAAAGAGAAAGAACAGGGGACGTGAGGGGAGGAAAAGAGGAGGAACAGGGGACATGAGGGAGGAAAAGAGAAAGAACAGGAGACGTGAGGGGAGGAAAAGAGAAAGAACAGGAGACGTGAGGGGAGGAAAAGAGAAAGAACAGGAGACGTGAGGGGAGGAAAAGAGGAGGAACAGGAGACGTGAGGGGAGGAAAAGAGAAAGAACAGGGGACGTGAGGGGAGGAAAAGAGGAGGAACAGGAGACGTGAGGAGAGGAAAAGAGAAAGAACAGGGGACGTGAGGGGAGGAAAAGGGGAGGAACAGGAGACGTGAAGAAGGAAAAGAGAAAGAACAGGAGACGTGAGGGGAGGAAAAGAGGAGGAACAGGAGACGTGAGGGGAGGAAAAGAGAAAGAACAGGGGACGTGAGGGGAGGAAAAGAGGAGGAACAGGAGACGTGAGGAGAGGAAAAGAGAAAGAACAGGGGACGTGAGGGGAGGAAAAGGGGAGGAACAGGAGACGTGAAGGAGGAAAAGAGAAAGAACAGGAGATGTGAGGGGAGGAAAAGAGGAGGAACAGGAGACGTGAGGGGAGGAAAAGAGAAAGAACAGGGGACGTGAGGGGAGGAAAAGAGGAGGAACAGGAGACGTGAGGAGAGGAAAAGAGAAAGAACAGGGGACGTGAGGGGAGGAAAAGAGGAGGAACAGGAGATGTGAGGGGAGGAAAAGAGAAAGAACAGGAGCCGGAGGAAGGAAAAGAGAAAGAACAGGAGACGTGAGGGGAGGAAAAGAGAAAGAACAGGGGACGTGAGGGGAGGAAAAGAGGAGGAACAGGAGACGTGAGGGAGGAAAAGAGAAAGAACAGGAGACGTGAGGGAGGAAAAGAGAAAGAACAGGGGACGTGAGGGAGGAAAAGAGGAGGAACAGGAGACGTGAGGGAGGAAAAGAGAAAGAACAGGAGACGTGAGGGAGGAAAAGAGGAGGAACAGGGGACGTTAGGGGAGGAAAAGAGGAGGAACAGGAGACGTGAGGGGAGGAAAAGAGGAGGAACAGGGGACGTTAGGGGAGGAAAAGAGAAAGAACAGGGGACGTGAGGGAGGAAAAGAGAAAGAACAGGAGACGTGAGGGGAGGAAAAGAGAAAGAACAGGAGACGTGAGGGGAGGAAAAGAGAAAGAACAGGAGACGTGAGGGGAGGAAAAGAGGAGGAACAGGAGACGTGAGGGAGGAAAAGAGGAGGAACAGGAGACGTGAGGGGAGGAAAAGAGGAGGAACAGGAGACGTGAGGGGAGGAAAAGAGAAAGAACAGGAGACGTGAGGGAGGAAAAGAGGAGGAACAGGAGACGTGAGGAAGGAAAAGAGAAAGAACAGGAGAGGTGAGGGGAGGAAAAGAGAAAGAACAGGAGAGGTGAGGGGAGGAAAAGAGGAGGAACAGGAGACGTGAGGAAGGAAAAGAGAAAGAACAGGAGACGTGAGGGAGGAAAAGAGAAAGAACAGGAGACGTGAGGAAGGAAAAGAGGAGGAACAGGAGACGTGAGGGGAGGAAAAGAGAAAGAACAGGGGACGTGAGGGGAGGAAAAGAGGAGGAACAGGGGACATGAGGGAGGAAAAGAGAAAGAACAGGAGACGTGAGGGGAGGAAAAGAGAAAGAACAGGAGACGTGAGGGGAGGAAAAGAGAAAGAACAGGAGACGTGAGGGGAGGAAAAGAGAAAGAACAGGAGACGTGAGGGGAGGAAAAGAGGAGGAACAGGAGACGTGAGGGAGGAAAAGAGAAAGAACAGGAGACGTGAGGGGAGGAAAAGAGGAGGAACAGGAGACGTGAGGGGAGGAAAAGAGAAAGAACAGGAGACGTGAGGGGAGGAAAAGAGGAGGAACAGGAGACGTGAGGGGAGGAAAAGAGAAAGAACAGGAGACGTGAGGGAGGAAAAGAGAAAGAACAGGAGATGTGAGGGAGGAAAAGAGAAAGAACAGGAGACGTGAGGGGAGGAAAAGAGAAAGAACAGGAGACGTGAGGGGAGGAAAAGAGGAGGAACAGGAGACGTGAGGGGAGGAAAAGAGAAAGAACAGGGGACGTGAGGGAGTAAAAGAGAAAGAACAGGAGACGTGAGGGGAGGAAAAGAGGAGGAACAGGAGACGTGAGGAAGGAAAAGAGAAAGAACAGGAGACGTGAGGGGAGGAAAAGAGAAAGAACAGGAGACGTGAGGGGAGGAAAAGAGGAGGAACAGGAGACGTGAGGGGAGGAAAAG
This sequence comes from Eucyclogobius newberryi, assembly GCF_026437365.1. Taxonomy (NCBI): domain Eukaryota; kingdom Metazoa; phylum Chordata; class Actinopteri; order Gobiiformes; family Gobiidae; genus Eucyclogobius; species Eucyclogobius newberryi. The sequence goes on from NW_027315723.1 coordinate 5,140,322, forward strand.
AGAAAGAACAGGAGACGTGAGGGAGGAAAAGAGAAAGAACAGGAGACGTGAGGGGAGGAAAAGAGAAAGAACAGGAGACGTGAGGGAGGAAAAGAGAAAGAACAGGAGACGTGAGGGGAGGAAAAGAGGAGGAACAGGAGACGTGAGGGGAGGAAAAGAGAAAGAACAGGAGACGTGAGGGGAGGAAAAGAGGAGGAACAGGAGACGTGAGGGGAGGAAAAGAGAAAGAACAGGAGATGTGAGGGAGGAAAAGAGAAAGAACAGGAGACGTGAGGGGAGGAAAAGAGGAGGAACAGGAGACGTGAGGGAGGAAAAGAGAAAGAACAGGAGACGTGAGGGAGGAAAAGAGAAAGAACAGGAGACGTGAGGGAGGAAAAGAGAAAGAACAGGAGACGTGAGGAAGGAAAAGAGAAAGAACAGGAGACGTGAGGGGAGGAAAAGAGGAGGAACAGGAGACGTGAGGGGAGGAAAAGAGAAAGAACAGGAGACGTGAGGAAGGAAAAGAGAAAGAACAGGAGACGTGAGGGGAGGAAAAGAGGAGGAACAGGAGACGTGAGGGAGGAAAAGAGAAAGAACAGGAGATGTGAGGGAGGAAAAGAGAAAGAACAGGAGATGTGAGGGTGGAAAAGAGGAGGAACAGGAGACGTGAGGGAGGAAAAGAGAAAGAACAGGAGACGTGAGGGGAGGAAAAGAGGAGGAACAGGAGACGTGAGGGAGGAAAAGAGAAAGAACAGGAGACGTGAGGGAGGAAAAGAGAAAGAACAGGAGACGTGAGGGAGGAAAAGAGGAGGAACAGGAGACGTGAGGAAGGAAAAGAGAAAGAACAGGAGACGTGAGGAAGGAAAAGAGAAAGAACAGGAGACGTGAGGGAGGAAAAGAGAAAGAACAGGGGACGTGAGGGAGGAAAAGAGAAAGAACAGGAGACGTGAGGGAGGAAAAGAGAAAGAACAGGGGACGTGAGGGAGGAAAAGAGGAGGAACAGGAGACGTGAGGGAGGAAAAGAGGAGGAACAGGAGACATGAGGGGAGGAAAAGAGGAGGAACAGGAGACGTGAGGGAGGAAAAGAGAAAGAACAGGAGACGTGAGGAAGGAAAAGAGAAAGAACAGGAGACGTGAGGGAGGAAAAGAGAAAGAACAGGAGACGTGAGGGGAGGAAAAGAGGAGGAACAGGAGACGTGAGGGAGGAAAAGAGGAGGAACAGGAGACGTGAGGGGAGGAAAAGAGGAGGAACAGGAGACGTGAGGGAGGAAAAGAGAAAGAACAGGAGACGTGAGGAAGGAAAAGAGAAAGAACACGAGACGTGAGGAAGGAAAAGAGAAAGAACAGGAGACGTGAGGAAGGAAAAGAGAAAGAACAGGAGACGTGAGGAAGGAAAAGAGAAAGAACAGGAGACGTGAGGGGAGGAAAAGAGAAAGAACAGGGGACGTGAGGGGAGGAAAAGAGGAGGAACAGGAGACGTGAGGAGAGGAAAAGAGAAAGAACAGGGGACGTGAGGGGAGGAAAAGAGGAGGAACAGGAGACGTGAGGGGAGGAAAAGAGAAAGAACAGGGGACGTGAGGGGAGGAAAAGAGGAGGAACAGGAGACGTGAGGAGAGGAAAAGAGAAAGAACAGGGGACGTGAGGGGAGGAAAAGGGGAGGAACAGGAGACGTGAAGGAGGAAAAGAGAAAGAACAGGAGACGTGAGGGAGGAAAAGAGGAGGAACAGGGGACGTTAGGGGAGGAAAAGAGGAGGAACAGGAGACGTGAGGGGAGGAAAAGAGAAAGAACAGGAGCCGGAGGAAGGAAAAGAGAAAGAACAGGAGACGTGAGGGGAGGAAAAGAGAAAGAACAGGGGACGTGAGGGGAGGAAAAGAGAAAGAACAGGAGCCGGAGGAAGGAAAAGAGAAAGAACAGGAGACGTGAGGGGAGGAAAAGAGAAAGAACAGGGGACGTGAGGGGAGGAAAAGAGGAGGAACAGGAGACGTGAGGGAGGAAAAGAGAAAGAACAGGAGACGTGAGGGAGGAAAAGAGAAAGAACAGGGGACGTGAGGGAGGAAAAGAGAAAGAACAGGAGACGTGAGGGAGGAAAAGAGGAGGAACAGGAGACGTGAGGGAGGAAAAGAGAAAGAACAGGAGACGTGAGGGAGGAAAAGAGGAGGAACAGGGGACGTTAGGGGAGGAAAAGAGGAGGAACAGGAGACGTGAGGGGAGGAAAAGAGGAGGAACAGGGGACGTTAGGGGAGGAAAAGAGAAAGAACAGGGGACGTGAGGGAGGAAAAGAGAAAGAACAGGAGACGTGAGGGGAGGAAAAGAGAAAGAACAGGAGACGTGAGGGGAGGAAAAGAGAAAGAACAGGAGACGTGAGGGGAGGAAAAGAGGAGGAACAGGAGACGTGAGGGGAGGAAAAGAGGAGGAACAGGAGACGTGAGGGAGGAAAAGAGAAAGAACAGGAGACGTGAGGGGAGGAAAAGAGAAAGAACAGGAGACGTGAGGGGAGGAAAAGAGAAAGAACAGGAGACGTGAGGGGAGGAAAAGAGGAGGAACAGGAGACGTGAGGGAGGAAAAGAGGAGGAACAGGAGACGTGAGGGGAGGAAAAGAGGAGGAACAGGAGACGTGAGGGAGAAAAGAGGAGGAACAGGAGACGTGAGGAAGGAAAAGAGAAAGAACAGGAGACGTGAGGGAGGAAAAGAGGAGGAACAGGAGACGTGAGGAAGGAAAAGAGAAAGAACAGGAGACGTGAGGGGAGGAAAAGAGGAGGAACAGGAGACGTGAGGAAGGAAAAGAGAAAGAACAGGAGACGTGAGGGAGGAAAAGAGGAGGAACAGGAGACGTGAGGAAGGAAAAGAGAAAGAACAGGAGACGTGAGGGGAGGAAAAGAGGAGGAACAGGAGACGTGAGGAAGGAAAGAGAAAGAACAGGAGACGTGAGGGAGGAAAAGAGGAGGAACAGGAGACGTGAGGAAGGAAAAGAGAAAGAACAGGAGACGTGAGGGGAGGAAAAGAGGAGGAACAGGAGACGTGAGGGAGGAAAAGAGAAAGAACAGGAGACGTGAGGGAGGAAAAGAGAAAGAACAGGAGACGTGAGGAAGGAAAAGAGGAGGAACAGGAGACGTGAGGGGGAGGAAAAGAGAAAGAACAGGAGACGTGAGGGGAGGAAAAGAGAAAGAACAGGAGACGTGAGGGGAGGAAAGAGGAGGAACAGGAGACGTGAGGGAGGAAAAGAGAAAGAACAGGAGACGTGAGGGGAGGAAAAGAGGAGGAACAGGAGACGTGAGGGGAGGAAAAGAGAAAGAACAGGAGACGTGAGGGGAGGAAAAGAGGAGGAACAGGAGACGTGAGGGGAGGAAAAGAGAAAGAACAGGAGACGTGAGGGAGGAAAAGAGAAAGAACAGGAGACGTGAGGGGAGGAAAAGAGGAGGAACAGGAGACGTGAGGGGAGGAAAAGAGAAAGAACAGGGACGTGAGGGAGTAAAAGAGAAAGAACAGGAGACGTGAGGGGAGGAAAAGAGGAGGAACAGGAGACGTGAGGGAGGAAAAGAGGAGGAACAGGAGACGTGAGGGAGGAAAAGAGAAAGAACAGGAGACGTGAGGGGAGGAAAAGAGAAAGAACAGGAGACGTGAGGGGAGGAAAAGAGAAAGAACAGGAGACGTGAGGGGAGGAAAAGAGGAGGAACAGGAGACGTGAGGGAGGAAAAGAGGAGGAACAGGAGACGTGAGGGGAGGAAAAGAGAAAGAACAGGAGACGTGAGGGGAGGAAAAGAGAAAGAACAGGAGACGTGAGGGGAGGAAAAGAGGAGGAACAGGAGACGTGAGGGGAGGAAAAGAGGAGGAACAGGAGACGTGAGGGGAGGAAAAGAGGAGGAACAGGAGACGTGAGGGAGGAAAAGAGGAGGAACAGGAGACGTGAGGGGAGGAAAAGAGAAATAACAGGAGGACGTGAGGGGAGGAAAAGAGAAAGAACAGGAGACGTGAGGGAGGAAAAGAGAAAGAACAGGAGACGTGAGGGGAGGAAAAGAGAAAGAACAGGAGACGTGAGGGGGGAAAAGAGGAGGAACAGGAGACGTGAGGGGAGGAAAAGAGGAGGAACAGGAGACGTGAGGGGAGAAAAGAGAAAGAACAGGAGACGTGAGGGGAGGAAAAGAGAAAGAACAGGAGACGTGAGGGGAGGAAAAGAGGAGGAACAGGAGACGTGAGGGGAGGAAAAGAGAAATAACAGGAGACGTGAGGGGAGGAAAAGAGAAAGAACAGGAGACGTGAGGGAGGAAAAGAGAAAGAACAGGAGACGTGAGTGGAGGAAAAGAGAAAGAACAGGAGACGTGAGGGGAGGAAAAGAGAAAGAACAGGAGACGTGAGGGGAGGAAAAGAGGAGGAACAGGAGACGTGAGGGAGGAAAAGAGAAAGAACAGGAGACGTGAGGGGAGGAAAAGAGGAGGAACAGGAGACGTGAGGGGAGGAAAAGAGAAAGAACAGGAGACGTGAGGGAGAAAAGAGAAAGAACAGGAGATGTGAGGGAGGAAAAGAGAAAGAACAGGAGACGTGAGGGGAGGAAAAGAGAAAGAACAGGAGACGTGAGGGGAGGAAAAGAGGAGGAACAGGAGACGTGAGGGGAGGAAAAGAGAAAGAACAGGGGACGTGAGGGAGTAAAAGAGAAAGAACAGGAGACGTGAGGGGAGGAAAAGAGGAGGAACAGGAGACGTGAGGGAGGAAAAGAGGAGGAACAGGAGACGTGAGGGGAGGAAAAGAGAAAGAACAGGAGACGTGAGGGAGGAAAAGAGAAAGAACAGGAGACGTGAGGGGAGGAAAAGAGAAAGAACAGGAGACGTGAGGGGAGGAAAAGAGAAAGAACAGGAGACGTGAGGGAGGAAAAGAGGAGGAACAGGAGACGTGAGGGAGGAAAAGAGAAAGAACAGGAGACGTGAGGGGAGGAAAAGAGAAAGAACAGGAGACGTGAGGGGAGGAAAAGAGAAAGAACAGGAGACGTGAGGGGAGGAAAAGAGGAGGAACAGGAGACGTGAGGGAGGAAAAGAGGAGGAACAGGAGACGTGAGGGGAGGAAAAGAGAAAGAACAGGAGACGTGAGGGGAGGAAAAGAGAAAGAACAGGAGACGTGAGGGGAGGAAAAGAGGAGGAACAGGAGACGTGAGGGGAGAAAAGAGGAGGAACAGGAGACGTGAGGGGAGGAAAAGAGGAGGAACAGGAGACGTGAGGGAGGAAAAGAGGAGGAACAGGAGACGTGAGGGGAGGAAAAGAGAAATAACAGGAGACGTGAGGGGAGGAAAAGAGAAAGAACAGGAGACGTGAGGGGGGAAAAGAGGAGGAACAGGAGACGTGAGGGAGGAAAAGAGAAAGAACAGGAGACGTGAGGGGAGGAAAAGAGGAGGAACAGGAGACGTGAGGGGAGGAAAAGAGAAAGAACAGGAGACGTGAGGGGAGGAAAAGAGAAAGAACAGGAGACGTGAGGGGAGGAAAAGAGGAGGAACAGGAGACGTGAGGGGAGGAAAAGAGAAATAACAGGAGACGTGAGGGGAGGAAAAGAGAAAGAACAGGAGACGTGAGGGGAGGAAAAGAGAAAGAACAGGAGACGTGAGGGGAGGAAAAGAGAAAGAACAGGAGACGTGAGGGGAGGAAAAGAGGAGGAACAGGAGACGTGAGGGAGGAAAAGAGAAAGAACAGGAGACGTGAGGGGAGGAAAAGAGAAAGAACAGGAGACGTGAGGGGAGAAAAGAGAAATAACAGGAGACGTGAGGGGAGGAAAAGAGAAAGAACAGGAGACGTGAGGGAGGAAAAGAGAAAGAACACGAGACGTGAGGGGAGGAAAAGAGAAAGAACAGGAGACGTGAGGGGAGGAAAAGAGGAGGAACAGGAGACGTGAGGGAGGAAAAGAGGAGGAACAGGAGACGTGAGGGGAGGAAAAGAGGAGGAACAGGAGACGTGAGGGGAGGAAAAGAGAAAGAACAGGAGACGTGAGGGGAGGAAAAGAGAAAGAACAGGAGACGTGAGGGGAGGAAAAGAGGAGGAACAGGAGACGTGAGGGAGGAAAAGAGGAGGAACAGGAGACGTGAGGGGAGGAAAAGAGAAATAACAGGAGACGTGAGGGAGGAAAAGAGAAAGAACAGGAGACGTGAGGGGAGGAAAAGAGAAAGAACAGGAGACGTGAGGGGAGGAAAAGAGAAAGAACAGGAGACGTGAGGGGAGGAAAAGAGGAGGAACAGGAGACGTGATGGGAGGAAAAGAGGAGGAACAGGAGACGTGAGGGAGGAAAAGAGGAGGAACAGGAGACGTGAGGGGAGGAAAAGAGAAAGAACAGGAGACGTGAGGGGAGGAAAAGAGAAAGAACAGGAGACGTGAGGGAGGAAAAGAGAAAGAACAGGAGATGTGAGGGAGGAAAAGAGAAAGAACAGGAGACGTGAGGGGAGGAAAAGAGAAAGAACAGGAGACGTGAGGGGAGGAAAAGAGGAGGAACAGGAGACGTGAGGGAGGAAAAGAGGAGGAACAGGAGACGTGAGGGGAGGAAAAGAGGAGGAACAGGAGACGTGAGGGGAGGAAAAGAGAAAGAACAGGAGACGTGAGGGGAGGAAAAGAGAAAGAACAGGAGACGTGAGGGGAGGAAAAGAGAAAGAACAGGAGACGTGAGGGGAGGAAAAGAGGAGGAACAGGAGACGTGAGGGAGGAAAAGAGGAGGAACAGGAGACGTGAGGGGAGGAAAAGAGGAGGAACAGGAGACGTGAGGGGAGGAAAAGAGAAAGAACAGGAGACGTGAGGGGAGGAAAAGAGGAGGAACAGGAGACGTGAGGGGAGGAAAAGAGAAATAACAGGAGACGTGAGGGGAGGAAAAGAGAAAGAACAGGAGACGTGAGGGGAGGAAAAGAGAAAGAACAGGAGACGTGAGGGGAGGAAAAGAGAAAGAACAGGAGACGTGAGGGGAGGAAAAGAGGAGGAACAGGAGACGTGAGGGAGGAAAAGAGAAAGAACAGGAGACGTGAGGGGAGGAAAAGAGAAAGAACAGGAGACGTGAGGGGAGGAAAAGAGAAATAACAGGAGACGTGAGGGGAGGAAAAGAGAAAGAACAGGAGACGTGAGGGAGGAAAAGAGAAAGAACAGGAGACGTGAGGGGAGGAAAAGAGAAAGAACAGGAGACGTGAGGGGAGGAAAAGAGGAGGAACAGGAGACGTGAGGGAGGAAAAGAGGAGGAACAGGAGACGTGAGGGGAGGAAAAGAGGAGGAACAGGAGACGTGAGGGGAGGAAAAGAGAAAGAACAGGAGACGTGAGGGGAGGAAAAGAGAAAGAACAGGAGACGTGAGGGGAGGAAAAGAGGAGGAACAGGAGACGTGAGGGAGGAAAAGAGGAGGAACAGGAGACGTGAGGGGAGGAAAAGAGAAATAACAGGAGACGTGAGGGAGGAAAAGAGAAAGAACAGGAGACGTGAGGGGAGGAAAAGAGAAAGAACAGGAGACGTGAGGGGAGGAAAAGAGAAAGAACAGGAGACGTGAGGGGAGGAAAAGAGGAGGAACAGGAGACGTGATGGGAGGAAAAGAGGAGGAACAGGAGACGTGAGGGAGGAAAAGAGGAGGAACAGGAGACGTGAGGGGAGGAAAAGAGAAAGAACAGGAGACGTGAGGGGAGGAAAAGAGAAAGAACAGGAGACGTGAGGGAGGAAAAGAGAAAGAACAGGAGATGTGAGGGAGGAAAAGAGAAAGAACAGGAGACGTGAGGGGAGGAAAAGAGAAAGAACAGGAGACGTGAGGGGAGGAAAAGAGGAGGAACAGGAGACGTGAGGGAGGAAAAGAGGAGGAACAGGAGACGTGAGGGGAGGAAAAGAGGAGGAACAGGAGACGTGAGGGGAGGAAAAGAGAAAGAACAGGAGACGTGAGGGGAGGAAAAGAGAAAGAACAGGAGACGTGAGGGGAGGAAAAGAGGAGGAACAGGAGACGTGAGGGGAGGAAAAGAGGAGGAACAGGAGACGTGAGGGGAGGAAAAGAGGAGGAACAGGAGACGTGAGGGAGGAAAAGAGGAGGAACAGGAGACGTGAGGGGAGGAAAAGAGAAATAACAGGAGACGTGAGGGGAGGAAAAGAGAAAGAACAGGAGACGTGAGGGAGGAAAAGAGAAAGAACAGGAGACGTGAGGGAGGAAAAGAGAAAGAACAGGAGACGTGAGGGAGGAAAAGAGAAAGAACAGGAGACGTGAGGAAGGAAAAGAGGAGGAACAGGAGACGTGAGGGGAGGAAAAGAGAAATAACAGGAGACGTGAGGGGAGGAAAAGAGAAAGAACAGGAGACGTGAGGGGAGGAAAAGAGGAGGAACAGGAGACGTGAGGGAGGAAAAGAGGAGGAACAGGAGACGTGAGGGGAGGAAAAGAGGAGGAACAGGAGACGTGAGGGGAGGAAAAGAGAAAGAACAGGAGACGTGAGGGGAGGAAAAGAGAAAGAACAGGAGACGTGAGGGGAGGAAAAGAGGAGGAACAGGAGACGTGAGGGGAGGAAAAGAGGAGGAACAGGAGACGTGAGGGGAGGAAAAGAGGAGGAACAGGAGACGTGAGGGAGGAAAAGAGGAGGAACAGGAGACGTGAGGGGAGGAAAAGAGAAATAACAGGAGACGTGAGGGGAGGAAAAGAGAAAGAACAGGAGACGTGAGGGAGGAAAAGAGAAAGAACAGGAGACGTGAGGGGAGGAAAAGAGAAATAACAGGAGACGTGAGGGGAGGAAAAGAGAAAGAACAGGAGACGTGAGGGGAGGAAAAGAGAAAGAACAGGAGACGTGAGGGGAGGAAAAGAGGAGGAACAGGAGACGTGAGGGAGGAAAAGAGGAGGAACAGGAGACGTGAGGGGAGGAAAAGAGGAGGAACAGGAGACGTGAGGGGAGGAAAAGAGGAGGAACAGGAGACGTGAGGGGAGGAAAAGAGAAAGAACAGGAGATGTGAGGAAGGAAAAGAGAAAGAACAGGAGACGTGAGGGGAGGAAAAGAGAAAGAACAGGAGACGTGAGGGGAGGAAAAGAGGAGGAACAGGAGACGTGAGGGAGGAAAAGAGGAGGAACAGGAGACGTGAGGGGAGGAAAAGAGGAGGAACAGGAGACGTGAGGGGAGGAAAAGAGGAGGAACAGGAGACGTGAGGGGAGGAAAAGAGAAAGAACAGGAGACGTGAGGGGAGGAAAAGAGAAAGAACAGGAGACGTGAGGGGAGGAAAAGAGGAGGAACAGGAGACGTGAGGGAGGAAAAGAGGAGGAACAGGAGACGTGAGGGGAGGAAAAGAGGAGGAACAGGAGACGTGAGGGGAGGAAAAGAGAAAGAACAGGAGACGTGAGGGGAGGAAAAGAGAAAGAACAGGAGACGTGAGGGGAGGAAAAGAGAAAGAACAGGAGACGTGAGGGGAGGAAAAGAGAAAGAACAGGAGACGTGAGGGGAGGAAAAGAGAAAGAACAGGAGACGTGAGGGGAGGAAAAGAGGAGGAACAGGAGACGTGAGGGAGGAAAAGAGGAGGAACAGGAGACGTGAGGGGAGGAAAAGAGGAGGAACAGGAGACGTGAGGGGAGGAAAAGAGAAAGAACAGGAGACGTGAGGGAGGAAAAGAGGAGGAACAGGAGACGTGAGGGGAGGAAAAGAGAAAGAACAGGAGACGTGAGGGGAGGAAAAGAGGAGGAACAGGAGACGTGAGGGGAGGAAAAGAGAAAGAACAGGAGACGTAAGGGAGGAAAAGAGGAGGAACAGGAGACGTGAGGAAGGAAAAGAGAAAGAACAGGAGACGTGAGGGAGGAAAAGAGAAAGAACAGGGGACGTGAGGGGAGGAAAAGAGAAAGAACAGGAGACGTGAGGGAGGAAAAGAGAAAGAACAGGAGACGTGAGGAAGGAAAAGAGAAAGAACAGGAGACGTGAGGGGAGGAAAAGAGGAGGAACAGGAGACGTGAGGGAGGAAAAGAGAAAGAACAGGGGACGTGAGGGAGTAAAAGAGAAAGAACAGGAGACATGAGGGAGGAAAAGAGAAAGAACAGGAGACGTGAGGAAGGAAAAGAGAAAGAACAGGAGACGTGAGGGAGGAAAAGAGGAGGAACAGGAGACGTGAGGGGAGGAAAAGAGAAAGAACAGGAGACGTGAGGGGAGGAAAAGAGAAAGAACAGGAGACGTGAGGGGAGGAAAAGAGAAAGAACAGGGGACGTGAGGAAGGAAAAGAGAAAGAACAGGAGACGTGAGGGAGGAAAAGAGAAAGAACAGGGGACGTGAGGAAGGAAAAGAGAAAGAACAGGAGACGTGAGGGGAGGAAAAGAGAAAGAACAGGAGACGTGAGGGAGGAAAAGAGAAAGAACAGGAGACGTGAGGGGAGGAAAAGAGAAAGAACAGGAGACGTGAGGGGAGGAAAAGAGGAGGAACAGGAGACGTGAGGGAGGAAAAGAGAAAGAACAGGAGACGTAAGGGGAGGAAAAGAGAAAGAACAGGGGACGTGAGGGGAGGAAAAGAGAAAGAACAGGAGACGTGAGGAAGGAAAAGAGAAAGAACAGGAGACGTGAGGGGAGGAAAAGAGAAAGAACAGGAGACGTGAGGGGAGGAAAAGAGAAAGAACAGGAGACGTGAGGGAGGAAAAGAGAAAGAACAGGAGACGTGAGGGGAGGAAAAGAGAAAGAACAGGAGACGTGAGGGGAGGAAAAGAGAAAGAACAGGAGACGTGAGGGGAGGAAAAGAGAAAGAACAGGGGACGTGAGGGGAGGAAAAGAGGAGGAACAGGAGACGTGAGGGGAGGAAAAGAGAAAGAACAGGAGACGTGAGGGGAGGAAAAGAGAAAGAACAGGAGACGTGAGGGAGGAAAAGAGAAAGAACAGGAGACGTGAGGGAGGAAAAGAGAAAGAACAGGAGACGTGAGGGGAGGAAAAGAGAAAGAACAGGGGACGTGAGGGGAGGAAAAGAGAAAGAACAGGGGACGTGAGGGGAGGAAAAGAGGAGGAACAGGAGACGTGAGGGAGGAAAAGAGAAAGAACAGGAGACGTGAGGGGAGGAAAAGAGGAGGAACAGGAGACGTGAGGGAGGAAAAGAGAAAGAACAGGGGACGTGAGGGGAGGAAAAGAGGAGGAACAGGAGACGTGAGGGGAGGAAAAGAGAAAGAACAGGAGACGTGAGGGGAGGAAAAGAGAAAGAACAGGAGACGTGAGGGGAGGAAAAGAGAAAGAACAGGAGACGTGAGGGAGGAAAAGAGGAGGAACAGGGGACGTGAGGGGAGGAAAAGAGAAAGAACAGGGGACGTGAGGGAGGAAAAGAGAAAGAACAGGAGACGTGAGGGGAGGAAAAGAGAAAGAACAGGAGACGTGAGGGGAGGAAAAGAGAAAGAACAGGAGACGTGAGGGGAGGAAAAGAGGAGGAACAGGAGACGTGAGGGGAGGAAAAGAGGAGGAACAGGAGACGTGAGGGAGGAAAAGAGGCGGAACAGGAGACGTGAGGGAGGAAAAGAGGAGGAACAGGAGACGTGAGGGGAGGAAAAGAGGAGGAACAGGAGACGTGAGGGAGGAAAAGAGGAGGAACAGGAGACGTGAGGGGGGAAAAGAGGAGGAACAGGAGAGAGGGCGAGAGAGAGAGTCCACCTGGTAGTTCCATATTTATCCCTGTCCCATTCCTCAGTGCACAGTCAAACAAATAACACAAGAGGCTATTTTTAAACAAGGCCAAACTATATCAGAAGTTATAATACTGCAGTATATTTACTACATTTATACTTACATGAACCGCCCGAGTCCGTTTTACTCTTAAATAAATGAAGAAAGGTTTAAAATGTGTTGATATTTGTGCAAATAACAAATTTTTCTTCTTTTTGTTTCATTTTGGTGTGAATAAGAGCGACATGTCCTTCGCTTTGTTTGATGCGATTGTGTAACGTCAAATGAGGATGAAACTGGGGAAGGACATTCAGCAAATTGTTCAGTGAAATCGCTCATTCGTCAAGTCAATGGTAAAAAAAAACGTTTTCAAAGTGAATCAAGTCAATATCTGGACTCGGTTTTGGAAATGGAAACGGCTCAAAAACAAACTTTCTCCACCGCGCGTAAAAGTAACTCAATTATTGTTTAAAAATTAAGTTTAAAAATGAAGTTTTAAAATGAAGTTTAAAAATGAAGTTTAAAAATGAAGTTTAAAAATAAAGTTTAAAAATGAAGTTTAAAAATTAAGTTTTAAAATGAAGTTTAAAAATGAAGTTTAAAAATGAAGTTAAAAATGAAGTTTAAAAATGAAGTTAAAAATGAAGTTTAAAAATGAAGTTTAAAAATGAAGTTTAAAAATGAAGTTTTAAAATGAAGTTTAAAAATGAAGTTTAAAAATGAAGTTTAAAAATGAAGTTTTAAAATGAAGTTTAAAAATAAAGTTTAAAAATGAAGTTTAAAAATGAAGTTTTAAAATTAAGTTTAAAAATGAAGTTTAAAAATGAAGTTAAAAATGAAGTTTAAAAATGAAGTTTAAAAATGAAGTTTAAAAATGAAGTTTTAAAATGAAGTTTAAAAATGAAGTTTAAAAATGAAGTTTAAAAATGAAGTTTAAAAATGAAGTTAAAAATGAAGTTTTAAAATGAAGTTTAAAAATGAAGTTTAAAAATGAAGTTAAAAATGAAGTTTAAAAATGAAGTTTAAAAATGAAGTTTTAAAATGAAGTTTAAAAATGAAGTTTAAAAATGAAGTTAAAAATGAAGTTTAAAAATGAAGTTTAAAAATGAAGTTTAAAAATGAAGTTTTATAATGAAGTTTTAAAATGAAGTTTAAAAATGAAGTTTAAAAATGAAGTTTAAAAATGAAGTTTAAAAATGAAGTTTTAAAATGAAGTTTAAAAATAAAGTTTAAAAATAAAGTTTAAAAATGAAGTTTAAAAATGAAGTTTTAAAATGAAGTTTAAAAATGAAGTTTAAAAATGAAGTTAAAAATGAAGTTTAAAAATGAAGTTTAAAAATGAAGTTTTAAAATGAAGTTTAAAAATGAAGTTTAAAAATGAAGTTTAAAAATGAAGTTTTAAAATGAAGTTTAAAAATGAAGTTTAAAAATGAAGTTAAAAATGAAGTTTAAAAATGAAGTTTAAAAATGAAGTTTAAAAATGAAGTTTTAAAATGAAGTTTAAAAATGAAGTTTAAAAATGAAGTTTAAAAATGAAGTTTTAAAATGAAGTTAAAAAATAAAGTTTAAAAATGAAGTTTAAAAATGAAGTTTTAAAATGAAGTTTAAAAATGAAGTTTAAAAATGAAGTTAAAAATGAAGTTTAAAAATCAAGTTTAAAAATCAAGTTTAAAAATCAAGTTTAAAAATCAAGTTAAAAATGTGTGTTATTTAAACTTCCTATATGTTATCTGTTCTTTTCCTCTGTATCTACTGCGTTGCAACAATGAACTTTCCCCATGTGTGGACAATAAAGGAACATCTTATCTTATCTTATTTGAACAATTTGATCAACATTTGACTGAAAAAGCCACAATTCAAGCCACAATTACCATTCTGAAGTCGAATTTTCCCGCACACGTCTGTATTTATCCCATAATATTTTGCGACGCTGCTTCCATTTTAATCAAAACAGCAGTTTCGCTCGAGTTTCTCTTTTCTTTAATTACCAATCACAAAAGAAGGCGGGACTTTGTTGATAGGATTTTGTCTGCCAAAGTAATAATTCAACAAACGCTGCCATATTGCCAGTTCTTAATTACATTCTTGGGACTAAACTTTGCTTGTTGTCTTTCCCGCCTCTTTAAATATGTACTTTGCGCTGCGTCTCTCGACAATCTAGTGTATAATTTTCCCCATGATTTATCTCCGTAGCGCGGTGGCTAACTGCCTCTCCGCGGGAGGTGCCAGTCCCTCGCGCTCCTCTCCAAAAACAACTCTTAAGTCTAAATTAGTTGAGCTGAAGAGCTGTCAGAAACAATAGCGACAGTGTTCTTATGCTAATGAGTGCGATGGCGCTTTGATGCAGCTATTTCTCAGCTCCTGCTAATGTGTAAAACCAGAACACTGGCGCTAACGGAGTAAAAGTGTGAGTCAGTTTGTCTGTTACAGCTCGGTGCAGAATGTGGATTCGATGGATGTCGCGTCTTCGAGTTGCATTTTTGAGTAATAAACATGTCATTTAATAAGCCGACTTTAGTGGTCGTAGCGTAGCTGATCTTTTGTTTAAATACCACTTTTGTTTAAATGCATTCTCCTGTCCTGCTTTCTCCACAGCTGGATTTGACATAACATTAAAAAAAACCTTGGCTTGCCATTTAAATAATCGTTGACTAATCGAAACAATAATAGCTGATTAGTAAATTACTCAAATAATTGATAGGCCATATTCATGTGCATATAACTGATGTAAATAAGAGTGTTACCCTTAGTATTATTTAGTCTTATGCTAGCTATTTTTAATTTACTTTATTATTTCATTTCATATCATATCATTTAATTTTCTTATTTTTTCCTCCATTCCCTATCAATATATGACTGGAGTTTTGTTAATAAGAGTTTTTTGTTTTGTTTCTAAGAGTTCTTCTATTAAGAGTGTTTTTTTCAAACTTCCTATAAGTTATCTGTCCTTTTCCTCTGTATCTACTGCGTTGCAACAATGAAATTTCCCCATGTGTGGACAATAAAGGAATATCTTATCTTATTTGCGGCCCTAGATTTCCTCACGAAGAATGTCATAGTTACAAATATTGGTCTGTTGGAAGCTTGGTGCATCCTGGGATATGTAGTTAAACCTCTACCATTAACATTCCCATTCTTATCTCTATCACAGCTTTCATGCCATGATTCCCACACTCCTCCTCTGAGCTCGCCCGTGCTCACGCTCTAGCTTGGGTTTATTAAATGCAGCAGCCGGAGAAGCAGCAGGTACAGGAGAACGCTCTGACTCGGAGCCAAAATGGCATCCGTCGCATTTGTTTGTGCTGACTTTCCAAATGTTTCACTTGGACACTCTGCTCTATCCCGAGGAGCGGAGCGGAGCGGCTGCCAAAACTCTCCGGCTTTTATTATCCCGCCACATAACGTCACCATTTCGTGATTTTAGACAGTTAAATGAGCTGATGTCTCGCGCTCGGACGGAGACAATATTTCTGCCTGATACTTTTCCTGTTTTTCCCGATCCTATATTAGTGAAAGGTCCATAATCCTTCTGTTTATCCAAGCGGACCTCAACATTTGCAGATAAACAAGAGACATTTGACGTGATATAAGCTCGATAAACTCAGGACCGCAGCACATGGTGGTTCATGTTTGTGGAATGTTCGCTCAATCTTTGGAGTCTATATTCAATTTCAAGTTCACGATGCCCTAAATATCTATATCTATATCTAAAGAAGTCACTTGTTCAGAGGAGCAGATTCATCCATGACTTGATGACTTGGTTTGTCATGGTAACCCAGTCTATTGAGTATCACTGCTTCATAACGTGTTCCCTTTTTTACACATCCATACTTTGCCCAGACTGGCCTGTAATTGTATCATGTCGAAAGGAAATGAAGTAGAAAAGTAGATTATTTCCCTTTTCAGTCAAAGTTAGTAACAGGCTGAATCTTTCTTCTTCTAGTTTTGTGATTTCTGTCATGTTTTTTGTCCCACTGCCCCTCCCATGATGCAATCCTTCCATTTTTATCCCACTCACTTCTGGTACTGGCACAATTAAAAGGTTGCATAGTTTCATTTTCTTGCCCATGATATTAATCCGTCAGTGTTTGTCTTGCAGATATGACTTCATCGAAATCCGAGACGGGACTTCGGAAAACGCAGACGTTTTGGGACGACACTGTAGCACCATCGCTCCTCCTCCCATCATCTCGTCCGGACCCGCGCTGCAAATACGATTTGTGTCCGACTATGCCCACCAGGGGGCGGGCTTCTCGCTGCGCTACGAGATCTACAAAACAGGTAAAAATGATCTATAAAATGATCTGATGTATAAAAACGGATGCTTTTCTGGGTTGAAGGTTTAAAATGATCATATTTATTAACGTAAATGCAAAAAGCTATTGAAAAATTGTTCAAAAACCAATTTCAAAACCTTAAACCAGAGACATTATGGCTACGTACACACCCCATCAAAACTGAGACTAAACCTGGACCTAAACTTGTACTAGACCAGGACTAAACTCGGACTAAACCAGGACTAAAGGTTAAACCAGGGCCAAGTAGGACAATAACAGGATGAAAACAAGGACAAAACTGGGATCAGACCAGGGCCGGACCAAGACTAAAGAAGGACTAGACCAGGGATAAACCAGGGGATAAACCAGGGGATAAACCAGGGGATAAACCAGGGGATAAACTAGGACTAAACCAGGACTAATGTGAACGCAGCCAAGATTCACGTAGATGTAAGTATATTTGGATGTTAAAACGACATTAGAACGTGGCTAAATGTCCTTTATTTTGTGGCTCTTTCCTGCACAGAGGAAGTACAATTTAAGGCGCATTCCTCTCTTGTTTTAAGGCGGATCTGGAAAACTATAAAAATCCACTTGTGTTCCTCTGGTTTGTTTACTCGGAGAAGGCGCCTGGCGTGAAGTGAACGGTGCGTGCGCGTTGGCTCGAGTGATCACGACTTTTGGGTCATTAACAAGGGACGCTAAGGAAGTGGCTAAAACATTAACTCCGAGGCGTGTCACAAAGGAGGCTTGTTTTGTTCCAGCCAATAAAGTTTGGGGCACTTTGAACAGAACGTTGTTGGAAGTCTCTATTTTTGTCTTGTTTTCGTTTTGAGATTTCCCGAGTGAAATGTATTTAACATAATCATTTACGAGGTCCATTTTAGTCTAAAGAGTCATTGATATCATTTTTGTTTTAATTTAACGTTGCAGTAATTTGCCATATCCAGGTTTGGGACAGGTACAAATAGCGCTAAATATTGGTTAGCCGCTTAGCCTGTTAAAAACCCAATTCTAAATCTATAAATATTGTGTGTCTTTAACGAGTAAATGGGAAGTACCGGTAATAACAGACTATTGCACAGCTAATTCACAGTAAAATCAAATAAGTCGATTCAGCTCAGTTCGTTAGTAATGACTGTAAAGGATTTGTGGTTCAAGGTTTTGTTGTAGCAAAGGCGCAGTTTGGATAAAGGTCTAAACCAGGGCTAAAACAACCGGCTGTAGCAGGAGCAGTTTGTTTGGCTCCAGAAGAGATTTCCTCCTTTAGCCTCTGCAGAGCGGCTCACGCTCTCACTCCGGGGGCAGTGTCTTATCCAGATCATATCATAGAGACAGATTCAGGTGCTGCTATGATCTACGGTGACCTAAAGGGACCAAAAAGGGCAAAGTTCAAGCACTGGCCCAGAGATTTATGGGCAAGAGCGTAAAGTGAATGGCATTTG
This sequence comes from Eucyclogobius newberryi, assembly GCF_026437365.1. Lineage (NCBI taxonomy): Eukaryota > Metazoa > Chordata > Actinopteri > Gobiiformes > Gobiidae > Eucyclogobius > Eucyclogobius newberryi. Next base: position 5,157,594 of record NW_027315723.1, read on the forward strand.
TCTCAAGGCTGAACGGCACTGTGCACTTTGCAGGTGAAGTCATAAAGTCTGTTTGTTTTAGAGCGCTGGAGGTGGCAGTAGCATTAGCCTTGAGCTATTGTCCAATGTGCTTTATCTTACAGGTTTAGTCCTGGTTTAGAACTGGTTTACACAGTTTGGTCTGGTCTTGACTTTAAACTCAATATTCAGTCCTGGTTTTGCCTGGTTTAGTTCTGTTAATTACATGTTAACCATGTTTAGAAGAAACATTTGGGTCTTGATCTATTTTAATCAAACACATTAATGATTTAAGACATTGACATTATTTGAATACATAAACGTTGAATGAAATGATCAAAATGCCTTGCAAAAAAGCCTTGTTTATACCTGGTTTAGACCTTGACAGAGATTGGGATTAGTCCAGATTTAGACTCAATTTAGACCTGATTTTGTTCTGGTTTGGACAAATCTTGGACCTGGATTTGGAACTGATATTGTCTTATTTACACCTGAGTTTAGACCTGCTTTGGACCTGGTTTAGTCCTAGTTTAGTTCTGGTTTAGACTGATTTAATGATGCTTAGAAAATCAGTTTAAGTGCCGTGCCATAAACTGTAATCGACCCTAATGAAACTAATAGAATGTATAAACAAGGATAATACATTGAAAATACCTTTAAGTATTTGTGTTGTATACGTTAGTAAACCGTCTCAAGGTTGAAGTAGTTTGTAGGTCACATAGTATAGTACGTTTGTTTTAGAGTGCATAGCTGGAGGCAGCGTTAGCTTTAGCCTTGAGCTAGTCCACCAGATTTATGTTTATGGGAGTCTGCGGGTGATTGTCCCTGAAACGGTGTCACTTTTTCACTTCAACGCTTCACGAGACGATGGAGGACGGCGGCGTCTGTTACTGTCAGAGCAGAGATGAAGTCTGAAAGGACCAGCGTGAGAAATACAACAGGAATACTTCAGCTGACCTTGCAAGAAACATGACAAAAGGTCACAATTCATTCAGGCGGCTGTGACCATATATTGCTTTAAGAGATATTAGTTTATTTTACTGGCATTTTGTTGCTCATTTAGAGAAAGGAACATTGTTTTCTCTAACATTTGGTTACAAACAAATGGTTTTAGCGGATCGCGGTTTAACAAAGAAATACTATATAGCAGAATATCATGTACATTATATCACAGACCGATTTGGATTTTAAATGTTTGTTTTGAGCCAATAGCAATATCTGATGTTTGGCTTGCTGCTGTTTCCAATCACCAATATTTGCTTTTACTGTACTGATATTTCAATTTTAAAGTCCAAAGCCAGGTTTTAATTTTATGTAAATTCACCAAATTCCCTTTTTTCACGTATAAATTAATAACAAAATACCAATACCTCCCAATATTGACCAATACAACCAAAAGCAGTTGATATTTGCAGATACGATACTAGAACTGATATATTTCCCATCCCTAATTACATTGATTGTATTGTATATTGTAATATGTGTCATGTGTCATATCAAATCGTGAAAAACCTTTGATTCCTCGTCACTAAACACGCCTCACATCTCGTCTCTTCGTCAAATGATCTTTTCTGTATAATCCAACAAATCTAGAACTCTCTAACTTGAAAACACAACAGTGGTTCGGTGGTTCCACATGACCAAAGATGACCGGACTGTAGACGATGCCGTTGCCATGGCGGCCTGGTGTAAATGCATGTTTCTGAGAGAAAGTGTCATATGTGGATGTGTGGGTGGTTCTGCTTGAGCCTGAGCTATACATGTTTAAGTGTGTCGTACGTGGGAGGAGAGGAGCTGCAGGAGCACTGTAAAAATATATATGTGGCACAAGGAGATCATGAAGGAGGATGTGCCTATCATACACATGTACATTATCATACAAATATCATATACACATGTACATATCATACAAATATCATATACACATGTACATATCATACACATGTACGTAGCATAGACATGTACATATCATACACATATCATATACACATGTACATATCATACACATATCATATACACATGTACATATCATACACATGTACATATCATACACATATCATATACACATGTACATATCATAGACATGTACATATCATACACATGTACATATCATACACATGTACATATCATAGACATGTACATATCATACACATATCATATACACATGTACATATCATACACATATCATATACACATGTACATATCATACACATGTACGTAGCATAGACATGTACATATCATACACATATCATATACACATGTACATATCATACACATATCATATACACATGTACATATCATACACATGTACGTAGCATAGACATGTACATATCATACACATATCATATACACATGTACATATCATACACATGTACATATCATAGACATGTACATATCATACACATATCATATACACATGTACATATCATACACATATCATATACACATGTACATATCATACACATATCATACACATGTACATATACACATATCATATACATGTACATATCATACACATATCATACACATGTACATTATCATACATATGTACATATCATACACATGTACATACAAATGTACATATCATACACATGTACATTATCATACACATATCATAGACATGTACATATCATACACATGTACATATACACATATCATATACATGTACATATCATACACATATCATACACATGTACATATCATACAAATGTACATACAAATGTACATATCATACAAATGTACATACACATGTACATATCATACAAATGTACATATCATACAAATGTACATACACATGTACATATCATACAAATGTACATATCATACAAATGTACATACAAATGTACATATCATACAAATGTACATACACATGTACATATCATACAAATGTACATACAAATGTACATATCATACAAATATCATATCATATCTATGCCAAATGCAACATTTTGAAGGATTCACTTTCAAATTCGATTGGGTTGTTTGTGCTCCATATAAGTTTCAAAACGCGGCCCACTCCTGCCTTAAAAAACGCTTAAGATTGTTTCCAGCCTCTGAACTGTCCATCTGCTTCTGGATTGTTCTGGGAAAAGTCAAAGTAAAGTCAAATCTTCTGCTGTTGAAATGGTTTAAATGAGCTCAAAGTGTTTAGAGTTTGTGGAAACATCATTTCACTTGTGCACTATGTGACTGCTCTGAGGGTCTCCAGAGAGATGCTGCTCTGGCTCCTGGAATGTTCCACAGAGCGGCATTAAAGCACAATCTTACATTTGTTCAGTTACATGTGTTTTAGTGTTCTAACCTCTCATTCTTACTGTGTTTGAAATGTTTTTTCTCAAGTTGTAGGAAAAGTAAAAGTGTTGTTTTTGGACTTCTTGGCAGTTTGTTTAGATAATGTTTGTGTGAGGGAAATGCTTGATTTTAAATTTAGACAATTATTTGAAAAGAAAGATAACCCGAGATCTGATAAAGAAAAATCTGAAGTATCAGTTAATCAATGGATTTTCAGTGAGTGACACGTGGTTTTCCTGTTTTACACAGTTTCTCTTTCCAAAACCTGCACAAGTGTGAACAATCAGCAAGAAATCTGATTAATCACATCAGACCGTTTCAATAATCAGATAATGATCAGATTTTTTTGGTGTGCATGTACTACTGTGGCGACTGTGTTAGAAAAAGGAATCAACCAAATCAAAATGAGGTGTGGTTAGTATCTGCGTGAGCGTGTCGTTCTATAGTTTTACAGTGCATATGCAAATGAGTGCATACGAAGACGTGTCGGTAAATGTTTTGTGTAGGCTGAGCTGATGGGGTTATATGTTAATTATGGCCTTCTCATAAACAATGTTTGTCTTTACCACTTCAGTTGTCGGGCTTCAGCGTTTAATTAGAAAAAACATGTAAAAACCAGTCAACTTTAGTCAATATACGTCATGGGACTCGCACTGAGTATTTTGTCTTTTTTACGTTATATTGTGAACAAAACAGAAGGAACAAGCAAAACAGGAGCAGAGGTTGAACATTTAGAGTCAAAAGGAACTAAAATGTCCTGTTAAATGTGTCCATGTTTAATGTCTAACGTCCTTCACAGTCGCTCAGTTCCTCTCATCCAGTTATTTGTTACTGCATTTCGCTGTAGCCAAAGTACACTTCACAAGTATCCATCAAGCATCTCCATCGCTGGAGTCCTACATCCGAGGTACATTGTTTTCAAGTCAAATGGAATAGCAGATATTTTGTCTTGCATCAATTTCTGAATAGACTTTTTTCTTTTTTTTACAAATATATATATAAATACATAAATACAAATAAGTCGCTTTTTTCTCCAAACTCGAGACATTGGCTTTTAACACATTTAAATGTGCTTGTTTTTCACATCTGCACATTTGTGTATCACTTTGTCACATCATTTTTAAGCCAGATGCCCTAATTCCATCCGCCGGCATTTTACACTTTTAATTTGATCCTATTTTGATTAGAGTAATTACAAACTCCCTAATACTATATTTGTCTCCCATCGAGCATTAAGTTCCCAAATTGACAATGATTTGCATTTTGATTTGGCAAACAGGTTTTAAGCCAGATGCCCAACCATTTTATTTATCCAAAACTTTTAAAAACACTTTGTATTTAATCTTATCTTGCATCTGTTTTTGAATATACTATTTTTGGCCACTCCCTCATTGAATCGCCATGTTTAGACTTGTAATTAACTCCTGGCATTCTCACATTATGACCTCATCAGCTTGTGTTGTTATGTAAATGTGCCCTTGTGTCTTTAAAAGGCTTCCTTCCTATTTTAAACATCTTTATCTGTTTTATCTTTATTGATCTGACAAATATTGAGATTAAACTGACAACATATTATTTAAAAGTCAAGATTCCGTCCATAGGGCAATTTCCAGTAAGATTCAGTTTTACTCAAAAGCTAAATAAGCGATGCAAAAAATGTTTTATCAAATAATCAAGAAAGACATTTAAATCTATCCAGATATTCAGATTTTATTCATATGAAAAACGTGTCAAACTGCAGAGGAAATAGCACATTTATGTTTCTTTTGTCATGCCGAAGTTTGAAAACGTACAATCTTTGAGAATTTGTTAATTTTGTACAATTCCTAAACATTGTCCTGCTGCTTTTTCACCCCCTGAATCCCATTTTGTTTCTTTTGCTCTGTTGTTGTTTTTGTCCTGTCAATGCGATTACATAAGCTCCTCTCGGGACCTAAATTTGGAGAAGCACGATATCGACTTTCTGCAGGATACAGGGCGGAGGAAAGCTAATTATTTTCCGTAAAGGGGGCGACCTCATGGCACGGCATCCATCTTGAAGACCCCGCCCCTCCGCTCTGAGGCTCCTGGGGGGAAACGGGGTCAGAAACGGGCCTCATAATAACAGCAGCTGACAACACAGGTGCCTCGCTTCAGCACCAACCTTGAGCTGAGGCAGGGAGAATGGGCTTTAGTCCTGGTTTAGACCTGGTTTAGTCCTGGTTTAGTCCTGGTTTAGTCCTGGTTTAGTCCTGGTTTAGTCCTGGTTTAGTCCTGGTTTAGTCCTGGTTTAGACCTGGTTTAGTCCTGGTTTAGTTCTGGTTTAGTCCTGGTTTAGTCCTGGTTTAGTCCTGGTGTAGTCCTGGTTTAGTCCTGGTTTAGTCCTGGTTTAGTCCTGGTTTAGTCCTGGTGTAGTCCTGGTTTAGTCCTGGTTTAGACTTGGTTTAGACCTGGTTTAGTCCTGGTTTGGATTGGGTTGGACCAGGTTTAGTCCTGGTTTGGATTGGTTTAGACCTGGTTTAGTCCTGGTTTGGATTGGGTTAGACCTTGTTTAGTCCTGGTTTGGATTGGGTTAGACCTTGTTTAGTCCTGGTTTGGATTGGGTTAGACCTTGTTTAGTCCTGGTTTGGATTGGGTTGGACCTGGTTTAGTCCTGGTTTGGATTGGGTTAGACCTTGTTTAGTCCTGGTTTGGATTGGTTTAGACCTGGTTTAGTCCTGGTTTGGATTGGGTTAGACCTTGTTTAGTCCTGGTTTGGATTGGGTTGGACCTGGTTTAGTCCTGGTTTGGATTGGGTTTAGTTTTGGGAACGTTCTAATCTTGGATTTGTTCTGTTTTAGACCTGATTTATTGCTGTTTTTGAGCAGTTTGACTGGATTTAGGATCTACTTTACACTTAGTTTAGTCCTGGTTTATGCTCTAATAGTCCTTGTTTGGATCTGGTTTAGGCCTGGATAAGATCTGGTTTAGTTCTAGTTTAATTCTATTCTAATCCTGTGCCAAATCGTGATGTGGCACTGTTTTAGAGCTATCGCTGTTTTTGAACTATTTTACTGAAGTTAGGATCTACTTTACTTCTGGTTTAGTCCTGGTTTATTCCTGGTTTAGGCTCCAAAGACTTATTGTTGAGTTTTGGGATGGACCTAGGACAGTGCTAGTTTAGTTGTTTAGTCCTGGTTTATATTTCTGGTTTAGATCTAGTCCAAGTTTAGGGAAATTATCCTTGGGTTTGTCCTGGTTTAAAACAGTTCTAGTGTTAATTAAGATCTAATTTAGTGCAAGTTTTGTTCAGTCTTAGTTGTGTTCTTAGAGTTTGGATAGTTCTGTTTAAGTTTCAGTTTGATTTAAACATGATAATGTCATTATTTAGTGCACGTTTAGTCCTTGCTTTTTGCTTTTGGATGGTTTAAATCTTGTTACTTCATCCAATATAAGTACTTAATTGTGCCTAGTTTTAGTCCTGTTTTAGTCCATGTCTTGTCCATATTTAGTCAGTATTAAGACCTGGTTTTGGCACAGTTTACTCATGGTTCAGTCATATCACTAATTACACCAATCCATCTAAAGTTATGACTAAATCAAAATTCATATCAATAGAATTTAGCGGTAAAATAAACTAAATCATTTGTATTCTACCCCAAAAGCCTCTTGTGCATCTTCCAGCACAAATACCCCCTTTTGCCTTTATTATGCCCTACTTTTGCCCCACACACACTTAACCCTTTCTTCACCCTCCGCACTGAACACTGCACGGCCATGACGCTGTTACCAGGGGCCGGGGGGGAAGACTACGCAGGCGTGCCCCATCACGGTCAACCAATCCTGGGCACATGTCTGAGGCTGAGCTGCCCCGGGTCTCATGTCATCTGGAGGTTCACACTACGTTCATTTAGTCCTGGTTTAGGATCCTTTACTGTCCACACATGGGGAAATTTTGGTGTTGCAACGCAGTAGATGCAGAGGAAAAGGACAGATGATAGGAAGTTTCAAAAAAAACACTCTTAATAGAAGAACTCTTATGAACAAAACAAAAAACTCTTATTAACAGAATTCTTCCATCCATCCATCCATCTTCTGCCGCTTTATCCGGGGCCGGGTCGCGGGGGCAGCAGTCTGAGCAGGGACTCCCAGACTTCCTTCTCCCCAGACACTTCCTCTAACTCCTCCGGGGGGATCCCGAGGCGTTCCCAGGCCAGCCGAGAGACATAGTCTCTCCAGCGTGTCCTGGGTCTTCCCCGGGGCCTCTTCCCGGTGGGACATGCCTGAAACACCTCCCGAGGGAGGCGCCCAGGAGGCATCCGGAACAGATGCCCGAGCCACCTCAGCTGGCTCCTCTCGACGTGGAGGAGCAGCGGCTCTACTCCGAGCTCCCCCCGTGTGGCCGAGCTCCTCACCTTATCTCTAAGGGAGCGCCCAGCCACACGGCGGAGGAAACTCATTTCGACCGCTTGTATCCGCGATCTTGTTCTTTCGGTCACTACCCAAAGCTCATGACCATAGGTGAGGGTAGGAACGTAGACCGACCGGTAAATAGAGAGCTTTGCCTTTCGGCTCAGCTCCCTCTTAACCACAACGGTCCGATGCAGCGACTGCATCACTGCAGCCGCTGCACCGATCCGCCTGTCGAGCTCACGCTCCATCCTTCCCTCACTCGTGAACAAGACCCCGAAATACTTGAACTCCTCCACTTGGGGCAAGGACACCCCACCCACCTGGAGAGGGCAAGCCACCTTTTTCCGGTCGAGAACCATGGCCTCGGATTTGGAGGTGCTGATTCTCATCCCAGCCGCTTCACACTCGGCTGCAAACCGTCCCAGTGCATGTTGCAGGTCCGGGTTTGATGGAGCCATCAGGACAACATCGTCTGCAAACAGCAGAGATGAGATCCTGTGGTCCCCAAACCGGACACCCTCCGACCCCTGACTGCGCCTAGAAATTCTGTCCATAAAAATTATGAACAGAACCGGTGACAAAGGGCAGCCCTGGCGGAGTCCAACATGCACTGGGAACAGGTCTGACTTACTGCCGGCAATGCGAACACAGCTCCTGCTCCGGTCATACAGGGACCGGACAGCCCTGAGCAAAGGGCCCCGGACCCCGTACTCCCGGAGCACCCCCCAAAGGACACCCCGAGGGACACGGTCGAAAGCCTTCTCCAGATCCACAAAGCACATATGGACTGGTTGGGCAAACTCCCATGAACCCTCGAGCACCCGATGGAGGGTATAGAGCTGGTCCAGTGTTCCACGACCGGGACGAAAACCACTCTGCTCCTCCTGAATCCGAGGTTCGACTATCGGTCGGATTCTCCTCTCCAGTACCTTGGAATAGACCTTACCCGGGAGGCTGAGGAGTGTGATCCCTCTGTAGTTGGAACACACCCTCCGGTCCCCCTTCTTGAACAGAGGGACCACCACCCCGGTCTGCCAGTCCGGGGTGGTGGTCCCCAGACTGGCATTCTTAATAGGGAATGGAGGGGGGAAAAATAAATAAATAAATAAATAAATAAAATAGATAAATAAAATAAAAAGATAAAGATAAAAATAAGATAATAATAAAATAACAATAATAAAATAAAATTAAGTAAAGTAAAAATAGCTAGCATAAGACTAAATAATACTAATAGTAAGTAAGTAAACAAAATAAAACACTCTTAGAGCTCAAAATGCATACAAAAGATCATAAAACACAGAAAAGTACCAGGAAAATTGACAAAAAAACAGAATCAATTGACAATTCACTCACAAATACACGCAGATAAATCCTTATAACACCAATAAAATGATGAATTGTCTTCGCCATCGACCGATAAATCGACTAAAAAACCCAAAACCTTCCACTTCCTGTTTGAATCATGCATTTTTCCAAGTAATTGACATGAATATTTTAGTCTTTGTTTGTGACATTCCTGGACATATGGCACTGCTCCATTCCTCCTCGCCACTTGTCACTTCACCTTAGCGACACGCAGGTTTGAAGAGCACCTCCTGGGGTCACGGCGGGGTCATGACTGCCGGCGTCGTGCCCCCCCCCGGCCCATGCGGCGCGGGGTCAAAACAGAGGTTAGCTTCTTGATGCTATCGTGCTGATTGGACAGAGTGCGTCACAGCTGATTGGACGAGGATGCGCGGCGCTTGTTTGTTTCCAGGACGCCGCATTTACACCGCGTTGATTAACAGTGGAAGGTGAACGATGATGATGATGATGATGAATAATTGAAATGTTGTTTGACTCCGGAAAACAGAATGATCAGCAGAAAGAGGCTGGAGGAGACAACCAGACTGTTGTTTTGTCCCGTCTGTTTGTGCATCAACAAAGTGATTTCACTGGTGTTTTATTCCACTGAATCTTATATTTGTGACGACAGGAGTTCATTTTTGGGACTTTTTCAGTTCAGACGGATACAATTGTACACTGTTAAATGTTCACACGTGCAGGGATAAACATCTCAGTTGCAGCGGCGCATCGTGACCTCAGCAGCACCTGCAGCATCTGCACACTCGCTTTTGTATATTTAGTCCAGAGGTGCCGTCTATAATAATCCTTTTTGCTGACTTAAACTGAAATAAAACGAAATAAACTGGTAATGACTCAAATTAACAGCATTTACAAACATGGTTGACTAAAACTGAGACTAAAGGTACGTGTTTTGTTGACTAAAAGTACTTATATTCTTGTCAAATAATAAAGTTTAAACATAAATGAATGAGAGAAGAATTGCAGACCTGATGAAAGTTACATTTTTCAATCACAGTTCCATGAACAACAAACCATAAACAGCATGTTCCACGATGCAATTTATCATAGTTAAAATAAAAATAGATATTTTCTGGTTTGTTAAGGCTTAAGATAGACCTAGGACAGTGCTGGTTTAGTTGTTTAGTCCTGGTTTATAGTTCTGGTTTGGATCTAGTCTAAGTTTAGGGAAATTATACATATTTTCTGGTTCAGGGCTGGCAAAAAGTTGAAACAAAATGTTGATGACCAGACCTTGCAGCTGTCCTGAAGTGCACTGTCTAATCATAAGATCGCAGCAGTTCACACTATTGCAAATATTTTTTTTATACAACTGAGTAGACGGTGTATTCATCAGTAAGATTAAACTCAAAATTGCCCATATTCATATTATAATCACAATATAATCCTGAATGAAACTGTGACAAGACCAGACCCTGTCCATAACACCACAGGCATCTCAGACTTTCCCGGTTTAAATCTGTGGAATGTTTGTATCCTCATAGTTTCCCGTGCTTCCAGTTTCAGTCTTCACACAGCTCAGTCACTTTGAAGTCGCGTCTTTATTTGCGTCCCTGCTTTAATGTTACACCCGGGCTGTACACAGACATGTCATAAAAGCAGCGGCGGCGGCGTCTCGTTGGGTCCCTGAACACAACAGAAAACAGGTTTTATTGTCACCTTCCAAAACTGTGGATGTGCTTTTATTTATGTGGGATTTTCCAGCTATAACATCACCGCACCTTTAACCCTCCCAGAATATATGGTGTGTGTATTTCTTTGCTGTCGAGCGGGTGTCAGAGATCGGTCTGTGCGAGCGCAGGTGGAGCAGAGACAGTCAGACGTGTGTCAAAAACCATCGGAGCGGAAAAACTATTTTAAGAGCAGTGTTCCCCGGAATATGGGTAAAAATAGGACTTTTACAATACAACGTTGACATGTATGACACGCCAGGTTTCTGCATTTACTTTGTGTGACTTTAAATGTTTTTGTCAAACGCAGAAGACCGTGGTTCATTCTTGGTCAAACGTTGCATTTAAGGGAAGACGCATTTCATTTGATGTGTTGTGACAGTCGTGCGTAAGAGTTTTGATGATACAAGTTCAATATATTTTGGTAGTAGCAGCAGCAGCAGCAGCAGTAGTAGTAGTAGTAGTATTAGTTGTAGTAGCAGTAGCTCGGGGCTTAGATCCTGACTGAACCAGACTTGGCACTGGGCTGCTGGGTTGGACAATGAAGATATGAAGGCAGTGACAAGGGCATCATCCCCCCCCCCTCAGACATGTGCACGGGGCTATGGCAGCGGAGTCTACCCAGCAACCCAACTCCCCTGCCCCTCTCCCCAGACGCTTCCCCCCCCCTCCCTCCCTCCCTCTGCCATAGTAACACCATGACCCAACGTAGCCAGAAGACATGTCTCGCCAAATGGCAGCTCACAGTGCGAGGCAAGAGCGAACCTTAGAGGTGAGCGAGGCCAGACGCCCGAAAGAATGTGTGTCAAATAGTACTATTACTATTTCGACTACTACTACTACACTTACTACTTCTAAGAATAAGATGGTGAATCTATGGGCTAATGTGTGCGTTGTCATTGGACCCGGATCGCCCGCGCTCCAAAGGCCGGGACGGTTCCATACGTTAGCGCCAGTGCGTTTCCAATGGGACGGTTAGCGTTAGCCTCCAAATATCACAAACTATGAATAACAAGGGCGACGACCACTCGACCTCACCAGAAACTTAGAAAACATAACCACGTGTAGAAGTGTAAAGCTTAGATGATCAACGTTAGCGATTAGCGCCAACGTTAGCATACGTGTCAACAACCGCGCAATAAAACATTCTTTACTTTAAGGCAATAATGGGGGTTTGACAGTGAAAGTTTAATTTCATCTTGACCACCACAGATTCTGCAAACATGAGTAAACTTTAGAAAGTTGAGGTTAAACTTAAGTTAAGTTAAACTGACAGTTATTACTCGCTGCCAAATGTAAGAAACATATGAATCAACTAAACATATTTGAAATGTGTCTGTATTTATTTGCCTTTTTAAAACAAAAGGGATGGAATATTTAAATCAGGCTGTGTGCCGTGCTAATTCTAAAGCATTATGACATGTTAACTGCATTCTCCACTGGTTTACTTCTCACTCCACTGCCCAAAATACTTCATATGAGCACAGCGGGGAGTAATATACCCCCTAACGCAGTAGTAGTAGAAGATGAGGCTCTTTTTTGCCCGCACGCGCCGTAGCTGTAGCGCGTATGCATGAGCGAGTCCCGATTAGTGCTCAGTCAATGAACATGCTCAAAACAAGGGCTCCTCCCTCCCCAAAAAGTCTCCGCGCTCTCCCATGGATTCTAACTAGACTTCAAGTGCCATCGTACTGGGAGAAGCTGTGTTTTTGTGAGGCTCAGAGAAGGATCCATGAATGAAGCTTAATAAAACTGCAGGTTTGTTTTTTTAAAAGAACAATGTTATTCAATGGTTACAGGAGAGAAACAGTCTATTTTCCATAGGATGTGCCCTTTAATGTCCTCAAATAGAAGCATTTAAAATTGAAAAATATAATGAAAGATTTTTTTTTCCCACAATGCAGCTTGTTTAATAAATCTCAGTTACATCCAGAAACCTACATAGCAGAGATGCACGATTATGTGTTATATTTTCATATTTTATAATGTATTGGCCATTGAAATAAATGACCCTGGTCTTGAAAATGTAACATAGATTAAATAAATAAAACGTTTGAACAATTTGTCACAGCATTTTTCCTGGGGCAGAATGACAGAAGTGTCTTGCCCAAGGATTCAAAAACAATGCATCTGTTTCATATAATGCCAAACATGTTGATTGGGTCTGTGATTTGAACAATTGCCACAAGAGAAAAGTCCAATCAAGTGTATTTATTTTTTCTCAATTTTTAAAACTATAGAAACCTGGACATTTTGGTTATTTAAAAACACAAACATTATGGACGGTATGGTGTTGAAAATGAGCTTATTCTGCTATAACACTTAAAACATTGCATCTGGTTCGTCCAATGTAAACGCTATGTCCATATTCAAATAAATCATAAATATATTTTAACTTAATTGCTATGCTATGCTATGTCCATATTAAAATAAACAATAAATATATTTTAACTCAATTGCTATGCTATGCTATGCTATGCTATGCTATGCTATGCTATGCTACGCTATGTCCATATTCAAATAAATAATAAATATATTTTAACTTAATTGCTATGCTATGCTATGCTATGCTATGTCCATATTAAAATAAACAATAAATATATTTTAACTCAATTGCTATGCTATGCTATGCTATGCTATGCTATGTCCATATTAAAATAAATAATAAATATATTTTAACTTAATTGCTATGCTATGCTATGCCCATATTAAAATAAATAATACATATATTTTAACTTAATTGCTATGCTATGCTATGCTATGTCCATATTAAAATTAATAATAAATATATTTTAACTTAATTGCTATGCTATGCTATGCTATGCTATGTCCATATTAAAATTAATAATAAATATATTTTAACTTAATTTGTCATGGTATTTTCCATTACAAAGCTTTGAAACGTGACAGGATGAGTCATGTATCTCCATCAATATTAATTTTTTACACATTTTCAGAGCTTTGTAAATCAAGCTTTCTTTCGGATTCCAGAGAACGATAACGTCCCCGTTTTTCCATCCTGTTTTTTTTTTGTCCACAATAAATGTGTTTTTTGTGTGAGCGTGCAGGCAGTGAGCGTTTTGATGTCTTTGTGTGTGGGAGTCTGCACCAGAGGTTGAGACACGCTTTTAACATCACACATTTGAGTTTTAATATATTCAGAGACTTCGCTGGCATGAAAATGGAACAACAGCCTCCAAAACGCAGAAAAGACATTGAGACAAAATGGTGAAACAAAAAGCTTTTGTTAAAATGTCGAATTTGATATGACAATGTTCTATGTGACTTTTCTGATGGAGGGTTGATGCTGGAATGTTCCACAGTGCGGCATTAAACACATATATATAGGTATTTAGCAGTAAAAGTACCTGTGTGCCTCTGTGCAGCCGGCCACAGCGTCGTGACTGCCGCTCCAACAATTTGCTGCATTGCTCCTCCCTTCTCTCACCCCCATTTCACCCTAAAAGTGCCTACGGGCCAAAAAACACTTAACAAATAGAAACATATACATTCTGTGGGAGTTGTTGTAGTTGCAGAAGTCGTTGTTTTTGTAGTAATAGTAGTAGTTGTAGTTGTTAGTTGGAGTAGTTGCTGTATTAGTAGTAGTTTAGTGCTGGTAGTACTAGTAATGTATACATCAATTTGGAAATGTTCTTTTTTGATTCAAAGTGCTCAAAAACAAGTTATCATATTGTAACATATGATTTTATTTAACATTAATTTCTATTTGATTTAATTTTTTGGGGGGGAATTTATATTTGATATTGATCTGAGGGTTTGATTATAGTGTGTTGCACTTATTTGATTTTGGGTACATTTATTCATTCTATATATTGTTTCAGTACAACCCTTTTGTTGACGCACAGGAAGTCGAATTGAGTCGAGAACACGTGAAATAAAGAGACGCTGGATAAACACTGTCCTGCCGTGTTGGTCTATTGGAAAATAACAGGAAACACCTTACATTATAAACTCAACTGTAACCCGCGATACCCACCGCCTCCGAGACCGATGAGAATCAAGAAATAAGCGTTTCAATATTCGCGCAGATGTATAGTATATGTCCTGGTTATTTTCCAGACATTTTGGGAGTATTTTTGCGGGTGAGAGGCAGAGGCGGTGCTGGCCCTGCTCCTCTGACAGGGCTAAGTTTAGCTGTGTCTGGAGCTCGCCTCGGCCTCTTGGCGCTATATTTACTCTGTCAAATGTCTGCATGTGATCTGCTGCAGTGAGACACGCGCACTTTATTAGCCCTTTGTTTCACTTTGTCTTTGAGAAGGTGCCGACTGCACGCTTATAGCCACACTTACGGCTACTTCCGGGCTTGTGATTTATAAACTCTTTTGTGATTTGAGGCAGACAGTGAATAATGGTCTGATTTGGTTACAAAGTGTTGCTTTTATAATATACTCTATGGGTAAAACAAAAGAATAAAATGGTGAATCTATGGGCTAATGTGTGCGTTGTCATTGGACCCGGATCGCCCGCGCTCTAAAGGCCGGGACAGTTCCATACGTTAGCGCCAGTGCATTTCCAATGGGACGGTTAGCGTTAGCCTCCAAATATCACAAACTATGAATAACAAGGGCGACGACCTCTCGACCTCACCAGAAACTTAGAAAACATAACCACGTGTAGAAGTGTAAAGCTTAGATGATCAACGTTAGCGATTAGTGCCAACGTTAG
>NW_027315723.1:5177973-5202973 GCF_026437365.1 Eucyclogobius newberryi
AAAGCTGCTCCCCTTGTAGTTTAGACCTCTACAAACACATCCTGAAATGCACGTACGTCTTTGATCAGTTCAGCGGTTGAGAATTCAGTCTTGGGTTAGGGTTAGTTAATGCCCCTGGACGAGTGTGAAAAACCAAACCCGAACTGCATCACGGTCGCACTTAACTCGCTGTTAGCACCTGCTTGGTTTTCAGGTCCAGCATAGTTATTATTGTGTTGTTGTTGTCTTCGAATTCACTGAACTCGGTGAAATTGCTATTAGCTCGTTCACATCCCGAGATGCACCGTTCCTCTCGGCGTTTTGAGCATTTGTGCATCCTCCGCTCCAGTTGTATTTTCATAAAAGCCAAACCTCCGTCTTATCGCGGCGCGCGCCTCACTGTAGCGTCCCGTTCTGTGGCAGTGATGCACGACTTTGTGCAACAGCCTCCCCAAGAACGATGAGATAGACCCAATGATCTATAGCCTTTCATTTTATCGCCAAAACGACCTGTTTAATTCAGTGTTTATTCCAAAATTGTTTTCTGAAAGTCATCTGGATTTACTATTTGATGTTAAGTTTTAATTTGTGCTGTAGATACATAAATGTAGCAAGATAAAAGATCGTTTGACTGACATGAACGATCAGGGAAACATTTGTTGATTTTTAATTTTCGATAATTAAAAAATTACGCTTGTTTTGACTTGAACCTTAAAGGAATAATAATAATAACCCGACATATGATATGGCAAGTCTCTCAACAACTACATTTGTGTATTTTCTCTTTGACAATTTAAACTAGGACTAAACCAGGCCTACATTTTTTTTTTTTTTTTTTTTTTCAATTTTCCAATTTTTTTATATTTATTTTACAACTTTTGACACATTCAATTTTCATCTAATTTGTTGTGTTTACAATTTGATGTCATCATTTCAGATGGAGGTGTTTGGAGTTGAACAAGTTGAAAAACACCACTTTCTGAAGCTATTGACCTTTAACCTTTGTTTATTTGCGCTGACAGAGGCGACGTCAGACTTTGTGCCAGTTTTTGTTTCATGCAAGAGCAATCACAGTACAATTTCATATTAAGTTTTAATTTGTGCTGTAGATACATAAATGTAGCAAGATAAAATACATTTTTACTGACATGAAAGATCAGGGAAACATTTGTGAATTAAAATTTCCGATAATAAAAAAATTCCGCTTGTTTTGACATTTTTGAAGGATTAATCAAAGTAAATAGAAACGACATTGATATGGCAAGTCTCTTAACAACGACATTTGTGTATTTTCTCTTTGACAATTTAAACTAGGACTAAACCAGGCCTAATTATTATTATTATTATTTTTTTGAATTTTACAACTTTTTGTAAAAACAAAATTATTTTATTTTACAACTTTTGACACATTCAATTTTCATCTAATTTGTTGTGTTTACAATTTGATGTCATCATTTCAGATGGAGGTGTTTGGATTTGAACAAAGTCACCAATTTCTGAAGCTAATGCGGGAAAAAAATGATTTAACCTTTGTTTATTTGAGACGACGTCAGACTTTGTGCCAGTTTTTGTTTCATTCAAAAGGTCCAGCAATCACAGAGACACGAACCACAAACCAAGACAACACATCTGCACACTTTAACCGCAAAACTACACACATTGTACAAATACTGCGACACATTCTAACTCCTCGCGTCGTCTTTGTGTTTTTCCAGGTTCCGAGTTCTGCTTCCGTAACTTCAGCAGCTCCACGGGAATGTTCGAGTCCCCGGGTTTCCCTGACAAGTATCCGCACAACCTGGAGTGCTCCTACATGATCATAGCCCCGCCCCTCATGGACATCACGCTCACCTTCATGACCTTTGACCTGGAGAACGACCCGCTGCAGGTGGGCGAGGGCGACTGCAAGTACGACTGGCTGGACGTGTGGGACGGGCTGCCACAAGGTGAGAACGTTGCTACTGCAGTTACGGTAATACTCGAGTGTTTCGTATAGTTTCGAGTACAATACGAACTGTAGTATCATTGGTGGCCACTAGGAGCACGCTTTAAAGGACACTTACGCTGCATTGTTTACACTCTTATTGTCCTTTAAACATCCTTTACTTTGGCATCTCATGTTTTATAGAGTTACATTAGATCCGTGAAACGTTCTCTCATCGGGATTTGGTGTTAGAACTCCATCTACTGGCAGCAGAGGGATTTACCGTGGGGAAACAAACAAAACCTAGTTTGCCCCGGCATGCAAATGTCGCCGCGCAGTTTTAATTAATGTGATTTGAAACAGAAATGCTCAGAAATAGCCAGAAAATTGTGTCATTAATGAGAAAAGTAGCAGAGAAGACGAGCTCGTAAACAGGATTATTGAAACTAACGTGAATGAAGCGAGACGCAACTCAAAGCATGTTTTTAACGAGGGAAAACTTATAATAACATGGTAAAAAAAAGTATATGTATCCTTTAAAGGACCAAAGTGTCTGCTGGAATTATTGTAATGTATATCATCCCAGACAAACTACTGGCAAGCTGTAAATAAGACAAGCATCAGTGAGATCCAGACGGCAGCTTTGTTTACCTGCTTTACGGTTCATTTCGCTGTAATTACTGGGCCTATTCACATGAAACGAAAACTGACACAAAGTTCAGCCACTTCTCTGTCACAAAAGGGAAATGATCTGTTACAATAGCTTTAGAAAGTGAAGTCATTACTCACACCTCCAAGACAAATCCCAAACAAATACAGATACGGGTCGACATTTGGTCAGTAAATCTAGAGCCTAAAATCTAAAATTATAATGTAAAATTCTAGAACTTAAATGCGAGGTATTGATTTACAGTAGAATTTAAATGAAACGCACATAGTTTTAAGGAATTTGTAACATCCTAATGCACTCTCCCATATTTTGCCCCATTTAATAACTTCATATTCCTACATAATAATATTAATAATACACCATGGTTATCCTTTTTTATCCACTTCCTCTCGTAATCTTAATCTGGAGAATGAGCTGGGACACAATACATTCCTTCAAACTATTTCACAAATCTGCCCTTTTAATTGTCCTGCTCAGACATACTTGGGCTTTGAAGAGTTCCGACTTCTTGTCATTGTTTATAAAAAGGAAATACTTAACGCGGCGTCCGAAAGAAGTCTCCTACCTCCTAGCTCCTTTTCTTATCGCCTCGCTTCCTTCCTCCCTAAAGGTTTAAGTGAAAGTCTGTGATTGAGATCTGGGTTTGAAGTGTGGACCAATCAGAGGTAAACATGACCAAAGCTAGTCAAATCCAGGTCCAAACCAGGGCTAAACCAGGTCTAAACCAGGTCTAAACCAGGGCTAAACCAGGGCTAAACCAGGTCCAAACCAGGGCTAAACCAGGGCTAAACCAGGTCCAAACCAGGACTAAACCAGACTCAAACCAATTCCGGCTTTAATCCTGTTTTTAGTCCCAGTTGTGCAGACATTAAGCTCATAGACTGTCAAACGTTGCAGTCGAGGTGACACGGAACAGACTTGATCTCAGGCTATGAAATTGTCAACTGAGTTTTGTTCTTTTTTAAATGTGTAACTGTCACAAGCAATAGCATTGAAGATCCGAAGTTAATAATCATAATTGTTTACTCAATTTTGAGAATACTGTTCGATATTTACATTTTTCAGATGATAATTAATATTTCTCTTACTTAATTGTGCCATTAAATTAAGTAATATTCTTTACTATTGGGTAATGGATTTGTTTTTGCCTCTGTACCTTTTATTCATATATTTAATATCATAAATAAATACATAAATAATAAAAAGTCCACTGTACTCCAAAGTCCTTCTAGTCACTTTCTTAAACGCAGGCGGAGGATATTGCCCTAATTATTCCATTCTCACTAAAAACAGGATTTAAAATTCCAATTATAGTTCTGTATTCGGAGGGGCTTTGATGGCTCCAAAACAATTTATCCCATTTAAAGTGAGAATTAGGAGAATAAAGAGTAACCCAGTTTTGAGTGAGCGAGTCCTCCAGGCGAAAGGACGAGACAGACGGAGAGGTTTAGGGATGAAGAAGACTCGTGAGAATACTGTAATCCTCTGTGGAGAGAGCGCGCTTTAGTCAAGGAGGTCGAACCCCAATCTGAACAGAACCAACAAAGTCTGAATCCTAAGAACCATGAAAGGAGCAAAACAGAACTAAACCAGGGCTAAATACAGATCAAACATGTTTATTTCATGATGCTGGCCTCATATATGACTCTACTTTATATCTAATATCACGGTAAATACTTTCCGGTCCGTAACTTGCTTCGTTTCTTGCTGTGATCGGACTCGACTCTCCACAGATCCGACCTGTCATTTGGAGATAAGCGAGTGGCGCACTGTGTTCATCAGAAAAGTTATAATTTTATCCTTGTACATTTTGAATTGTCCATTTCACAATCACAATTTGAGATCAGATTTCCTGGAATTCAAGGTGTCTACTTTTCAGTCCAGTTCAGATTTGTAGTAGAACATGTACTTAAGTAATCAGGCAGAGACTCCTCCCACTGTGCGTCACATGCAAGTTTAATGATTTAAATAAGACGCCGCTCCATGTAGTCCAGATTATCTCAATAACAGCATGAATCGTGTTGGTTTTAGTCCCCCGTCTTTCACACTGTCCACAGTCCTCCATCTGTCCCCAAACCCAGGCCAGGATCCCCCCAAGACCCGAGCTGGACCATACACTCCCCGCTGGACCAACAAAGGTCTCAAAGTCCAAAGGGGGAGTGGTCTGGAGCGTCTGTGTCTTCTGGCTTGGGGTTTTGTGCAGATAACGAAAAGCTTTTGGGGCCACGTTTCATTTAAAGGGATGGTTTTCTATTTATGCCGTATTAATTATAAGGAAGCGCAGCTAATGGCCGGCTCTCAGAAAGGTCACTCGATGCTCTTGTGGTTTGGATTTGATCCATCTTTAGTTTTACAAAAAGGCTTCAGCCACAAAGTCCAATTTGCTGTGAGTAAAAAAAAGCAGAAAAGCAATTTAGTCTCGCCTTCTGTACGTTTAGTTTGAAATGTCAAGTTCAGATGGAGTGGTTGTGTAATGAATTTATGTCAAGGCCAGAACAGATCCGAACCAGGTCCGAACCAGGTCTAAACCAGGTCTGAACCAGGTCTAAACCAGGTCTGAACCAGATCTAAACCAGGTCTGAACCAGGTCTAAACCAGGTCTGAACCAGGTCTAAACCAGGTCTGAACCAGGTCTAAACCAGGTCTGAACCAGGTCTAAACCAGGTCTGAATCAGGTCTAAACCAGGTCTGAACCAGGTCTAAACCAGGTCTGAACCAGGTCTGAATCAGGTCTGAATCAGGTCTAAACCAGGTCTGAATCAGGTCTAAACCAGGTCTAAACCAGGTCTGAATCAGGCCTAAACCAGGTCTGAATCAGGTCTAAACCAGGTCTAAACCAGGTCTGAATCAGGTATGAACCAGGTCTGAATCAGGTCTAAACCAGGTCTGAACCAGGTCTGAACCAGGTCTAAACCAGGTCTGAATCAGGTCTAAACCAGGTCTGAACCAGGTCTGAACCAGGTCTAAACCAGGTCTGAATCAGGTCTAAACCAGGTCTGAATCAGGTCTAAACCAGGTCTGAATCAGGTCTAAACCAGGTCTAAACCAGGTCTGAATCAGGTCTAAACCAGGTCTGAATCAGGCCTAAACCAGGTCTGAATCAGGTCTGAATCAGGTCTAAACCAGGTCTAAATTGGGTCTACGTCAGAATTTGACTAAATTCTTTCTAAACCAGGTCCAAACTAGAACAAAATTTTGTCTAAAAGGAATATCAGTTAAAAGAAGGTCCAAACCAGGTCCAAACCGTGCAAAAACCAGGTCCAAATCAGGTCCAATCCAGGTCCAAACCAGGTCCAATCCAGGTCCAAACCAGGTCCAAACCCAGGTCTAACACATACTTCTTTATTCCTAATCATCTCATCCTCTGTGTTTCAGTCTCTCCTCTGATTGGTCGATACTGCGGTACAAAGATCCCTCCTGAGATCCGGTCCTCGTCGGGTCTGCTCTCCCTGTCCTTCCACACGGACATGGCGGTGGCTAAAGATGGATTCTCTGCACGCTACAACATGACACACAAAGAAGTCAGCGATTGTGAGTAACTTTTCATCATTTATTGGTTTAAAGCTTCACTAATTGCAGTACCAATGATGAACAGTTGTAGTAGCATTAGCCCCGGCAGTTATGTTAGCAACAATCATCTGATTCTTGAATGAAAAATGTTTTGCTGCGTGAGATTTATTGCTGTCATCAAATAAAAAAGGATGTAATATGTGAATATGATTGTGGGTTTTTTGAGTAAGGACGGTACTTTGTGAAGTTTTAAAAGATAAATAATTCAAGTCAAACTTTTGATAGACACTGAGAGAAGTAGAAATGCAGAAAAGAGAGTGTTTTTTCTGTTAGAATGAGGACGTGACGACGGGGCAGACGGAGCCCTGTCCCTCAGGTCAGACCAGGTACAATTGAGGTCAAGTTAATTTAAATCCAAACATAAAAGAAAGCGAGGAGAGACGGAGGAGCAGGGGTCTTTATTTCAGGACATAAAGGTATGGATCGGGTCAAGTCAATTTCTAGTTCTAAAAACATACTTGACTTGTATGTTTGACTGAAGTAGTAAAATACGGAACAATTACTGTACTACTGCAATTACTACTAAACTATGTGTTTAAAAGTACTGCTACTACCAGGGCCACGGCTCGAGGGGAAGGTGACACATACTTGGACAGACTGTTGATAAGTCTGTAAATGTCCTCTTTCAAACTGCATTTATGATTAAAGTGCATTATTGATGGGAATCAGAGGCTGTTGTTGTGTCCTTAGGCAGGACACTTCACCCACATTGCCCAGTATGAATCAAATCAAATCAATTTATTTTTGTAAGGCCCAAAATCACAACAACAGTCGGCTCTGAGGGCCACAGGGAGAAATGAATCAACAATGAATGTAGTGTATTTGTGGACGATTGACGGTGGCAGCCTCACTACTGTCAGTCTGTCCCAGGGCAGCTGTGGCTTCATTAGTGTCTTACCAAGTGGAATGAAAGAGTAATGCAGTGTAAAAAAGGTGCTAAATAAATCCAATGCATTCTAAAAAAGATAAAAAGGATAATATTACAGTTAGACTAGTCACAGTTATTACAGCTGCTACTACAACTACTACAACTACTACAACTACTACAACTACTACAACTGCTACAACTACTACTACTACTACTACTACAACTACTAGTACTCCTCCTACTACTACTACTCCTACAGCTGCTACTACATCTACTACAACTACTACAACTACTACTACTACTACTCCTACAGCTGCTACTAAAACTACTACAACTACTACAACTACTACAACTACTACAACTACTACTACCACTACAACTACTACTACCACTACAACTACTAGTACTCCTACTACTACTACTACTCCTACAGCTGCTACTAAAACTACTACAACTACTACAACTACTACAACTACTACTACTACTACAACTACTAGTACTCCTACTACTACTACTACTCCTACAGCTGCTACTACAACTACTACAACTACTACAACTACTACAACTACTACAACAACAACACTACAACACTACAACACTACAACTACTACAACTACTACAACAACTACTACTACTACTACAACTACTAGTACTCCTACTACTACTACTACTCCTACAGCTGCTACTACAACTACTACAACTACTACAACTACTACAACTACTACAACTACTACAACAACAACACTACAACACTACAACACTACAACACTACAACTACTACCACTACTACTACTACTACTACTACTTCCACAGTCCTTACCCCAGTCTCTCTTGCTTCCAGCCTTCCACTGCAGTATGGCTTTGGGAATGGAATCGGGTAAAATCAGCGACGACCAGATTTCTGCCTCCACCACGTTTTACGACAATCGTTGGTTGCCACGGCAAGCTCGCCTCAACAACGACGACAATGCCTGGACGCCATCGGAGGACAGCAACAAAGAGTTCATACAGGTGCGTGTACGGGTACATCTAATACTTAAGATGCATTAAATGAGCTGCTAACGAGGATCCTAATCAAACAATACAAACCTGGCTCAAACAATTAGCACATGCATTTGTTGGGTTTTTAAAAATCCTTTAGGAATTAAGTCAATTGATTTAGGGACTTTAATAAAGTAAAACATTCTAGGAATCCATATAAAAAGGGCTATTTCTAAGCTAAAAACTGGTTTGTTTAGCTGTGCATATGAATAAACGATTTTTTTAGACGCGGGGGCGCGGCTATGTGCCCCCCTCAAACGGGCACGCTCCACACTTTGAGAAGCTCTGGTGTATCGTATCGAATCATGAGAGACTTAATTCTCAGCCCTAATTTTAAATGATTTGAATATGTTTGTCTCTTGCTGCTTCAGATAGGATTGAGTTGTTCTAATATTTGTGCTCATCCTTTGAACAGACCAGATTTTGTCCACAGTTTCATGTTTTTCCATCCAATTTTAAATTATAAACTGGATCTTACAGTTGATTTCTTAGCCCACTGCTTTGTACTTCTACTGAAGTATATTATTTTTTGCACTTACTTGAGTGAAATTGCTGCTTCTCTGCCCCGCCCCTAAGTAATACATTTGAAATGAAAATGTTATACAAGCCCAAACATTCTTTAGGACGCACCGGAGCTATTAGCTGTGTATTTTGCCGTGCACTGCTGCTTTTTTAAATAAAGAGTTACATTAGCATTTTATTCAAAATACCAAAGGCATTAAGCTCTTCCTCTCTGCTGCTGCTGCATAAATGAACAAGTAAATCATATCAATGCATCGTTAATATGTGTTTAAAATGGTAATCCAGTCTAATGCGCTAATGGGATCCAGTAATCAGGATTTTCCTGTAAAATGATGAAAATGTTGCTGCAGTGATTCCACAGGTTTGGAATGTTTGGATATGTGGCTGAACAAGAAGTCAGGAAAATATATAAAATAACCTGTTAAGGCTCAACTATTTTCACCCATCCTCAATATCAAAAGAGTTCACTCGGTCCATAAATGTGTTATACACCGTTACAAATGCTATTTTCTAACATGCATTAAAGCAAAGTAAGTAGAGCACCACCAAAGCTTAATACAGTTATTAAACAATTGAATATGTATATATTTTATATATTAATAATGGATGAATTAAAGTGGCCTTATGTCGGTGTAATCCCTCATTCGTCCAGGCGTGTTCCATAGAAAAAGCTTCAGTTGTAGTCATCTGGACTCAGTTTGAAAAATACACTACAGCACAAGCTGGGTGTGATCAGAACCTTACAACACAGAGCTCAAGGTGTGCCCACCAGCTCAGAGGGCAAGAAGAAAGAGGAAAAACATGTCCGAAATGCCCTCTCAGCCTGTGGGTACCCCGCTTGGGCTCTCAACAGAGTGAAGAGAACCAAGAAGCAGGACAAAAGGGAAACTGAACAGAGAAGGAAGGGTGTTTCTATCCCTTATGCGTCTGGCCTGTCGGAAAAACTGCAGAGAATTTTTAGACAACACGAAGTCCCTGTTTATTTTAAACCAGGAAACACTTTAAGACAAAAACTGGTTCACCCAAAGGACAAGTTGCCGACTCAAAAACAGAGCAATGTAGTTTATTCGATCCAATGCAGTGAAGAAAGTTGTAAAGAACGTTACATAGGTGAGACGAAACAGCCTCTACACAAGAGGCTCTATCAGCACAGAAGAAATACAAGTTCAGGACCTCAGAGCGCCGTGCATCTCCATCTTGAAGCCTCTAATCACTCGTTTGAAGACGGTGAGGTGAAGGTTTTAAGCAGGGAGAAAAGATGGTTTGAAAGAGGAGTCAAGGAAGCTATTTTTGTTAAAAAAGAAAGACCTTCTTTAAACAGAAATGGAGGGCTAAGGTTTAATCTTCCTGTTATTTATAATGGGTTACTGAACCCCTGGAAAGGTAAAGGACATTCAGATGCTAATCAGGTACTCAGGGTGGTTGAGCCAGGGTCTCACAAAGACAAAGAGGATTCTAATAGCCCATTAAGATTCTGAATAGGCTAGCTCGGTAGATACAAGGGGGGAGTTTCTGTTGAAACAAACAACTCTTTCTACTTCAGGAAGGCTCCTCCCAATGGGCGGGTCTTACCACAGAACAGTATTAATATCGGAGTTATCGATCTAAATTCTTTTATTGACAATGACTCTTGGATGAGAGTCGAAACGTCTAATTTTTCAAACTGAGTCCAGATGACTACAACTGAAGCTTTTTCTACTATAAAGTGGCCTTAGCAAAGATATACTCTATAGTCAACTCTATAAATTCAAAAAAGTTATTGTCACAATCATAATAATCGATATAACAACAAACTAAATATATTAAATAAGGACAGAAATGACTGTTTTTAAAATTAAAACGTTGAAAAGTGCCAAATTTTATTTATGATTTTGCTTATTTGGTCTAAATTAGCCTAATCCTAGTTTTGGTTTTGTTCTGTTAAGTTTTCATGTTGACTGAGTTTGACTCTTAAGGCATGGACATGTTTGAGTTAATGTAACGGAAACTATGGAGTCAAAAAGCAGATACTTTTCCATATTTCATATTTTGTAGCCCTCCAAACTAAATATTTAGCATAACCTGAGCTGACCCAGGTCTAGACCAGAACCTAACCAGGACTAGAGCGTACTAAACAGGGGCCGTGTCTAACTTGTCCCTCAGCTGATAGGACCAAACTAAGGGTAGAGTAAGAGATGGAAAAAGGTCTGATCCAGATCTAACCCTGGACCTCAGTCGTCCTGCACTTTAGTATTTATTTCCTTTGCTACTCTTTCTCTTCTCGTCACAGCAGCGTTAGCCTCCATCTTGGTACAGTAGGACTTGTGTTCAAAGTTAAAGGCGAGCGCTGTAGACCACATCCAAGTGTAATGAGTTTGCATTATTCTTTAATGACAAAGTTCAGGGCATTAAAAATGCTATAAATCCCACAATGCAAAAAATTACCCTAAAACCACCAAGACACTTAGAGCTAACTCACTTTGCACCAGTAACTGACAAAACTGTCCATGAGATCATCACCAGTCTGAGTTCATCTACATGCTCCCTTGATGTGTTACCCACCAGATTTCTAAAGTCTGTGCTGAACAGTTTGTTAGCACCATTCACTCACATAGTTAACATGTCGCTTCAATCTGGAACATTCCCAATGTCTTTGAAAACTGCGGTCATAAAGCCTCTCCTAAAGTAGAGCAGTCTTGATGCCGCAGTACTGAGTCATTACCGGCCCATCTCTAATCTGCCATTTTTGGGCAAAGTCCTTGAAAAGGTTGTTTACCAACAGCTCACAGATTTCCTCTTAATAAACAACTCATTTGATGTTTTTCAGTCAGGTTTTAGACCTCATCACAGCACTGAGACTGCTGTTGTCAAGGTGACAAATGACATCCGCCTGAACACTGACACGGGCAAAGCCTCAGTCTTAATTCTGTTAGATCTGAGTGCTGCGTTTGACACTGTCGATCATGGGATCCTCTTACAGAGACTAGAGGACTGGGTGGGCATCACTGGCACTGCCCTAAACTGGTTAAGGTCCTATCTGGAAGACAGGAAGTACTTTGTTGAAATTGGTAGCTGTGTCTCAGACCACATGACCCTGACCTGTGGAGTGCCCCAAGGGTCAGTCCTGGGTCCCCTTCTGTTCAACCTCTACATGCTGCCGTTGGGTCAGTTGATACGCAGTGATAATGTGTCCTATCACAATTATGCAGATGACACTCAGATCTATGTTTCACTATCGGCAGCTGACTATGGACCAGTAGATTCACTCTGTCACTGCATCCAACAGATCAGTGTGTGGATGCAAAACAACTTTCTCCAGCTGAACTCAGACAAGACTGAAATAATCGTTTTTGGCCCACAGAAACAAAGAGAAAGTGTTAGCGGTCACCTCCAGAGTCTCGCTCTAAAACCTACAAACCAAATTAGAAATCTGGGGGTAATAATGGACTCAGACTTGAACTTTAATAGCCACGTCAAATCAATAACATCAGCAGCTTTTTACCATCTAAAAAACATTGCCAAAATCAAAAATATAGTGTCAAAACCAGATTTAGAGAGACTTATCCATGCGTTTGTCTCCAGTAGATTAGACTACTGTAACGGCCTGCTCACTGGTCTCTCCAAACGAGCTGTAAAACAGCTGCAGTACATCCAGAACGCTGCTGCTCGGGTCCTGACTAGAACCAGGAAGTATGATCACATTAGTCCTGTTCTCAGGTCTCTGCACTGGCTCCCTGTGGCTCAGAGAATAGACTTTAAAGCAGCTCTGCTTGTGTACAAGTCTCTCCATGGCCTAGCACCAAAGTACATCTTGGATATGTTAGTGCCATATGAACCATCTCGGACTCTGAGGACCTCAGGGACCGGCCTCCTGCTGGTGCCCAGAGTCAGGACAAAACATGGGGAATCTGCGTTTCAGTTTTATGCAGCTAAAATCTGGAACAGTCTTCCTGAAGATGTGAGACAGGCTTCTACTCTGACAATGTTCAAATCTAAGCTAAAAACAGTTTTGTTTAGCTGCGCATATGACTGAAAGGATTTTTTCTTTGCACTCTTCTCTTTTGTTTGTGATTTTATTAGTTTAGAAAATCAGTTGGATTGATAATTTTTTATTTAGTTAATTTTATTGTATTTCTGTAATTTCTTTGTGATTTGAATGCATTTTTCCTGCTGTGTGAAGCACTTTGAATTGCCTTGTGTATGAAATGTGCTCTACAAATAAACTTGCCTTGCCTTGCCTTGCCTAGACTGTGATAACTGTGTTGTTCTCTCTCTCCATCTCCTCTTGTCTCAAATCCACATGAGCGTTGGAACTACACCAAGGAGGAGCGCGCGTTGATGGATCAGCCTTGTCTGTGGGAACGGATTCTAACGTTAGAGCAATGGGTCGTGGGGTTGGGGCGCAGAACACAGGCGTATAAACAGTAGATGGCCTTATGGCTCTTCTGAGGTGGGGGGCAAACAGTGTGCACCCCCCACCGGCTCCTGCAGCTGTTACAGTGCTGTGTGTCTGAGCTCACATCTGGAGGGCTCAATAATCCAGTCTGAAAACTCACAGTGTCTGAGAAAAGAGCACTAAACCTTCATTTACTGCTGACATTACCTTCAAGCCATCTTTATACATGTTACATCATAGTTTGAATATTTATATATATATATATATATATATATATATATATATATGTATTTGAATCATATCTGAGACCACACAGTCAAACTATTATATATTGTTTTAAATCAAGCTCACTAAACTTTTAATCAAGTGATGCATCCAGTAATAACAAGGTATCTTTTTAAAACAATGTTCTTACTTAAGATATGTTATGCTCTTGTTTGCTTGTAGATCTCTCTTTTATATGTGATCTCAAAATTGCAATCTAGATCTTAAAAGACTGAATAAAGAAACAAATCCACTGACTTATGGTTAAATGCTGTGTAGTAGAGCTGCAGATTGTATTGTATTTGTGCATTACTGGATTACTGCAATGCTCTCTACACGGGGGTTAGTGGGTCCTCAATTGCTCGTCTCCAACTGGTCCAAAATGCTGCTGCCCGTCTTTTAACTGGAACAAGAAAATATGAGCACATTTCGCCTATAGCTTCACTCCACTGGAGCCCGTTCATTTTAGGATTCATTTTAAAACTCTTTTATTTACTTTTAAAGCCTTAAATGGTCTTGCCCCTCCTTACCTCTCCGAGCTGCTACACCCCTACACTCCCAGCCGTTCCCTCAGGTCAGCTGACCAGCTACTCCTGGCAGTGCCACGGGCTAAAGGTCAGAGGTGAACGAGCCTTTGCAGTGGCAGGAACAAACTGCCACTCCTCATAAGAAAAGCCTCCTCACTGCCTCTTTTTAAATCACTTCTTAAAACCCATCTGTTTTCTCTGGCTTTTAACTCCATGTAGTGTGTTGATTGTATGTTTGTTATGTGTTGGGAGGGCAGCACCTTTTTATCTATTTTATTTTGTTTATTTTTATTCCATTGATTTTAGTGTGTTTGTTTGATTGAATTTTCGGTTTGATTTTGTTTTTATATCTTATTTTATTACTTTTATCCTCTTTTACCTTGCTGTGAAGCACTTTGGAACCCTCTGGTTGTATAAATCGTGCTATATAAATAAAGTAGATTGGATTGTATTGTATTTGTGCCTAAACGGCGACACAACGTTGCTGAATCCCACGTGTATCACCGATTTAAAAACAAAATGGTGGAACAGTGGGCGTGAACTGGTGGAAACGAGAATTGGCGGAGCAAAGGTGTCTTGGAGAATAAAGAAATTTGTATGATATGTCTCCTTTAAAGTTGTGTAAAATAAGAACATGTATGAGGGGCCCCTACAGCTGTGGTGTCTGTGTAAACATCTGGATGGTGGAATAATCCTGTCCGCAGACAAAGTAAAGGCTTTGGGTGGAAGTGCTAAGCTGCTATAGGCTAATGCAGAGGATCCAGGCTGTATCCAGGCAGAACACGCCTCAACAACTTCAATCGGGAGGAATTATACATATACAAATAATACTACAGTTATGTTATGCTCACTAAAAATAAATAGTTTATGTTAAATGGACATATATTTTAGATTCATTATCTGAACAGCTGCATGATTTGCTCTTAATAACAATAAAATGAGATGAAATATTGTCTGAATGCAGTGATATGTAACATCCTGACGTTATACGACTTCCCCTTCTCTGTAGGTGGACCTTCACTTCCTCAAAGTCCTGACTGGGATTGCCACGCAGGGGGCCGTTTCCAAGGAGACGCAGAAGTCTTACTTTGTCACGTCGTTCAAACTGGAGGTCAGCACCAACGGAGAGGACTGGATGGTCTATCGCCACGGCAAGAACCACAAGGTAAAGTTCCACCAGCACTTTATTTACACGGGCGCTAAACGCTCGGCTGGAATTCTTTGGATCGTCGGTATTTGAAGGTGATTTTCCTCTGCGACGGTTGAGAACGTGTTTGGTCAGTTAGAGCTGCAACTAACGAGTTAAACGATTATTCCTACAGTATGTTGAGGCAGACAAAAGTATGAAGGCTTTTAGATCATATTTATAAAATGTATTATTCCTGAATATCACAAACTGTGTCTTTATTATGCGTTTATTTTTGACATTTTGATTTCATAATTAAATAGAACCTTATGTGGTTTGAATGGTGGTATTTGAAGTGATTGTGGGTGCAGTTCTTGTGGGTGCAGCTCTTGTGGTTGCAGTTCTTGTGGGCGCAGCTCTTGTGGGCGCAGTTCTTGTGGGTGCAGCTCTTGTAGGTGCAGCTCTTGTGGGCGCAGCTCTTGTGGGTGCAGCTCTTGTGGGTGCAGCTCTTGTGGGTGCAGCTCTTGTGGGTGCAGTTATTGTGGGTGCAGCTCTTGTGGGTGCAGTTCTTGTGGGTGCAGCTCTTGTGGGTGCAGCTCTTGTGGGTGCAGCTCTTGTAGGTGCAGTTCTTGTGGGCGCAGTTCTTGTGGGTGCAGCTCTTGTGGGTGCAGCTCTTGTAGGTGCAGTTCTTGTGGGCGCAGCTCTTGTGGGTGCAGCTCTTGTAGGTGCAGTTCTTGTGGGTGCAGCTCTTGTAGGTGCAGTTCTTGTGGGCGCAGCTCTTGTGGGTGCAGTTCTTGTGGGTGCAGCTCTTGTGGGTGCAGCTCTTGTAGGTGCAGTTCTTGTGGGTGCAGTTCTTGTGGGTGCAGCTCTTGTGGGTGCAGCTCTTGTAGGTGCAGTTCTTGTGGGCGCAGCTCTTGTGGGTGCAGCTCTTGTAGGTGCAGTTCTTGTGGGCGCAGCTCTTGTAGGTGCAGTTCTTGTGGGCGCAGCTCTTGTGGGTGCAGCTCTTGTGGGTGCAATTATTGTGGGTGCAGCTCTTGTGGGTGCAGCTCTTGTAGGTGCAGTTCTTGTGGGCGCAGCTCTTGTGGATGCAGCTCTTGTGGGCGCAGCTCTTGTGGGTGCAGCTCTTGTGGGTGCAGCTCTTATTTTCACATTTTTACCCAAACCGCATTATCCTTGGCACATCCTGCAGCTTTATCATCAGATTCTTCACCTTAAGGACTCTTCTCTTCCTTGAAAGAGTTTACGAGGCGTGACCGGAGGCAGGGAAGTCACAAGGCAGGACCAGAAAAACCGGGGTCAAAATGGCGGACGTGAGATAGCGAGGAGGAAAGAGACGACGGGGACAATGGACTCCTCTGTGAGCTGTTATCTGTGCAATGATTCATCATCTTTCTCACACCGGGGCACGTAAACAAACCGCACCCATTATGAAACGGGTCACTGCGGTTTGGAGGGCGAGTGCTCACGGTTCAACTCGGGTTCCTCCTTGTGTTTTGGGGTGAAGTTGCATAGAATCTGTTTAGAATCATGTTGCTAAATGTAACAACATCACAATGAGTCATTTCACTAAAGTTATGTAATGATGTCTTTGAAACGCTAAATCAGTCTACACCAGGACCTACTCGCCACACGCTGCTGTTGTTGTTGTTGTTGTTGTTGTTGTTGCTGTTGTTGCAGTCTACTGTCTGTATAGACTTGTCTCGAGGGGATTTGAACCTTCACCCTCCATCTGGGTTAAGGTCGTTGTGGATTTCCAGCAGAAAGAGTGGCATTAAAGGGGATGTGTTAAAGGGATGGGGTGTGGGGGAGTTAATCCACCATCGGCATGGACCTGGGACACCGTCACCAGTGCGTCGTGCTGTGATTGGTCCAACCAGTGAGGGTTATCCAGTATTATCCGGGAAGTCCGTTAAACAAAGCCTATTTATTATGTGGTCAATCAATTGTTACTTAATCAATTAGAAGCACTTCATTTTAAATTGTAAAAGACAAATTGTTCAAATGTGTTTGGACTCATGTTCTGCATTGTTTTTATTGTTATTGAGCTTTAAACATGCTCTGGAGTACATTTACTTAGAACTAACCTCCAGTTTAGTCCTGGTTTTGACCTGGTTCAGACCGAGTTTAAACCTGGTTTAGACCTGGATTTGACCTGATTTTGTTCTTGGTCTTGGATTATACTGCATTTGTTTAAGTTGTTGTATGTTTGTCACTTCTTTTGTATGAATTCTATGGGACAATAACTTCAGATGGAACATAGAATTATTCTTTAACCCTCTTTCTAAAATCTTATCTTCAGCTAAATCCACATGACCAAGTCTGACACAGACCGGATCAGACCCAGACTCCCCTCTGTCTGTAAGGGACCCCTGATGGGACCAAGCTTTAACCACTTACAGGCTTCTCAGGGGGGGGCTTAGGGTGGCCTAAACCCTGCAGCTCCATGGCGGGATTATCAGTCACGGAAGAGTCAAATCAAAAGGGAATCAAGACACATTGGAAAGTGCTTTTGAGTAATAATAGACATTGTAGTTGAATTTACGTCGGCCCTTGCTCCTGGTTCAGTCCTGGTTCAGTCCTGGATCAGTCCTGGTTCAGTCCTGGATCAGTCCTGGATCAGTCCTGGTTCAGTCCTGGTTCAGTCCTGGTTCAGTCCTGGATCAGTCCTGGTTCAGACCTGGTTCAGTCCTGGTTCAGTCCTGGATCAGTCCTGGTTCAGTCCTGGTTCAGTCCTGGATCAGTCCTGGATCAGTCCTGGTTCAGTCCTGGTTCAGTCCTGGTTCAGTCCTGGTTCAGTCCTGGATCAGTCCTGGATCAGTCCTGGTTCAGTCCTGGTTCAGTCCTGGTTCAGTACCTGGTTCAGTCCTGGTTCAGTCCTGGTTCAGTCCTGGTTCAACTTAGTCCTGGTTTAGTTCTAGATTTCTCAACAGTGAAATCTGTCAAATATTAAGTGGATGCATTTAAATACTTACATAACACAAAATAAAAATAAAGTGTAAAAAATGTATTAAATCTGGTGTATTTTTCATACTTTTAACTCTTGTAAATTCACATTGTCGATAGTTCAAAGTAGAAGTGCAGTTATGAGAGGATGAAGTGGTTGTCAAAGCTAAGTATGTCCGACAAAACATCCAAACAACTGCTCTATTCCCTCCCAGCTTTTCACATCTATCTTCTTCTCAAACTAATTTCATTTTCCCTCCTAGCAACTACGGCAACGCAATCTCCTCGTGTTGTCGGATGTGTCTGAAAAATGTCTCCTCGACAGATTAGCGGCGTCCGATTACACGCCAGCCCCAGACGCACCATTACATGCTAGCGGCCCAGACAGGCCGGGTTTAGCCAGAGGTTATTTAAAGGGGAGGCCCCACTGGTGCGTGTAGAACTACAGAGGACACACTGGGATGGACTGGGAACAGACAGATGTTAATTTGTGTCAAATCCCATGCTCTGAACCAAGAAGACGATCTGGATTATCCGAGTCCATCACAGTCAACACAGTGTTGTGCTTCTCTAAAAGGGATTATTGTTGAAAATGACTAGAATTGTAAGCATTTTAGAGGAATAAATTGTCGTTAATACATGTCAATCCTCGTTAAGTTTCATTTATGTTATATATTTCTAGCGCTGGTTAAGCCCTGGTTAGAGACGCGATTGTCTACAATCCAGAGAAACCGATGGCGGATAAACTCTGCTATAATCATGTGCAATACTGCTATAACCATGTGCAATACTGCTACAACCATACCTATAATCATGTGCAATACTGCTATAATCATACGGCTATAATCATGTGCAATACTGCTATAACCATGTGCAATACTGCTATAACCATACCTATAATCATGTGCAATACTGCTATAATCATACGGCTATAATCATGTGCAATACTGCTATAATCATACGGCTATAATCATGTGCAATACTGCTATAATCATACGGCTATAATCATGTGCAATACTGCTATAATCATACGGCTATAATCATGTGCAATACTGCTATAATCATACGGCTATAATCATGTGCAATACTGCTATAATCATACGGCTATAATCATGTGCAATACTGCTATAACCATACGGCTATAATCATACCTATAATCATGTGCAATACTGCTATAACCATATGGCTATAATCATGTGCAATACTGCTATAACCATGTGCAATACTGCTATAACCATACGGCTATAATCATGTGCAATACTGCTATAACCATACGATAATAATCATGTGCAATACTGCTATAATCATACGGCTATAATCATGTGCAATACTGCTATAATCATACGGCTATAATCATGTGCAATACTGCTATAACCATGTGCAATACTGCTATAACCATACGGCTATAATCATGTGCAATACTGCTATAACCATGTGCAATACTGCTATAACCATACGGCTATAATCATGTGCAATACTGCTATAACCATACGGCTATAATCATGTGCAATACTGCTATAACCATACGATAATAATCATGTGCAATACTGCTATAATCATACTGCTATAATCATGTGCAATACTGCTATAATCATACGGCTATAATCATGTGCAATACTGCTATAATCATACGGCTATAATCATACCTATAATCATGTGCAATACTGCTATAATCATGTGCAATACTGCTATAATCATACGGCTATAATCATGTTCAATACTGCTATAACCATACGGCTATAACCATGTGCAATACTGCTATAATCATGTGCAATACTGCTATAATCATACGGCTATAATCATGTGCAATACTGCTATAACCATACTGCTATAATCATGTGCAATACTGCTATAACCATACTGCTATAATCATGTGCAATACAGCTATAATCATACTGCTATAATCATGTGCAATACTGCTATAACCATACTGCTATAATCATGTGCAATACAGCTATAATCATACTGCTATAATCATGTGCTCTGCCCATATTTAGACCGTGTGATTCCAAATCTTTAATAGCGTGTCTTCTCTGCTCCTCATCTGAGCCTTACAAGAACACTCAGTTTCAAATTTCCCAGCTTTCTCTGACAATAAATCATCATCAGACTCATTTTTCCAGCGTCTTTTCTGGTTACATGATTATGTTGGACCGAGCTAGCTTTTGTTTATTTCAACATGGTAATTCCCCCTTGGGTGCCAGTGCCAAATCCTGATGAGGGAACGACAAACTACACCCGAACTACCCCAGGTTTTAAATCTGACACTCTGATATCAGGTTCTACTTTGATTCATTTTCACATCTTCAAACCTGCACATGAATTGCATTTTTGGTGCTACTTTTCAGCTAATTTCTTCAGACTTTTTGACACCCAAATCCTCTCGCTAATTCCAAATCGCACTTTCCACATATGGGCCTAATTAACCAATGACTTGCTAAAACTCTCACCTCTAAATCATAATTTTCTTTTTTTTGACAATTCGAAGAAGCCAAAGTTGTGAAGAAAAGTCCTGTCTTCAGCATTGTGTGAGTGTAAAAAAAAAGCTGAGATGGAGCCGACGCTGCAGTTTGAACCCTCTCCTACATCACGCCTTGTCAGAAGATTTCATTTGAATAATTATTCCAGGAGATGAGGTGTAATAGGAAATCCCAATGCAAGAGCAGGACTCATAATGTGAGCCCAGGAATTAAGGAAAGAAATGCTGTAAAATCAACTACATTTTATTTCACAAATGTAACAATAGATTGAAGTTTATGATGAACCACTGCATTCTTTTGACTCAGTATTGATTGAACTTTTGAAGCACAATGTGTTGCCTCAGAAAATACCACATGAAAAGATAATAATGAAGCTACTTGACACAGTACAGTATTATTTAAAGACTTATTCAACCATCTACAGCTCAAATCTTATCGTATTACAACATAAAACGAAATATCGCCATTATTTAAAAGAAAATGCGCATGTAATAAATATTGTACCCCAAAATATATAGTTCCAACCTCCCTTCTGTCTACAACAGCCCCATAAGACCTCGGAGGAATCGAACCTACAGTATATAATGTACTTTCCAGGACTACTACTACTACTACTACTACTGCCACTACTACTACTACTACTTTTAGTCCCCCTGGTCAGTATTTACTCCAGTGGACATTTCTCTTGACCTGATTCTTCTCAGAGCTCATGAAAAAGTAAAAACTCCGGGGCCGAGTCTGGACGTCCCACACGGCGATGTTTATAAGAGCAGACGTGGAGAGTACAGCGGAAAAAAGGGGGAAAGAAAGAGAGATGGATGGACGGAAAAAGAGAGGGGAAGATTAGAGAGGTTGAGAGAATAGACGGGGGGTGAGAGAGTAAAAGAGATGGGAAGGAGAGAGGGGGAGAGAAAGAAGGAGAGAGGGGGGGAGAAAGAGGGAGAGAGGGGGGTAGGGAGAGAGGGGAAATGGGGAGGAAGAGAAAGAGATAAGGGGAGAAAAAGCCAAACGGTGAAAGGAATAGAGAGCAAGAGGGAGGGAAAGAGAGAACTATAGAGCTAAAGAAGTGGAGAGACATCAAGAGTAAGAGAGAGAGAGAGAGGGGGGAAAGAGAGGGTGAGAGGGGAGAGAGAGGGTGAGAGGGGAAAGAGAGGGTGAGAGGGGAAAGAGAGGGTGAGTGGGGAAAGAGAGGGTGAGAGGGGAAAGAGAGGGTGAGTGGGGAAAGAGAGGGTGAGTGGGGAAAGAGAGGGTGAGAGGGGAAAGAGGGTGAGAGGGGAAAGAGAGGGTGAGAGGGGAAAGAGAGGGTGAGTGGGGAAAGAGAGGGTGAGAGGGGAAAGAGAGGGTGAGTGGGGAAAGAGAGGGTGAGTGGGGAAAGAGAGGGTGAGTGGGGAAAGAGAGGGTGAGAGGGGAAAGAGAGGGTGAGAGGGTGAGAGGGGATAGA
This sequence comes from Eucyclogobius newberryi, assembly GCF_026437365.1. Classification (NCBI taxonomy): domain Eukaryota; kingdom Metazoa; phylum Chordata; class Actinopteri; order Gobiiformes; family Gobiidae; genus Eucyclogobius; species Eucyclogobius newberryi. The sequence goes on from NW_027315723.1 coordinate 5,199,704, forward strand.
GAGGGTGAGAGGGGAAAGAGAGGGTGAGTGGGGAAAGAGAGGGTGAGTGGGGAAAGAGAGGGTGAGAGGGGAAAGAGAGGGTGAGAGGGGAAAGAGAGGGTGAGAGGGGAAAGAGAGGGTGAGAGGGGAAAGAGAGGGTGAGAGGGGAAAGAGAGGGTGAGTGGGGAAAGAGAGGGTGAGAGGGGAAAGAGAGGGTGAGAGGAGGGTGAGAGGGGAACGAGAGGGTGAGAGGGGAAAGAGAGGGTGAGTGGGGAAAGGGAAAGAGAGGGTGAGAGGGGAAAGAGAGGGTGAGAGGGGAAAGAGAGGGTGAGAGGGGAAAGAGAGGGTGAGTGGGGAAAGGGAAAGAGAGGGTGAGAGGGGAAAGAGAGGGTGAGTGGGGAAAGAGAGGGTGAGAGGGGAAAGAGAGTTTGAGAGGGTGAGAGGGGAAAGAGAGGGTGAGAGGGGAAAGAGAGGGTGAGAGGGGAAAGAGAGGGTGAGAGGGGAAAGAGAGGGTGAGAGGGGAAAGAGAGGGTGAGTGGGGAAAGAGAGGGTGAGGGGGGAAAGAGAGGGTGAGAGGGGAAAGAGAGGGTGAGAGGGGAAAGGGGGAGCAGGAGGGGGCAGTCTAGTGGAACATGTTTATTCTTTAATGAAAGCAGGAGACACAACATGAAAACGTGAATTATTGAATATTGCGACACGTGAAGGGGCGGAGTCTCTGGTGTCGCCGGGCAGATTAGAGATTTAGAGATAGAGATAACTTTTTAGACCCAATTTTACACATTTACATTTAAATGAATGTATTTAGATGAAGTAATCACTCACAATTCTGGTGTAAAGAGAGCCCTTGCATTCTAAATATATGTTAGCTCCAATATATTTGGTTAGCGTTAGCGTTAGCCTCAAAATATCACAAAATATGAAAAATTATGGTTGTTTTGGCAACTGACAACCACTGGACCGCACAGTGTAGGACTCTTTTGCATAGATTATTAGCATACATGCTAATAACCAACAACTTTTCCTTCTTTATGTTTCTTACAAACTTAAACCATTTTTGTACAATAATGCACCAAAAATATAAGCAGGACACAACAGTTTGACAATAAAAGTTTAGTTTTGTTTCACCAAGTGACACAATTAGATGCATTATAAGTCAGCCTTCCTCATTGGTGAAAAAGTAACAGAAGAAAGTGGTCAATGAACAACCATCTGCTTCTCCGGGCGCTTGACCTTTTGACCCAGAAGCACTTTCTCGGGTGTGTGGACAATAGCAGACAGGAAGAAGAGAGGAAAGAGCAATATTTTATTTTTTTAACATAAAGAAACATTTAAGAAGGGTCAGTTTAGCCTCAATGCAACAGAAAAGGGGATTTATTTTTTAAGTGAATTTCCTTTTAGTGAGACTATTTGATTGAAGTATTTTTTTATAAATATAAAACACAATGACAACATTTAAATTAGAATATATTTGCATTTTTAAAAATAAATGACACCATGACAAATAAACAAAGAAGAAAGACGAAACTAGAAAGAAAATTTGTGCCCTGAAAATACACTTGCAAATCTAAAACTAGTATTTAAACCACTACATAACACTGTATTTTGTTTTATAAATAATTTCTGTTAATTCACTGTATATTTTTAGTAGTTTGAGGTAAATCCAAATATTTGCTTTGCTTCAACAAACAGACATTACTGGGGAAAACATATTATATTTGTCCTTTTCTTTGTTGATTTTTTGGCCAACGTTTTAATTTTTGATTTAACAATTAGTCTTAAAGGAACAGTGCAGTCTGCACTATTAATGTATATTTTTAATGTTTCTATAATTACAACTGAACCTGTGTTTCTCCTTCACACTTTATGTTCAGACCATGGCTCATGTTCAGCTCCTTCAGTTCAGTCTCTGAGCTGCAGAGGCTGCACTGTCCATGATGAGCAGGAGCTGGGCTTTAGGTACTGACCGTTCACATCAGAGAGTGAAACTGGCCGTTCAACTGAGCGACTCGTGTGGGGCTCATTCTGCTTTCTGATTGGAGAAGCAAAACACCAGATTATAACATCGACTTGTCTGCCATGTTCATGTTTTGTATAGGCATAAATCAACTCATCATAAAAGCTATGTTTGATTTTAACATGTTTACCTCGTATCTGGGGACAGGTCATGTTTATGAATACAAATGTTGGTTTCTTTAAATATATGGTTTATTTGTATGAATTAAATGACATACATATTGATTGAATCCAGCGCTCTTACAATACAATGAGCATGAGTCTTGTCTTCTCTGTCTGTCCCATGTTTAGAGACAGACGGCTTGTGTTGACCACAGGGGCCAAACACGGGATACACCCACGCAAGCTAGCACATGGCTAGCGCTAGGCTACGTGTGAAGGCTAATGCTAAGAGATATATATGTATATATATATATATATATATATATATATATATATATATATATATATATATATATATATATATATTATATATATATTTACATACATACATACATACATACATCCATACACATGATTATGATAACCTCACATTGTGACATTTTTCAAAAATCACTTAAATTCTAAATAATTTCTCTTGCTGTTTTTGTTACTTCTCTTAAATACACAACATGCACTCTCTCCCCTCCTCAGAAGTTGCAGTGCCGTGTTGTAATAATAGAGAATCCATGTAAGGAGCTCTTTATATGAAAGTTTAATTTGGTGTGTGGAAGGAGCAGCTCCATTGTGCATGACGCACACAGCAGGCCTGTGTCACACCGAGATAAACTACAGCTAGAGATACTTTACAGAACGCGGTCTGCCAAACAAAGATACTCCCTGCCTTATCTGGACTTGTGGTCTGAGTCATCTGGGGGGAAAACAGGACTTGGTTAATACTAAATCAGGGCTAAACCAGAACTAAACAAAGTGCTAAAGGATCAAACTTCCATATCCCAACCAGATTGAGACGAGGACTAAGATGGAACAGGACTAAACCACAACAAAATTATTGTTGGACTCCAACAGTATAAAACCAAAAGACAGAAGCAGCAGAAGCAGAAGCAGAAGAAGAAGCAGGAGCAGAAGAAGAAGCAGGAGCAGAAGCAGAAGCAGAAGCAGAAGAAGAAGCAGGAGGGAGTGCTCCATCCCTATCTTTGTGTGTCAAACAGTACAACCCTTCAGGTGTTCATTGGGAGTGACAGGTGATACTTTATGCTCGCAGAAGAGATGGAAACACATCAAACAACTCTAAGGCACATAACTCATGAATGTATTTATTTGTACATGGCTCCTAGT
>NW_027315723.1:5207973-5217973 GCF_026437365.1 Eucyclogobius newberryi
ATGTAACTGTAAAAATTATATAAAAATGCAAAAACTACAACTACTGATAAGGTCCAAACACAAAACAGCTCAAACTAAAATATATAAATGAATGAATATTTGTGGAATATTTGTAAAAACACACACAGGAAACGGAAATGACAGTCCGATGTTACTTCCAGGAGGTGGAGACGCAGCCAGAGGGAACGAGCGGAGAGGGATTTGTGAAGACGTTAGTTGTGCTGACATTTTAAGAGTTTGCAGATCAAATTTTCATGGCGTTATGTCACAAACCGGAGGTGTAAATAATGTATGTTATCATCAGTATGTGACGGAGGGAAGGAGGAGAACGTGTGTGTTTCAAAGGAGGGTTTTCAGACGTGTGCTATAAATAGAACCAAGAACAAGATCCCGTACGTGTGTGGGAACGCTTCGTGTTGTTTGTGGTTAATGTGAAACCTTTAGTTGGTTTGTAATGTTATGAATATATGTTAAAAGGAGAACAAAGCTTTATAAATTAGGTCTGAGCACTGCAATTTAAATTTTATTTATTTTATTTATTTTATTTATTTTATTTATTTTATTTATTTTATTTATTTTATTTATTTTATTTATTTTATTTATTTTATTTATTTTAATTTAAATTAATTTAGTTTCCCGGTCACGCATTTAATTAGGTTTTGTAATTTACCTTAAATATCAATTTTTTTCTCAAACCAATTTCCATTTTTTTTCCAATCAATTCCCTCTTATTTCAAACCTCTGTCGTCAAACGTAGCACGGACATTTCACTTTGCAATCACAATTAAAGGGCCACAATGCAACTGTTTTTGGGGGAAGGTCTCTGCTAATCGCTTGTCTTAAAAAAGATAACATTGCTTTGCCTGGAATGTTCCACAGTCTGACAAGTTACAGGTTAGATCTGCATAGAGGTGAGGCAATCATTCCATGTAAAGCGATAGCATCTCCATGGAAACCAAACAGGTGTCCGGGCCATCCACCAGACACGTTGTAGAGACTTCTTTAGTATGAGAAGGTGTTCTGATCCTACAGAAGCGCAGCCTTTGTTTGGACTGTAGCGCTGCACTCGAGTCGCTTAGACACTCTCGCTCCTGCACTTCAGACTGAGAGCGCCGCCGCTAACTTTGTTCCACCCACTCATGTTACTAACGGACTCATTTTCCTTTGCACTTGTGTTCACGGCTTACATTAAAGACAGCTTAAAATAATGCACAATGATACGTTTATTACTACATTTTTCAACTACACATTGAACAAAGCAATAAAGGGACTAGTACAGGACTAAATTAGTATTAAACCAGGTCTACGCTGGGCATTTGCATCAATTCTAGTAACACAGGACTAAATTAAGATAAGATAAGATAAGATATTCCTTTATTGTCCACACATGGGGAAATTTCATTGTTGCAACGCAGTAAATACAGGGGGAAAGGAACTTATAGGAAGTTTAAAAAACACTCTTAATAGAAGAACTCTCTCTTAATAGTAGAAAAACAAAACTCTTATAAACAAAAACTCCTATAGACAAAACCTCTCATTTCTTAATAAGGAATGGAGGGAAAAATAAAGATGAAATAAAATAAAAACAGCTAGCGTAAGACAAGATAATACTAATAATAATAATGGTAAAATAAACACTGTATTTTCATCAGTGATATGCACATGAATGTGACATTATTGCATGTGAGTACGACAGTAATTGCACATGAATAAACAAGGTCTAAATTGGACCAAATCTAAACTCAATAAGTGTTAAACCCAATCGAAATCAGAACAAACCAATTCCTGAAAGACTAAACAACAACAACAACAAAGCGAGGTCCAAACCAGGTCCACGTTTTAACAAGAAATGTAATAACACGCTGTCCCTGCGGTCACTGGACTCAAATTAAAACCGCTTTATTTAGTCGAGCCTTTTAATGACATTTGCTTTAGTCACTGATTTGACTGTATATTGTTGTGTATGTGTTGCTCACTGGAAGTTTTTTTGTGTTTTTATTGTTTTATTCTGTGTTTTGTGAAGCACTTTGTGACTTACTTCATGTAAAACCCACTCTCTTGTCTCTTGGACTCATATATTCTGGCACTGTCTTAGAGAACGCTTCCTACTGAATATGCAAATGAAAAGCCGTTCTCCCACTCTGCCACTCGCTCTTATGAAAACTCGTCAATATTTGAGTGAATGCAGTGTCTCCTCGTCCTGCTAATGGAGCTTTTAATTGAACGCTCTCTCTCCTCCCTCTCCTCCTCTCTCCCCTCCTCCTCTCTCTCCTCCCATCTCCTTGTGCTTTCTCTTCATCTCGTTCCACTCTTCTCTTATAATGTTAAGTACATATGGTGTTGTATTAATGGCGTGTTGTGTTGAACAGTGAAATTGACTCTAAAATCCTGTGGAGAAAACACTTAAATTGTAAGATTATAACCATGATCTTGTGCAGGATCATGACACTTTTTTTTTGCTTTTATTCTGTATAAAGCTACTGTGCAGTTGTTGAAGCCATTATGAGCGAGTGTCTTGAACCAGCAACCCTATGGTCCAACGACCTGTGACGTAGCCCCTACACTTCACCTTACACTGAAGGTCTTAGTTTAAAGTGGGTTTCTCTTTGCAACAAGCAAAGCCTATTCCGAGCTGGAGTCGCTTTGTCCTATTGTCCACTTACACCAGGCATGTCCAAACTAGGGCCCGGGGGCTTCCTGCTATGTCGGCCCAAACAACAAAAACTAGTACTTTTTACTGTGAAATTGTGAAAATTCAGGCATATTGATGTTGTACCAACCGAATATTAATGTTCCAGGTCTAATTAAAGGTGTGGACGCTCATCGCAATTACATCAAATGTAACATTTCGAATGATTCACTTTGTCATTCAACAAATTCGACATTGTCAAGTTGTTTGTGGCCCTCTGCCCCGTTTAAGTGTCCAAATGTGGCCCTTGGTGGAAAAAGTTTGGACACCCCTGACTGACATGTTTATTGACTCCCCGGTCTTCTCCGTAGATGCGCCATGCTCAGAGCTCCAGGGCATGCTCTCCGGCCTTCTCCCCGACTCCCAGATCTCGGCCTCTTCCTCCAGGGACATGGTCTGGAGCCCCAGCACCGCCCGCCTCGTGGCCAGCCGCTCCGGGTGGTTCCCTGCATCAGTACAGCCCATCGCGGGGGAGGAGTGGCTACAGGTACAGCGGGTTCAAAAAACAAATAACCAAAGTATTCCTTCCTCTGAGCACTTTCGATGAAGCCAAATCAGGATTAAACCAGTGAAATTGATATAAAACAGGACTAAAGATAGATATTCTAGATACATAGATGGATAGAACTATAGTTAATGACCACTTACGCCACAAGAGCTGCACTTCTGAATATACTCTGTACGCTCTGATTTGATTTTGAATTCTCTTTAGGTGGATCTGGGCGTACCTAAAACCGTGCGAGGCGTGATCACTCAGGGCGCCAGAGGAACAGACGCAGAGACCGGAGCGACCGGAGACAATCGAGCGTTCGTCCGGAAGTACAAAGTGGCCTACAGCGTCACCGGGAAAGACTGGAACTTTGTCATCGATATCAAGACCAGCATGCCCAAGGTAAGCTAGCAGGCTAATCGTTCAGGCGCAAAGTGCTGAAAGTAACAGCGACAGAACGTTGAGTATGAATATTCATTTGATCACTTGCATTCAGCGTAGCCTCGATTACATGACTTCTTTTCAAGTGGAATTACCTGCCATTTGAGGAAATACGTTGCACTTGAAAAGATAATTAAGAAGATTATTAATTAATTAATAACAAGAAAATTTAATGGTAAAAAATTCTTAAATGCAGGATATTTTTTTCTTGATTTTACAAATGTTTGACGAAATATTTGTCTAGTCGTTCTTAAAATACATTTACTTTTTTCAAGATTATTTAGATTCAAATGGTTGGATTTGAAAATTTGGAGAAAAAAATGAAAAAATTGTCTGTAAATACATTTTGAAACTAAATTTTGAAACAAACTCAAGGTAAATACTTTCTGACAATCCCACTACATTTCTGAACTCAATCCCTGATATATTTTTCCCTTTGTGTAGATTTTTGAGGGCAACCTGCACTACGACACGCCCGAGCTGAGACACTTTGAGGAAGTAGTGGCTCAGTACGTCAGGCTGTACCCAGAGCGGTGGTCCCCGGCTGGGATCGGGATGAGAGCCGAGGTCCTTGGGTGCGACCTTCCAGGTAAGTCCTTCTGTCATTCCTGCTGTTCAAGTGTGTGAAGAGGCCGTGAACACATGGAAACACATTTGATACGCCAAATATGCAAGGGTTGAATGAAAATGTTAGCAAATATGTTTAAATGTGCATAAAATTAATAACCTATATAGTGACAAAATATTAAAAATGGAAATGTTGGTCTTGTTTTGGTCCTGGTTTAGTCTCATCTTTCTAATATTATTGGGAACAAAAAGGTTACATATTATATTATGTACTCTACACTATTTCATGGCACTTCTTTAAATATGTTTGGCATTCAGAAACTGGAATTGCTGAAGTTTATGTAGTTTCTCATTTAAAATTCCTGTTACAGCCAAAATACGTGAGTAAATCCTACAGGAGCCGAGGAGGAACAAACTTCAAACGCATAGTATTTGTAGCCTTCAAATTCATGGTGTCCTTTTCCTTTGCTTAAGCCAGGAAATCCATAGTAAGAAGTTTTATGGTTGCACCGCTTTTACTTTAGCTCCTGAAATTAAATTTATCCACCTTGAAAAAGCAAAGATGGGGATTTTTCTCTGGCATCCTTTGAAATATTTCATTCTGCCCTCATAAATATTAAAATATCGAGAGCATGAAGCCAGAAAAAGAGAAAGGAAAGAGCGGCGCGTGGGAGCAAGTTTGGTTTCTTAAAAAATAAATAAAAACGGTGTTAGTGACAGGTCGCAGGTCGCCGGGGAAACGGGGGACATTTATGGACTGTGCAATATACGTCACGCTGTGAAACAAGGCTACTGCTTTAGAAAATACCACTTCTTAGGCAATAAATTGGTTAGTGACTGACTAAAAGACAAGCTAAAGGAAAGGAATGAGTAACAGATGTACTTTACTAATGCATGCTGGGAAATGAACTCTATAAATGCAGTGTTTGAGGCAGCGAGATTATTAAAACATCATCGAAATATATTAGCAAACCGTTAGCAATTGCAGTATAGCATTGTAGGAATCACAGCTGTATTTAGTTTACTTTACTTTACTTTATTTTACTTTACTTTACTTTACTTTATTTTACTATAATTTACTTTACTTTATTTTACTATAGTTTACTTTACTTTACTTTATTTTACTACAGTTTACTTTACTTTATTTTACAATAGTTTACGTTACTTTACTTTATTTTACTTTACTTTATTTTACTTTACTTTACTTTACTATAGTCTACTTTACTTTACTTGACTTTATTTTACTATAGTTTACTTTACTTTACTTTTTACACAATTTCAAAATTTATCCGAAAAATAACAAATCGTTCAGCTCTTTATTCACTCTTTCTTCTTGCGTACTCGTTAGCGGTTTTGGGGCGTTTGAATAATGATATGTTTTAATAATGATATGTTGGTTGCGTTTATGTCTTTCGCGGTGTGTTTTGAGCGTGTTGTAAATCTGGGCGTCCTGTTTAGTCATGAACGGCGTGGTGCGTGTGGTGCGTGTGCGGAGGGCGTGGTGCGTGTGGTGCGTGTGCGGAGGGCGTGGTGCGTGTGGTGCGTGTGCGGTGCGCGTGGTGCGTGTGGTGCGTGTGGTGCGTGTGGTGCGTGTGGTGCGTGTGGTGCGTGTGGTGCGTGTGGTGCGTGTGGTGCGTGTGGTGCGTGTGGTGCGTGTGGTGCGTGTGGTGCGTGTGGTGCGTGTGGTGCGTGTGGTGCGTGTGGTGCGTGTGCGGTGCGCGTGGTGCGTGTGGTGCGTGTGGTGCGTGTGGTGCGTGTGGTGCGTGTGGTGCGTGTGGTGCGTGTGCGGTGCGCGTGGTGCGTGTGGTGCGTGTGGTGCGTGTGGTGCGTGTGGTGCGTGTGGTGCGTGTGGTGCGTGTGGTGCGTGTGGTGCGTGTGGTGCGTGTGCGGAGGGCGTGGTGCGTGTGGTGCGTGTGGTGCGTGTGGTGCGTGTGGTGCGTGTGGTGCGTGTGGTGCGTGTGGTGCGTGTGCGGTGCGTGTGGTGCGTGTGGTGCGTGTGGTGCGTGTGGTGCGTGTGCGGAGGGCGTGGTGCGTGTGGTGCGTGTGGTGCGTGTGGTGCGTGTGGTGCGTGTGGTGCGTGTGCGGTGCGTGTGGTGCGTGTGGTGCGTGTGGTGCGTGTGGTGCGTGTGGTGCGTGTGGTGCGTGTGCGGTGCGCGTGGTGCGTGTGGTGCGTGTGGTGCGTGTGGTGCGTGTGGTGCGTGTGGTGCGTGTGGTGCGTGTGGTGCGTGTGGTGCGTGTGCGGTGCGCGTGGTGCGTGTGGTGCGTGTGGTGCGTGTGGTGCGTGTGGTGCGTGTGGTGCGTGTGGTGCGTGTGCGGTGCGCGTGGTGCGTGTGGTGCGTGTGCGGAGCCACATCTGGAGAGCAGCCGGACAGTTCAGTTTCTGTTCTGGCTACATTGCTCCTGTTTGACTGGAGGGAGGCGTTCTCTCGGACCCAGGCCTCGTCCACTCCCGCTGTTCTGAGTCTCCAGCCGTCAACTTTACACTTCTCAGATGACATAACGTGGGAAAGTCAATCGTTAAGGTCAAAACTACAACACAATTTCACCCTGGAGAGACGCAGAGACGACAAAGAAAGGACTGTTTAGCAAGCTTTATTACGTGGGTTATTTGGCGCTCAGACCCCGGCGGAAGACATTCCGATCATGGGCACTTCATGATCTGATTGTATTAGATGACTCCGCCCAGGGCCTGGAGACTGATGGTGGTAGATATGGTGAGAGGGTAGAGAGGATGAGAGGGATGAGAGGGATGCAGAGGAGGAGGAGGGGAGGTGGTGGGTCGCAGTACGGTCTGAAGCGGCCGAGCCAACTGAGTGAGGGTTAATATCGGACCGGCTGTGCGCTGATTGCCACTGGGAAGAGTGACTTGGGAATCCCCTGTCCTTAGACCCTCCTTCTATCCTTAGACCCTCCTTCTGTCCTTAGACCCTCCTTCTATCCTTAGACCCTCCTTCTGTCCTTAGACCCTCCTTCTATCCTTAGACCCTCCTTCTGTCCTTAGACCCTCCTTCTATCCTTAGACCCTCCTTCTGTCCTTAGACCCTCCTTCTATCCTTAGACCCTCCTTCTGTCCTTAGACCCTCCTTCTGTCCTTAGACCCTCCTTCTGTCCTTAGACCCTCCTTCTGCCCTTAGACCCTCCTTCTGTCCTTAGACCCTCCTTCTGTCCTTAGACCCTCCTTCTCGGCCAGGAAAAACTACAAAAACCTCCATGGGAAAAAGGAGAAACCTGGAGGAGTTCCGTGGTGAAGAAGGGATTTTAACTCTCACAGAGGGACAGGCCGGACTGGGTGATGGTTGGGCTGGGGAGCAGGTGGCCTTGACGTAGATGGTGGAGTTAGGTCTTCCAGGCTGAATTTACGCAGGCTTAATTTCTCAGTTCATGAATCCAAATGACAAAGTTCCCCCATGCGTTTGACAAAATACCTGTCATGAATGTGTTTAGTTTGTGCGTGGTACAATGTAAGATTATTTTAACATTTATCCCTTCTGGACATCTGTAGATTGCTGGCTCCCGTATTGCACTGAATATGCTTTTTTTTCTGTGTTTTCTAATGAATCACATGACATTTTAGCTGTCGTATTCTCTTTAGTAAGCTCTCTGCATGCTTTTGCCCTGTCCTGTCCCGCAATGCCCCTGCAGCAGCCTGACAGGTGCAGTGAGCTTGGAAACACAGCTCCAGATCGTGAGCTCGGCTTGGTCAGGGCCTTAGCTGGAGGATCTGACCTATTATGCATGTTTGTTGTTGTGGCCAGAGGAAAGGAAACCCACCCAAACACAGGGAGAAACATGCAAAGTCAGCACACGAAGGTCTTGAAGTGTAACTCCAAAATATATTGTATAACTTCAACATTTAGAAAAGCTGGGAACGTTCACTGTGTATGCACGTTTTTTTTACGGTGCAGTATAAACACATATAAACACCTTGAATAATTGCAAAAGAGATCATGAAATGCCACACAGGTTTTCCCAACCAAAAAAGCCCCAAACCCCGACTTTTAAGCTTCATAGTCCTGAAGTGATGCCAGTTCTTCATTTGAGAATTTTGTTCACCGACAATGGCAATAAATAAATATATATATGTATAAGCTGTCTCACTTCCTGTCTCACTTCCTGTCTCACTTCCTGTCTCACTTCCTGTCTCACTTGACTGATCCATCTTTAATCATTCAAAAGTATTTACCCAACGCCTCTTTGTAAATTCTATCTTCTTCTTTGCATTATTCAAATCAGTCACAGCTTTGTCAACACACTCTGGACCCCGGCCTCTTGACTATGCTCCTCGCTAAACACAGGGCTGTATCTCCACTCCCAGGAGGCTAATATTCAAACAAAAGCTGCTTGTCATTCCCATCACATCTGTGCCTGAGCTGGCATTAGCCCGCTCCCTCTCCCCCCCTCGCTCCATCTCGATGTGGTCGCTTATACCGCTGCCACTCGGAGATTTACGTCGAGCTTTCTACATAATTGAAGTTTTTTTTTCGGTCGCCTCGGACAGTTTGCTGCGTCAGGATGTTGGAGTGAAGGATGGTTCTAGAGGAGGGCGGGGCCGCGGACTTGTCACGATACGTCAGCCGCTCCGAATGTGAAATATCTATTATGGCTTTAGCTTCATCGCTGCTGAAAGACACGGACACGGCGCGAGTGTTGTTTTTGAGGGTCGTTTTGAGCAAAGAATAATACAAGACAAGTTCATCAAGTAGCACTGCAGCTGCCGTGTGGCTGGTGTTGTTCTTTTAAGTATATTCTGGATCATATAGGGCTGAAAAGAGGAATGCATCTCGTTTTGGAAGGCATTTTTAAAAGACTTTTAAACACGCTCTTGACCCTTTACCGTAATTTAATGTATTGTCATGTACTTAAAATTATATATGTATTGAAAACCACACGTTACGTTCCCTCGTTAGGATTTGGTGTTGCACTCCATCTACAGGCAGCAGTGGGAATTGCCTTAAGGAAGTAAAGAAAAGCTAGCTTGCCCCAGCGTGGTAATACAAGCACGCAGTTGGAATGAACGTGATTTTCAGAGTTTGGTGATGATTTATGAACTGAAAAACAGCACAGATCTGGGAAATTAGAAACAGAAGCAGAGAAGATGAAACTAATGTGAATGAAGGTAAACACAACCCCGCCGGGATGTTTTTGATGAGGGAACAATGTTAAAAAAAAACCATTAAACATTGATAGAAGCAGGACGGGAGGAGTTAGTGCCCTTCCTCTGTATAATGTCATCTCAATCTGGACACTTCCTCTCCAAAACATCTATCAAGGGATGAGACTGATCCCTCTGTGGCACAAAAAGTCCCATAGCATCGATACCTGCTTAGACCAAATCACAATTGTAAATCTTGTTGTGAGCGGGGCCCCGATCGCTCGCAGCCCTTTTAAATTCCGCCGGGGTTCCTTTGCAGTAGGTGTAGTCTTACATAATGTGGACCGAAGCAGGTGAAGACACAGGGGAGAGGGAGGGGTGGATGCTTGACATGCATAGGACGTCCCGACACTTACAGCGGGTCCTTTGGGGAGATCCAGCCCGGATAATGGATGCAGAGGGTCCCTTGGGTGCGTAGGGGCTCGCGCACACGGGCTCCGATAGGCCGCACGGATGTACCACTGTCAAGGGCATATCTTTAAACACATTACAATGCAAGTCTGGTATTCCACTTTCCAAGTAAGGAGCTGTGCTGCAGTCAAAGAAGGATGGCATGTTGCAGTGTATACGAAGTTTTAACATGCTATTAGTTCTGCTAAATAACAGATTGTTTTCTATCCACGGTCGAAAAAGAAAGATACCTAATTAGATGTTGATTAGT
>NW_027315723.1:5222973-5290473 GCF_026437365.1 Eucyclogobius newberryi
TTCAGATACAGATTTTGGTTTGTATATTTTTTTAATAAAGGATTTTACTGCTGTTTTCATTTAACTACAACTAACTTTGCAATGACACAACTTCAAATTCCTTAAATTCTGATCCACTAAATCTAGTTCAGCCCAGGACCCGCCGAGTGTCATTGATGGACCTGCATTTGTGATATTTCATTGTTATGCACTGTGAGGCGTGTTTGAGTTCAAAAACACTCTAAATCTAATACAATAGAACAGATGTGACTGTGTGACTGCTTCACATTAGAACATACATAGTAAAACACTAGTGGTAGTTCCGACAAAGCATTTTCATCAAATTAAATGTTCCTCTTTGTGGCTCACTGAGGCTCTACTTTGAAACATTAAAGATATTGTACATCCCCTGAATCCTCAGAGCCCAGAGAGTAATTTAATATCACAATAGTGTGTTTTTCATGTTCCTAGAGGTTTCAGAATGAAAAGAAGTAAAACAGTTAAAGTGAAAATGGTGAGAAATTGTTCTCACATGACAATTTGAAAAGCTATAGTTACTGGAGGAATTATCAGAGAGATTGTGCTTGAATGAAAGACAAGAGCACTTTGTTTAAAGTCACAGCAAACATGAGGCACAAGGACCAGAACATGGCCCTGTGTCTAAACTCCCAGGGCTGATAACTGTGAAGCTGCTCAGAAAAGTCTTTCACACCAAATATAAAGCTTATGAACCTTTTCAAAAATAACTGATAACTCTTGCCCCCTTGAGTGATACAGATGTGCACAGTTTGGACTATACGGCTTGTGTCGTGTCCTAAACTACTCCTGGTCTGTATATATAGGCCCCTCTTCATTATTAGACATAGCAGAGTGTTCCCACCCATCGAGCGAGACAGACGGGCGGGGCGGGGGCAGATAGCCCTGGAGCACCCATGGGAGCGCCCGTCCTGTTGTGACTGGGAGACGAGGCATCAGTATCTTGTCTGGACTAAACAGGCACAGATCCAAAGGTCTGGATTTAGGTCTTTGAGCGATGGGTGTAAAGAACTCCTCCTGACCCTGACTGAGGAGCCACAGTCTGACAGAGCCTCACGGGGCTGAGGCTCCTGAGGCTCCTGCAGCCAGTCAGAGGCTCCTGCAGCCAGTCAGAGGCTCCTGCAGCCAGTCAGAGGCTCCTGCAGCCAGTCAGAGGCTCCTGCAGCCAGTCAGAGGCTCCTGAAGCCAGTCAGAGGCTCCTGCAGCCAGTCAGAGGCTCCTGCAGCCAGTCAGAGGCTCCTGCAGCCAGTCAGAGGCTCCTGCAGCCAGTCAGAGGCTCCTGCAGCCAGTCAGAGGCTCCTGCAGCCAGTCAGAGGCTCCTGCAGCGAGTCAGAGGCTCCTGCAGCCAGTCAGAGGCTCCTGAAGCCAGTCAGAGGCTGCAGCCAGTCAGAGGCTCCTGCAGCCAGTCAGAGGCTCCTGCAGCCAGTCAGAGGCTCCTGCAGCCAGTCAGAGGCTCCTGCAGCCAGTCAGAGGCTCCTGAAGCCAGTCAGAGGCTGCAGCCAGTCAGAGGCTCCTGCAGCCAGTCAGAGGCTCCTGCAGCCAGTCAGAGGCTCCTGCAGCCAGTCAGAGGCTCCTGCAGCCAGTCAGAGGCTCCTGCAGCCAGTCAGAGGCTCCTGCAGCCAGTCAGAGGCTGCAGCCAGTCAGAGGCTCCTGCAGACAGTCAGAGGCTCCTGCAGCCAGTCAGAGGCTCCTGCAGACAGTCAGAGGCTCCTGCAGCCAGTCAGAGGCTCCTGCAGCCAGTCAGAGGCTCCTGAAGCCAGTCAGAGGCTGCAGCCAGTCAGAGGCTCCTGCAGCCAGTCAGAGGCTCCTGAAGCCAGTCAGAGGCTGCAGCCAGTCAGAGGCTCCTGAAGCCAGTCAGAGGCTGCAGCCAGTCAGAGGCTCCTGCAGCCAGTCAGAGGCTCCTGCAGCCAGTCAGAGAAACACCACTAGAACGTGCAGAAGGGACGGAATAAGGCTTTAAAATAGTATTATTAATGGACATAATATTATGCTACATGGATTTGAGGTTTCCTCCCTGTAATGCCCTCGTTCAAAACAAACCTGAAGTTGTATTTATCTTGAGTCATGTTTGATTCATTAATCCTGTTTCTCTCGCTCTTTGAGCCTTAGAAAACTCTTGGTTTCAAATTTCTCAGATTTGTGACTTCAAAGTTAGAGATCTGGACGTCTCCTGTGCTGTTTTTAACTCCATAAATCATAACTGGACCCATTCTGAGTATTTCTGCATCATTACAACTGTATACAGCTCTTTCTCTCCTTTTTCTTTCTTTCTCTCTTTCTCTCCTTTTTCTTATGATAAAGCGTAAACACAAACTTTGAAGACGTAGGTGGCGGTAACTGCACCTTTTCAGTGACACATTTGAATAATATTAATAGTAATAATCTCTGAATGTTTTGTAGTAGATAAATAGGATTATTTTCATTACCAGTAGTAGTTGTAGTAGTTTTTCCGTGAGCATAAAAGCCTGGATGATGTGATGTTGTGGTGATTGTTGTAGTAAATCTTGCACGATAAACTGGGATTGTGACTTTTTAAAGGAAAATAGAGTGAGAAACATAGAAGATAAGGAGAAGTGATGTGTTTGTCAATAAAATACAGGCTGAAAATGGCACTGATAAGCTAATGTGGCGCTAGATGAATGATATGAACGTCTCAAGTGCTAAAGAACCCTTGTATTTCCTTGTATTTCTCCCATTTCGTCCAATCAAAGAACTGAATGCTTTTCAAACTATTTGCAATGAATGAAATACTTGGCAAATAATCACTACGTCAGAATATAGACTTAATTCATGATGAGAATTATTCAGGCTTAGTAACTATTGAAGGAGTCGGGGTGTTAATAATAATAATAATAATAATAATAATAATAATAATAATAATAAGAGTAGAATAGAGTAATATGCAAGTTAAATGTTACAAATATGTTCAGAGTCTTGGAATTGGAGGTATAAATTCATAAACATCAACCTCACAAAACCAAAAGTGTGTCAAGCAATTTCAAACCATGAAATTTGAATTTTTATTAAGAACCAAAGCAAAAAAACCATTGTGAAGCTGGACTTATCTCTGGAATCAGACCAGCCCCGCCACAGTTAACCCGCTTTTCTAATCTTGTGTTTCATCAGTGGAAGAACTGAGACAGGAGGAAGCTAGCTTGTTGTGCATTGTTCTGTGTGTGAGGATCACGTATTCTCTTCCTGTATTTGAATCACCAGAACGTGTTTGCAGTGTATGTGGTTTATCCTGTACGTGTGAGGATAAATAAGGACTAAACCAGGCTTAAAGCAGGTCTACAAGCACAAAGAGAGAACGCAGAACAAGGCAAAAACAGGACAAATCAGGACTGAAGCAAGACAAATCAGGACTAAAGCAGGACTAAAGTAGGACTAAAGTAGGACTAAAGTAGGACTAAAGCAGGTCTAAAGTAGGACTAAAGCAGGACTAAAGCAGGACTAAAGTAGGACTAAAGTAGGACTAAAGCAGGTCTAAAGCAGGACTAAAGTAGGACTAAAGAAGGACTAATGCAGGACTAAAGTAGGACTAATGCAGGACTAAAGCAAGACTAAAGCAGGACTAAAGCAGGACTAAAGCAGGACTAAAGTAGGACTAAAGCAGGACTAATGCAGGACTAAAGCAAGACTAAAGCAGGACTAAAGCAGGACTAAAGCAGGACAAAAGCAGGACTAAAGCAGGACTAAAGTAGGACTAAAGCAGGACTAAAGCAGGACTAAAGCAGGACTAAAGTAGGACTAAAGCAAGACTAAAGCAGGACTAAAGCGGGACTAAAGCAGGAATAAAGTAGGACTAAAGCAGGACAAAATCAGGACTAAAGCGGGACTAAAGTAGGACTAAAGCAGGACAAAATCAGGACTAAAGCGGGACTAAAGCGGGACTAAAGCAGGTCTAAAGCGGGTCTAAAGCAGGACTAAAGCGGGACTAAAGCAGGACTAAAGCAGGACAAAATCAGGACTAAAGCAGGACTAAAGTAGGACTAAAGCAGGACTAAAGCAGGACTAAAGTAGGACTAAAGCAGGACAAAATCAGGACTAAAGCGGGACTAAAGCGGGACTAAAGCAGGACTAAAGCAGGTCTAAAGCAGGACTAAAGCAGGACTAAAGCGGGACTAAAGCGGGACTAAAGCAGGACTAAAGCAGGACAAAATCAGGACTAAAGCAGGACTAAAGTAGGACTAAAGCAGGACTAAAGCAGGACTAAAGCAGGACTAAAGTAGGACTAAAGCAAGACTAAAGCAGGACTAAAGCGGGACTAAAGCAGGAATAAAGTAGGACTAAAGCAGGACAAAATCAGGACTAAAGCGGGACTAAAGTAGGACTAAAGCAGGACAAAATCAGGACTAAAGCGGGACTAAAGCGGGACTAAAGCAGGTCTAAAGCGGGTCTAAAGCAGGACTAAAGCGGGACTAAAGCAGGACTAAAGCAGGACAAAATCAGGACTAAAGCAGGACTAAAGTAGGACTAAAGCAGGACTAAAGCAGGACTAAAGTAGGACTAAAGCAGGACAAAATCAGGACTAAAGCGGGACTAAAGCGGGACTAAAGCAGGACTAAAGCAGGTCTAAAGCAGGACTAAAGCAGGACTAAAGCGGGACTAAAGCGGGACTAAAGCAGGACTAAAGCAGGACAAAATCAGGACTAAAGCAGGACTAAAGTAGGACTAAAGCAGGACTAAAGTAGGACTAAAGTAGGACTAAAGCAGGACAAAATCAGGACTAAAGCGGGACTAAAGCGGGACTAAAGCAGGACTAAAGCAGGTCTAAAGCAAGACTAAAGCGGGTTTAAAGCGAGTCTAAAGCGGGACTAAAGCGGGACTAAAGCAGGACTAAAGCAGGACTAAAGCGGGACTAAAGCGGGACTAAAGCAG
This sequence comes from Eucyclogobius newberryi, assembly GCF_026437365.1. Classification (NCBI taxonomy): domain Eukaryota; kingdom Metazoa; phylum Chordata; class Actinopteri; order Gobiiformes; family Gobiidae; genus Eucyclogobius; species Eucyclogobius newberryi. Next base: position 5,227,870 of record NW_027315723.1, read on the forward strand.
GACTAAAGCAGGACTAAAGCAGGACTAAAGCAGGACTAAAGCAGGACTAAAGCAGGACTAAAGCTGGAATTAAACCATGACTTGATGTGGATTACACCTACATTTAACCCTGGACTAAAACAGGTCTAAACGGGACTCAAACGGGACTAAATAAAAAATGGACGAGGACTTAAAATGAAGACATGATCTCTACACTTAAATTCCATTCAACCAGAGAAAGTGCAGGACTAAACCGGGACTAAATCAGGAGTGAACCATGTGTTAATGTGGACCCGACATGAACCAGGTCCAAACCACGTGTAAAAACCAAACCAGGACCAAACACAAACTAAAACAGCACTAAATGAGCGATAAATCAGATCAGTTATGTATCTCTATCGTTTTACCTTCTAGCAAGTTGTTAAATATTAGTATTTTTCACCGTAACTTTTAATTTTTCTTCTCAGAACTCTCCACACCTGCCGACACGGCGACGCCCACTCTGCCTCCTGTCACCGAGACGACCGCTGTTCCCGTGACAACAACAGGTAAGTGTCCGTCTCTGTGGCAACTAACTACTCTTTTTAGCAGTAAATCAAGCATTTTTAACACCTCTGCTAAGTGTAACAACATATGTTTATGTTTAAAGCCCGGTAATAGATCAAGCAGTTTGAACGTTTTCAGGGTCTGAAAATCCTTCTTTTCTCTGTGTACATGCTGTTGTTTTGCCTGGAAAATTCCACAAAATGATAAAAATGACAATCAGTCGACTCTCTGAGTATTTTTTGCAATAATAACTCCTGTAGTTGAATAGGTCTAATTAAACGATAGATGAATTAATACTACACTTTCAAGCATTGTTTTATGAATAGATCCTGGTCTAAACTGAGCGACTTGTCTCTGTGTTTTGCAGTAGCCACAGCGCCTCCTACAGACGGACTGTGTGACTTCGACCACGGCCTGTGTGGATGGATGCATGACCCCAGTGCTCCTCTCATGTGGTCACTGCACAGTCATGGTAAGTCTACTACTACTACTACTACTACTACTATTACTACTACTACTACTACTACTACTACTATTACTACTACTACTACTACTACTACTACTACTACTACTACTACTACTACTACTACTACCACTACTACTACTACTACTACTACTACTATTACTACTACTACTACTACTACTGCTACTTCTACTACTACTACTACTACTACTACTACTACTACTACTGATACTACTACTACTACTACTACTACTACTGATACTACTACTACTACTACTACTACTACTGATACTACTACTACTACTACTACTACTACTGATACTACTACTACTACTACTACTACTACTACTGCTACTTCTACTACTACTACTACTACTACTACTACTACTGATACTACTACTACTACTACTACTACTACTGATACTACTACTACTACTACTACTACTACTACTGCTACTTCTACTACTACTACTACTACTACTACTACTACTGATACTACTACTACTACTACTACTACTACTGATACTACTACTACTACTACTGATACTACTACTACTACTACTACTACTACTACTACTACTACTACTACTGATACTACTACTCCTACTACTACTAAACCAAGACTAAACCCGGACTTAACCCGGACTAAACCAGGACTAAAGCAGGACTAAACCAGGACTAAACCAGGACTAAACCAGGACTAAACCAGGACTAAACCCGGACTAAACCCAGACTAAACCTGGACTAAACCAGAACTAAACCCGGACTAAACCCGGACTAAACCTGGACTAAACCCGGACTAAACCTGGACTAACCCCGGACTAAAACACAAGTCTGAATTACTGGATTCAAATCAGACCAAACTTGTGCAGCTTAAAGTTCTTTGCCCTTTGTGGATGTCGCTATCACCTTCTCTTCCACTAAATGAAAGCAAAACATCTTATTTGAATGTAATTTCGTCTTGAAGTTTTAATCTGGCCCTGTAGCTTTTGTGATTGGAGTGTAATCGCTGCAGAGAAAACTCATCTTGGTTTAGAAAATGACCCAAATGCATTAAGTCTGTTTTCTCTCGCTCCTCGGTCAGACGCGTAATTAAACGGTGTCTGTCTCTGGCTCACGTCGTCGTTGCATTTTGTCTTTTCCCCATTTGATTAAAATAATTCCTTAAATTGAAACCGGGCTCATTTACAAGCAAAACAACAAGACTAGAGCCGTGTGCTGCAGTCTGAGAGCGAGAGGAGCGTCTGCACAATGTCTCTTTAATACTTCATTCATACTATAGATACTTCTGAGTACTGCATAACGACATAATACTACCTACTGTGACTACTTCTTTTGCACTGTTACTCGGTGCAAGCAGTACTTTAAATACTTCTAGTGCTATTACCATTTCTACCATGAATACTAAAGAACCAAAGAGCACACAGATCCAGGTCGTAGACTGCACCGGGCTCTACCAGAGGGACTGGACTGGACCGCAACAATAAAGCAATAATACATCATTTGAAAGGTTTAAAAGAATCAACTAAAAGGAAATATTTAACCGTATGGAACTATTTTGGACGGTTCCTTTAGATTCATATTTTATAAATGATTGTGTTTAGAACCATTCAGTCGACAGAACCTTAAAAGATTCTGTTTCAGTTTTCTGTTTTCTGAGGATGCTGTCAAAAGATATATTCATTTATAACTGTAAATTGCTATGGCAACATAGTGTACTACTACTACTACTTTTGTTTCTCTAGCTTTGAATCCTGGCCTACATTTCCAGTAGGTGCAGGACCAGCTCGTGTGTAGAACCCTTCGTTTGGGACGAGGAGGGCGTGTTAGACAATCACAGCAGCCAATAGACAAGCTTGTATATTAAAACAATATGATTTTGTCCACATGAATGTAAAGCATCAGACTGACTGTTTGTTACAAGTATTAATGAAATGTTTTTGTTGGCCCATATTCTCTTTCTGCTGCACACACCAGTCAAACCTCGTGACAATCCAGAATGCAGTATCAATATAATAAAAAATAATTGTAATATTTGACAATATACCACAGTAAACACATATATTTGCCAAGTACCCAAACTTAGGGGAAACTTGAGACAAAAGACAAAACCAGAATTTGGAACTATTTGACTCCCTCCTGTAGGAATGGAACACGCCCACTGTTGCACTCGCCTTTTAGCTTGAGATCTTTCAAACCTTTTACCTATTTTGGCCACAGAGCAGTGTCTGGATTCTTCAAAGCTCCTCACATAAGGAGTTCTCACATAAGTCCGGCTTTAGCTTTCATGTGTGCGCCATTTTAGACACGCTACAAGACTTGTCTTTGATATCCACGTCTGAGGGTCAAAGGTCACAAACAGGATTATAATGTGAGCGCTTTTGGTTCTACGTTTAATCCTTTGTTTGATGTGAAGAAAGTGAGATCTTGTCACCTTTTGACCCGTGGGAAGCAAAGTGTTAACATTAAACAAAACTTACAAGAAAAGTAGAAGCAGATTGAGACCATAATGTTACAATATCCAGAAACAATTAGAATACTTAATTGTGTCATTTGTAATCACAAGATCCTTTGCCTCAATCTTAAAAAACTCCTAATCTCCACACAATATTGCAACGTAAATATTGTACTGTAAGATTTACTTATTTAATTTAATATGATTAATTACTGATACATTTATTGTATTTATGAAGGATATTTTGACTCAAAATGGACAGAATTAGTATTTTCCGACAGTAAAATGTGGTGTTCCTCTTGCAGATGAAGCCGGAGCCGGTGTTTTTATTGAATTTTACTAAGAAATCTCCAAAAAGAAAATCCACAACTGCGTTCCCAGATCATTTACTGTAAATCAAGCTTCATTATCCTGCTATATTTATAAAACCACATGTGTACATTAACACACTGCTCCATCTCAGCAGCTGAACAAAAACCTTCAGAAAACAGTCATTGCTGCTGTTTAAACTTATCATCTTATTGAAGTAGAATTCTATTATTGCATTATTATTACCTTTCTTTGCAGACAGCTCATAATATGTTCCATAAATAACACAAGCGCACAGAAATATTACAATTGGGTTCACAGCGCGCGTGAACAAAAGCGTTCCAGGGGCCCAGCGGGGGGGCATCCGAATCCAATACAACAATACAGAGAGGTAATCTGCAGCAATAGACCTTAATGGACTTGTAAAAGCAGGAAATGTTGGGACCTACATTTCCTGCTTTGACGTGGTTCATCACCGGAGCGTAATCCACGATTGTTTGACAAAAGTTCAGCTCCGTTCAACTCGGCTCAATACTCCACCGTAGACTTAACACGGACAATTATTGAGTGTCTGTGTGATGTCACGCAGGCACTATATGTTCTTGTATTTCACGTGTTTTGTATTATTATATTTGCCATGATTTTCCATTTAGTCAGTTTCAACTCCTTAACGCTTCAACCGATTTCAACATGTTATACCTCATCACGATCGCTTTCACAGTAGTACGTGTGCTATTACTGAATGACATTTGAACAACTTGTACTTTTTGCAGAATCTTCAAAAGTATTAGTACTTTTTCCCCATTTTAAAATGAATTTGGGCATTATGAGTGTCAGCGGAATTCTTTAGGCTTATTCTTTAGGCTTTATTCTTTAGGCTTTATTCTTTAGGCTTTATTCTTTAGAATTTTGGGACGGAGCCAGTCGAGCGAGAGAGAGAGAGAGAGAGTGGGGGAGAGGGGGAGACACAGACACTCCAGCAGATTTTCTAGTGTAATAATGTAATCTTACTTGAGCAGCCTTAATATTACAGGTTAGTAATACAAAGTGAAACCAGCAGCAGTAGAAGTACTTCAGTAGTTGTTATAATCCACTTAAAAGACAATCATATTATGAAAAATCTAATTTATTTGCACTTTTAACCTGTTTCCTTAAAAGATTCCTGCATGTTTGTGTTAATCCTGCATTTTCCTACAACTGAGGCGCGAGTGCTCAGAAAAGACCTGTTTTCACCTTCCCCCTAACTCCGCCCACATCCCCTGTACTCAATTGTGTCAATCTGAAATGATGATATACTGATGTTCTAATTTAATACCTGGGAAAGGCAAAATGCTGTATGTCTCCTTCAATCGTGTCATCTAGATCAGGAAATAGATGAGAGATGTTTCCACGGTAACTGTCAAAAAGAACAGCTGTTAAGACATGACTCAGCAGCCGTCGTGACACTTGATGGAAGTCAAGACATATCAAGACGTCTCTTACATATTGTGTCCGATATAGATTTAACTATCAAACTATTCCAATTATTACTCAAACGTCACTATTTAAAAGCGAGGATATTTGTACAAACACAACATGCTATAGTATTTGTATTTATTTATTTAGTCTAAACTACTTCTGCCAAGACTGTAAAGCCCCAAATCACATTCTCTTCTTTGTCCTCTTTATAAAACGGGTGATTTAATCTTGGAATCCCAGTCCATTTTCCCACTGGTCCCACTTAACAAAATACCTTTTAATACATGCACTATTTCTCACCACGCCCTCCTCCACAAAGAAACGTCCGATCTGTGACTCTAAACATCCTCTTCGAGTTTATTCTGCTGGACGTTTTCCGGCTCTAAAGTCATTTAACTTTAGGCCAATGGAACAGAAGAGGTCCTTGGGGGTTTTAACGGTACAAATGAGACTGTATGTTTTGTACAGTGGGGTATTGTGCGCTGGAGTGGTCTCATCCTGTTAGCAGATAATCATTATGTCCCCATTGTGTTGCACGGACCAGGTCATTCTTTCCGTGTGGACATTACAGTTGTGACAAATGGTGATTGTGTCTCAGGATAGTAATGCACTCTGGGATATTCCTGTGTACATTCTGCTAGAGTCTATAGTGCTGGGACAAGTGCAGTCGTGGCATTGGAGCAGTATTAAACCCAGAACTAAACCAGAAACATGGGAGACGGAAATTGTTCACAATGAGGACTGAACCGGGACTAAACTAGGACTAAACCTCAAATAAACCAGTGCTAAACCAGGACTTCTGGACCCCGGGACAAGACCTGAACTAAATATATATGTTTTCAACTCAACTTCAATGCCTTTATTTATGTATGTATTGATTTATCGATAGTAACAATCGCAGAATAAAGCGTGCATCTTATAATGATAATAATGCTGACGTTTGTCTGCTTGTCCCGCAGAGCTGAACAGTTACCTGCACATGGACGCCAGCCTGAAGACCCAGAGGCAGCAAGCTCGCCTCCTCAGTCCTGTGGTGGGGGCCGACTCCGGGCCCCTCTGCCTGGTCTTCTCCTACCAGATCTGGGGTGACGCGGAAGGGCATCTGAACGTAATGCTCCTGGACAACCAGCAGGATGAGACTCTGCTGTGGACGCTTAGCAACGACCAGGGGCCGGTGTGGAAAGAGGGGAGGACCATACTGCCCCGCTCGCCTAAAGACTTCCAGGTAAACACTCTTTCCTTCATTCTGAGGCAAAATCTATAAATCTAAAGTTAAAGTTATTAAGAGAAATCTTCTGGGAATATTCCAAACCTTTTCAATCCAATGGGACAGTAACTAAGTAACTAAGTAACTAAGTACCAAAGTAAAAGGACTGTACTTAAATAACATTTGTGGATATCTGTACTTTCAGTACATTATAATAATAATAATAATACTTTTTACTTTTATGGCACTGCATTTGAAAGCAGGAAGCTGTATTTTCTACTGCACATTCAACACAGGTGGAAAAAATCGTATTTAAACTCTCTTTCTCCCTTTACGTCATCACGTTGTAGCGTGTTGCGCCGTGCATCAGTCGGTCATGTGACATGTATATGTCATGTTTATGTCATGTTTATGTGCCGCTAATTGGCTGCATATGAACCAGAAGTCAGTTGTGGCCTGCCACATGCCGGCCGTTGTTGCTACAAGAGCCGACCACTGGGCCAAGACCATCGTAGAGCGTGCATTTTGTTAATGTCGAGCCAATTTAAGCCCAAAGCCTCAATTCAAGCCCAAAGCCTCAATTCAAGCCCAAAGCCTCAATTCAAGCCCAAAGCCTCAATTCAAGCCCAAAGCCTCAATTCAAGCCCGGACGCAGGAACTCTACCTCCTCTGGTCGGGCTGGTGAGAAGCTCTTGTGGCCTTAATTCTTTCTAAGAACTTTGTCCCAATTGCACCACGACACGCAAAACTCAACCCTACGTGACCCACATGCTACACATGCTACACATGCTACACATGCTACACATGCTACACATGCTACACATGCTACACATGCTACACATGCTACACAAGCTACACATGCTACACATGCTACACATGCTACACATGCTACACATGCTACACATGCTACACATGCTACACAAGCTACACATGCTACACATGCTACACATGCTACACAAGCTACACATGCTACGCACCACTTTCAGTGTTGGGATGAATGTAGTTATCACAGAATAGTGAATACCTGAGCTACTATTACTTTGTCTAATCAGAGTACTGTATTCTGAATACTTAGTTCATAATAAATCTTGTAGTATTATAGTGTGAAAACTCCTTCCTAGGATTACAATGTTTTTGTTTCACTGTTTATGGTGCAATAATTCATAAGATCAGAATCAGAAAAGGTTTATTGACAATGAACAAAACACACAAACAAAGGAACTTTCTTTGGTGATTTGGTGCAACATAAAACTATGAACAATTATAAAACAACATATATAAAATCAAAAGGGGCATGCATTAAAGAAAAACAATTTAAATTAAAATAATGAAATATTGCACATGCACTCACTATAAGTTTTCTAATTTTGTCACACATCTATTACCTACATTTAATGGTCAAGTATCACAAAGTATTTCTCTGATTTAAAAAAGTAACTGTATTCTTAACACCACCAAATGAATGAATAACTGCACCAGAATGAACTTCCTAAATGTCTTCCACCGCTGCAGAAAAGTTACACAGTGCCCTTTAAACCAACATAAACTGAACAGCTGCATGTGTCACATTTCTATCCTCTTTACCGTGTGCCCCAAATTCAACTTGTTTTATGTTAAAACGCCTCCACAAAAGTGATAGGATGGAGACACAGAATCAGAACGGGTCTTTGTAAGTGCCAATCCCAAACCAGGACAGGAGAGCGAAGAGAAGGAGCCAAATGAAAAGTTAAAGTGGCGGCTGTGATTTGGAGTGCAATCATCTCGGCAGGAGGGCCACGTTTTAGGGGAAACTTAACTGGAGCTGACGTCTTTGACAAATGAAAACCACAGAGACAAGATCTGCTTTAGTCTGAATGCCGCTCCGAGACAATGGAGGACGAGAAATGTCAAAGAGAAATGGTCTTGTTTGACAAAATGATATTGTCAAGTTGTACATGGGCAATACACGGGGCGAAAACAGGACTAAATAGGAATAAACTACATTAAACTGTAACTAGACTGTGAAGACCCAGTGAAAACTTTAGCGTACAAACCTGGTCTAACCTCGGTCTAAACCTGGTCTAACCTCGGTCTAAACCTGGTCTAACCTCGGTCTAAACCTGGTCTAACCTCGGTCTGAACCAGATCTGAACCAGGACTGAATCAGGACTGAAACCTGCCTCAACTATGACCAATATATGACTTCTTTTTATGATCTAAAATACATTTGCCAAGCTGGACATTGGTCTGAACCCGGATCTGAACCCGGTCTAAACCCGGTCTAAACCCGCTCTGGTGTGTTGCAGGTGGTGATGGAAGGCTTCTTCGAGCACGGCACTCGAGGACACATCTGGATTGACAACATCCATATGAGCTCAGGAAGCCCCCTAGAGGACTGCACCCGTAAGTACAGCACACACATGTACAATCAAGTACTGTAAATACACGGCCCACAACACTTCAAGTACTGGTGCGTAAATACATGGCCCACAACACTTCAAGTACTGGTGCGTAAATACACGGCCCACAACACTTCAAGTACTGGTGCGTAAATACATGGCCCACAACACTTCAAGTACTGGTGCGTAAATACATGGCCCACAACACTTCAAGTACTGGTGCGTAAATACATGGCCCACAACACTTCAAGTACTGGTGCGTAAATACATGGCCCACAACACTTCAAGTACTGGTGCGTAAATACATGGCCCACAACACTTCAAGTACTGGTGCGTAAATACATGGCCCACAACACTTCAAGTACTGGTGCGTAAATACATGGCCCACAACACTTCAAGTACTGGTGCGTAAATACATGGCCCACAACACTTCAAGTACTGGTGCGTAAATACACGGCCCACAACACTTCAAGTACTGGTGCGTAAATACATGGCCCACAACACTTCAAGTACTGGTGCGTAAATACATGGCCCACAACACTTCAAGTACTGGTGCGTAAATACACGGCCCACAACACTTCAAGTACTGGTGCGTAAATACATGGCCCACAACACTTCAAGTACTGGTGCGTAAATACATGGCCCACAACACTTCAAGTACTGGTGCGTAAATACATGGCCCACAACACTTCAAGTACTGGTGCGTAAATACATGGCCCACAACACTTCAAGTACTGGTGCGTAAATACATGGCCCACAACACTTCAAGTACTGGTGCGTAAATACACGGCCCACAACACTTCAAGTACTGGTGCGTAAATACATGGCCCACAACACTTCAAGTACTGGTGCGTAAATACATGGCCCACAACACTTCAAGTACTGGTGCGTAAATACACGGCCCACAACACTTCAAGTACTGGTGCGTAAATACATGGCCCACAACACTTCAAGTACTGGTGCGTAAATACATGGCCCACAACACTTCAAGTACTGGTGCGTAAATACATGGCCCACAACACTTCAAGTACTGGTGCGTAAATACATGGCCCACAACACTTCAAGTACTGGTGCGTAAATACACGGCCCACAACACTTCAAGTACTGGTGCGTAAATACACGGCCTCTGCTACTGCGAAACATGTCAAAGTAAACGTCTAAACTTCACTTAAGTCAAAAATACTACTTACTGCTACAGGCCACATTTGTCGGATAATTGAACCACAACTAATGTGTTTAAAGACATAATATCGGCTGACTGTCGTTATCGGGATTGAGATTTAAATATATGTCAATAATACTACCTACTTTGCAATGTTAAATAGTAAAATGATGTTAGTACTTCACAAATTGTCCTTTGAGAGGTACAAAACAACCTTCATACACTTATACTTAAGTTATACACTTATACTTACTTATACACACTATTTAATTTGCAATATTCGCACACTTTACCCTCCCCCGTCGCTCTGTCCTTCGCTTTCTTAAACTCCTCCCCCTCTCTCTCTCTCCCTCCCTCCCTCGCCCTCTCCTCCCGTTGCATGCTGGGATAGCTCTTATCAGCTGGCGCAGTAGACTTTTTGTTCACGCAGCGTTGGTGTAGGCAGTTCCCGGGACACTCTTCCCTCTCTCATTTCCCCATCACACACACAGACCCTTTTCTTGTTTGCATTCCAACTCATCAAAGTCTGAAGCTGTGTTTTGCGTTGGCAGCCAAAAATTCTCTCTCGTCAAAAACTGGACGCGGCCGATAAACAACTTGAAATAACGGCTTCACCCCCGCGCGGACCAGGAGTCAAATCCCACGTCTTTGACAAGAAATTTAGTTCAGCCGTCTCGGATAATTTGTCTCCAAACTTGCTGTGATGAGGATAGTTGAAGGATTTCACCTTGTCAAGTTTAGTGATGGTTTAGACCCTGGGTGTTCCCACAGTTTGGGCCTAGTTTAGTCCTAGTTAAGTCCTGGTTAAGTCCTGATTTAGTACGAGTTTAATCCCAGTTTAGTCTCAGATTAGTCTCAATTTAGTCCTGGTTTAGTCCTGGTTCAGTCCTGGTTTAGTCCTGGTTTAGTCTTGGTTTAGTCCCAGTTAGTCCTGGTTTAGTCCCAGTTAGTCCTGGTTTAGTCCTGGTTTAGTCTTGGTTTAGTCCTGGTTTAGTCTTGGTTTAGTCTTGGTTTAGTTCCAGTTAGTCCTGGTTTAGTCCTAGTTCAGTCCTAGTTTAGTCCTAGTTTAGTCCTGGTTTAGTCCCAGTTAGTCCTGGTTTAGTCCTAGTTTAGTCCTGGTTTAGTCCTAGTTTAGTCCTGGTTTAGTCCCAGTTAGTCCTGGTTTAGTCCTAGTTTATTCCTAGTTTAGACCTAGTTAGACCTGGTTTAGTCATAGTTTAGTCCTGGTTTAGTCCTCGTTTAGTCCTGGTTTAGTCCTGGTTTAGTCCTAGTTTAGTCCTGGTTTAGTCCTGGTTTAGTCCCAGTTAGTCCTGGTTTAGTCCTAGTTTAGTCCTGGTTTAGTCCTGGTTTAGTCCTGGTTTAGTCCTGGTTTAGTCCTGGTTCAGTCCTAGTTTAGTCCTGGTTTAGTCCTGGTTTAGTCCTGGTTTAGTCCTGGTTCAGTCCTAGTTTAGTCCTGGTTTAGTCCTGGTTTAGTCCTGGTTTAGTCCCAGTTAGTCCTGGTTTAGTCCTGGTTTAGTCCCAGTTAGCCCTGGTTTAGTCCTGGTTCAGTCCTAGTTTAGTCCTAGTTTAGTCCTGGTTTAGTCCTGGTTTAGTCCAAGTTAGCCCTGGTTTAGTCCTGGTTCAGTCCTAGTTTAGTCCTGGTTTAGTGCTGGTTCAGTCCTAGTTTAGTCCTGGTTTAGTCCTAGTTTAGCCCTGGTTTAGTCCTGGTTTAGTCCTAGTTTAGTCCTGGTTTAGTCCTGGTTCAGTCCTGGTTTAGTCCTGGTTCAGTCCTAGTTTAGTCCTGGTTTAGTCCTGGTTCAGTCCTAGTTTAGTCCTGGTTTAGTCCTAGTTTAGCCCTGGTTTAGTCCTGGTTTAGTCCCAGTTAGCCCTGGTTTAGTCCTGGTTCAGTCCTAGTTTAGTCCTAGTTTAGTCCTAGTTTAGTCCTGGTTTAGTCCCAGTTAGCCCTGGTTTAGTCCTGGTTCAGTCCTAGTTTAGTCCTAGTTTAGTCCTAGTTTAGTCCTGGTTTAGTCCCAGTTAGCCCTGGTTTAGTCCTGGTTCAGTCCTAGTTTAGTCCTAGTTTAGTCCTAGTTTAGTCCTGGTTTAGTCCCAGTTAGCCCTGGTTTAGTCCTGGTTCAGTCCTAGTTTAGTCCTAGTTTAGTCCTAGTTTAGTCCTGGTTTAGTCCCAGTTAGCCCTGGTTTAGTCCTGGTTCAGTCCTAGTTTAGTCCTAGTTTAGTCCTAGTTTAGTCCTGGTTTAGTCCCAGTTAGCCCTGGTTTAGTCCTGGTTCAGTCCTAGTTTAGCCCTGGTTTAGTCCTGGTTTAGTCCTCGTAGTGCTGAACGATAAGCTTCATCACAGACTCACTAAGACATTTTGTTTGCAAAGGACTTCAATATTCAGTCTTTGTGATTTGCTAATTGCGACCAAATCACCAATATATTGAAATAAAAACACCTCACACAGATCTCTACCTTTGCTCTCTCACTAAGACAAACCTTATATCAAATTTAAAATGTTCTTAAGTCTCACCAAACATAGACTCTGACCCACTACGTTAACCTCAAAAACCCATCTTTGAAATTCAAATCTTGAAGTAAATGCCATATATTTTCTGATCCTTCTATCTGAGGAATTCTATGAAATTTCCTCCCCACGATGTGATATTCTCCTGACATTTACGTGACATTTTGCTTGACTTTTTCATATCAAAACTTTCTCTAACGCTCTCCTCTGGTGCTCTCTTTCTCTCCCTCACATCCACAGAACCCATCGGCGCCTTCTCTCCTGAAGTCACCGGTGAGTTTGATGACGTCGCTTATGTTTGTCTTGCTTACTTCCTGGTCTGTTTTGATTGGCTGCAATCGAATGAGGCTGCCATCAGTTCTATATTAATAGTGTTTATTGTATTCATGAGCGCATGTCAAAAGAAAAGATCTACTGGATATAATTTTGAAATTTGCATCTTGGAATATGACTTTTTGCATTGCATTTAAGCTGGGAACAAGAAGAATTAGTGTTTTTCAAATTAACAGCAAAATAAGTGTCTTAAAGGTGAAATTGGTTTTACTCTTATTGTCACAGCTGTGCCAAGTGCATCATGGGTAAGATTCTAAGATAAAACATCCGATATAATGCACAAAGCAATTTATAAACACAAGTACCTGCTGGATTTCCCACATCCCTGTAGTGTTTATCTGAGATGAAAAAGTCAAATGTCTGGAGAAAATCTGCTCTTTCTGTTTGAAAAATATTAAACCCCTTAAAAAGTTTGTCAACAAGATAAAAACTTGTAATAAAGACACAAAATCATCAGCATTTCAGGTCAAATGTCAGTGAATCGTTGTAAATGTGTCACGGTCGGCTTCATTTTGCCTCCAGTCGCATCCGTAACAGAATTCTGACCATTCTGAGACTTTTAAACGGTCTTTCGTGGGACAATGGACCTCGCCACAGTTTGAAATGATCAGGGAAAACACATTTGTGGATTCCACTTTTGGACATTTCTTTTTCGAAAGAGACACCAGCTCATTCCACCGCTCGGAAACCCAAAGATAAAGATAAAGACCCGTCTGTGCACGACATCAGCTGCTAGTGAGCGCTCAGACAGGCAGTAGTCACCTCCCGTCACCGTCTAACGCCTGGAGAAGCCGCCCACGCGCCATTTCTCCCTGTAATTATGCGACACGCTCCAAAAACCCAGCAAATAGCCCGCACCGGTGCCCCCTCCGCCCGCTCGCCTCGCTCGCCAGGCTCGCCAGGCTCCCGCCCCAGCCAAGGCTCACGATCGGGGCCACATCCGGACACACACACCTCCTTCAGACCAGAGCGGCGCTGGCGAGGCTTCATGGCAAAGTGGTTAGCTGGGGCCCGACCAAGTTTTGGGAAAACGGGGCCCCGGGCACTGCAAAAAATAATGTTGACACGACTGAGAATGTGAATGCTAAATATTAATCTTGGGTTGAGTCGCTGAACTTGTTACTAGACATTTTTGCCATGTTTTTTTTTTATTTTTTTATTTTATTTTCATCTTGGTTTTCAGATGAGATGCTTTTTGTCTTTGTTTTTAGATTAATTGAAACACCATCAGTTTGTGATGTGGTTGGATACATGTAGCAGGATAATTACTAATATCAATGATTAGGGTCTTCTAAGCCTGGGCGACATGTGTGTGGAAAATACATCAACGTTTTTACTCATTTTTTCAATTCACTTGTATTTTTGCCTTATTAAAACTATTCTTATATTAACTTCTTGAAGATTAGAACATAAATACAAAAGGGGAAAGACATGGAGCTGGATAAGCAGTCAAAATTCTTCAGTAACAGTATGATCGGACACACCTTAGACCCAAAGTGCACTCAACAGGCCACGGGATTCGAAAAACAAAAGAACAAATACTGTTTATTCACAAACCTGCTAGCATTTTGTATTTGCATAAGGCAGAATTACAAAAAAAACAGAGAAAATCTCATTTATTTTCTATTTTTACTGACTGAGGATTGCCTGTGAACATCTCCATTAAAACAGATCAAAGCTGAGCTCTGATGATAGGAATAACTGAATCTCGATTAAAAGTCAATTAATTGCACAGCCCCAGGTTCAGCATTTGTGGATTTTCCTTTTAAATACGGCCATTTAATGATAAAACAGGCTCCTTCTCCATCTGAGAGGGACAAAAGCTCATTCAACTGTCAGAAAAACAGCGACATGTAGAAGACACACATCCTACAGGGAGAGAAACGTTAAAATGGTCTATCTCAGTACAAACTAGTCTAATCCCTCATTCATCCAGGAGAGTTCCATTGTAGAACAAAATCACTTGTATCATCTGGACTCTGTTTTTATAAAAAGAGTCCAAAAGGGACTAAAGGGAAACAGAACCACAAGGAAATGGTGTCTCCATCCCTTATGTCTTGGGACTGTCGGAAGAATTTTTAGGCAACACAAAATGTATTTTAAACCAGGCAACACTTTAAGACAAAAAATGTTTCACTCTAAGAACAAGATGCCAACACAAAGACAGAGCAATGTAGTTTTACTCTGTCCAATGCAGTGAGGAAAACTGTAAAGAGCGGGACTAAACTGCCACTGCACAAGAGGCTTTATCAGCACAGAAGACACTGGAGTTCAGAACCACAGGGCGACGTGCATCTGCATCTTAAAGACACAAACCACTCTATCGAAGACAGTGAGGTGAAGATTCTGAGCAGGAACAAAAGATGGTTTGTTAAAGAGACAATCTTTGTAAAAAAAAAAGAATCCGTCCTTAAACAGAAACAGTGGTTTAAGATTCAACCTTCCGGCCGTATATAATAGTGTTCTGAAACCCTGGAGCTGTAGACGCCCAGGGCATTCTGATCAGGTACTCGGTGAGGAGGGAGTGAAAGTCAGTTTACAATAGGATGTTGATGGCCCATTACAGGGCTGATGGTAAACAGAGAAGACCAGCCTCAAGTGAAACCACGTTCTCCAGATGACGACAACGGCATCTGTCTGAGTACAAACTGCTCAAAAACAATTCTGAATTCAAGTCATTGTAACTCATGTTAATAAAAATGTTTTGGGTTGAATAGTTGTTAGAGAAAGTTGGCAAGAGGAAAACAGAGAAAGGGATTTTTTAACAAAACAAACTATTAATCTCCATTGGCCTCTTGTGCATGGCTAGACAAAGCTTTGGGACGCTTAAACTAATGATTTTGGCTGCGCTTTTCCACACCATTTTGTCATTCTCTGGAAATGTGGCTCTGAAACGCACTGGTTTTGATTGGAACAGACAAATGCACTGGACTGACCTGGGAAAAAAAACTCCTGATGATGAATTTGGTGTGAAAGGTTTTGACCAGCGACACATTTTGTTCTTTTTGGGCCTTGGAGAATGTATTTTATTTTATTTTTTTGCACCCGGCATGCCTGCACTACAAAAACAAATAGCTACTTAAGTTAAAAAATACCATTGAAGTATTTTTAAGTCATTTGAATTCATGTTGGAGGAAAAATCTTCATCTTGTTTTGATGTATGTCCTGAAAAGTATTTTTTTTTTATTCCAATCAAAAATAATTTGCTTTAAAACGGACACATATAATTTAAAAATGTATAAACATACTCATTGGCACATAATCTGACGCCAGTTAAACAATCTAAGCCACAAAACGCATGTAGTTGTTCGTTTTTGCAGTGTTTTTGCCTGTAAACGCGACACTCTTCTCTTTACCCCTCTGGCCAACTGTTCTCCTTCTCTCCACCAGGGGGAGGTGTGCCTGTCCCTCCCTTGCCCATCCACTGGTATTACATAATGGCTGCCGGGGGCGCCTTGCTTCTCCTCGCGGCGGCCATCTTGGTAAGGGCGCTGTGCTGCTGTCGGCAACACCTAGCGACGTCCAAGAAGAGCCAGCTGTCCGTGGCCTATCACAGCTCCTCCCAGTGTTTTCAGTACGCCAACTGGTCGTCGAGCATGGCCACGCCCGGGGTGGAGCCGGTGCTGACGGTCCGGTTGGACAGCCGCGACCGCCACCGGACCCTCTGCTAAAAAAAACTGCCGCCAAATCAGGACACGTGCCATGCTCCGGAAGCCCCTCCAACCGTTCGCTAAAAATGGACGAATCAAGACATCAGCTGATTTTGTCGTAGTTTTGCATTTTTTTTTTGCTGGTTTTATGTCTGATATTTCATGTCAGATGCCCTTCCAGCTAACTGCTAGCGCTACCGGACCCTCTGCTGAAATCTGCCCCCAAACCTGGACGCAATGCAACGCTTCAGTCTGATTTTTTTTGAGCACGATGCGCCTCCAGCTGTGCGCTTTTTACCCACAAGCGCTCTGCTGCTGGTTTTATGTCTGCTAAATGATGTCAGATGCCCTCCCGGCCAATCACTTTTGCCGCCAAACAATCAGGACATGAGTATTGCATGAATTGGATTTCTTTCAAGCAAGATGCCCCCAGTTATGCGCGTTTACTACCCAAGCCTCTGCTAGAATTGCTCTACAAATCAGGACATGTGCTGCTTCAATCTGCTTCTTTTTCTGGCTTCTCACTTTGGTCTGATTTATGCTGGATGCCCTTCCAGTTAGATGCCATCACTACCAGACCCGCTGCTAAAAAAACTGCCCCCCAAAAACAAGGACAAGGTTGCAACCACATTGGAACTGTTGTTTTGTGGTCGCTCAAAGTTTGAAGCAGACTTTTTGGGTTGGTCCATGATTCATTTGGAGGGCGGCATGACGGTGATGATCTTATCTCCAAACCAGAACCTGTTTTCTGTTTATTTATGCCTGATGCCCTCCCTGTCAGTTACCGTGACTTACCCAAGGACACAACGTGCACGTGTTTGGGGCGAGAATGGGACTGGCCACCTTTCGGTTCATAGGCAAATGCTTAACAAGATCCGTGTTCAAACTGTTGAATGGATTTGAGGAAACTGTAAACTCGAAATAGTCTGATCTTTTTGGTTTGTTTGAGACTTTTTTTGACAGTCGGACGACGGACCTCAGCCTTTCCAAAAAATCCACGTCGAATTCTTTTGAAGCTCAGCGTATTTCTGCCAGAAACACGGCTAAAACAAGACACTAGAGACTGGAGCAATGGATTGTGGGGAAATAAATGTACCGACAACTGTCACATGTTGAGGCTGGCAGCACTGAAGAGGATTCCTGACACCATTTTGCTCCCAAACCTGCTCGTAATGCAATGGCTGTCGACATCAAATGGCTAGACTTTCTATTTTCAACCGGGCTTCACTGCAAAAAAGTGAAAATACAAATGCATTTAAAGGGGCACTATGTCACTTTTCTGGTGGAGAGTGCGTCTTGTGCGGTTTGTCTTTAGAAAATGTGATTGCTTTGCCTGGAATGTTCCACGGTATATATCCTTATTACATCCTTATTTATTCAATTACAGGAGTTTAACTTGTCTCCATGGAAACGTTCTATGACATTTTTGTGGAACGTCCCAGACAAAACAACAACCATAGAGATACATAAGAACCCTCCATCTAAAAAGGAACATCGTGTCTTTTTAAATGTAGTTAATAAAAGTTTGTAAAAAATATCTTAAATGACAAAAAGGAGGATTAAGTGAAATTGGGATTAACTTCAGAATATCACAAAATAAGACAAATCGAGTTTGTTTTGGCAAATGAAAACCACTCCGTTGCATGCGAGTGATGTCAGAGCCTGGTTTAAACACATTTACATTAGAGGAGCGTTACACATTTGTAGGTTTACGGGACAAATACACACAAATACACACGTGTTGTTTCTGTGTATCTCAGTAAAGTACACGTTCTATCCTGTGTAATGGACATGCAAAATAACTCATAGTTCAAAAGTGTTCTGATGCCACTTAATCATTTACATTTGTTATGTTCCACTTCATTTTACCTCCTTTTTAAGTCTAAGGATCGAGAGTAACAGGTTTTATACAATTTAACTTGGGTGTATGTTTTTTATCCTTGTTACCTTGTTCCGGTCTTGGTGACATATACTTTTATCTCATCTCAGGCGTTCAAGCCGACCTTAAAAAAAAGTGTTATTCTGAAAAAGTCTGAGATTAAACATGTCCAAATGACTAAAATGAAGATGAATATAGGACAGCAACAAATAATCAATTTATGGTGACATGTCAACAACGTATTTTGATAATTATAATGCTTTTCTGGAATATATAGACTCTAAAACACTCTAAAAGACCTTTTTATAACAAAGACAAAGGCATACTGCAATCAAAATGTCAAAAAAGGATTAAACTCTTTCTGATCTTCATTCGTAAATGTCAAAAATCGGAGTAGTCATGTTTTGCAGTGGCTAATCCTATTGCTAAACGAAAGCCCAGATGACATTATGTTATAGAAAGCCGCTCTCACGGCTCCATTTCAGTCCAGCTTGTGGGAAGTCGAATCTTAAATACATTTGTTTTGTCTGTATAACACGATTATAGCCGTTCAAACTACTCGGCAGGCAAAGCGGATGTTTACAATATCATTTGTTTTTTTTTACATTAGGCCTCAAAATAAATGCAATCTGTGCCGTGATGTCAACTGGAAGCACCGCTATTGTAACACAATGGTCTGGAGCGGCAGACAGGAGTCACACGAGCTTTAACTGTGAGGAATGAACATATTTAAGTGAAAATAGAACATTTATCGAGGCCCAAAATGCCTTCAAGTCTTCTACAGTGTCTCCAGCCTTAACTACACAATTGTTACTGCATCCAACGTCGTATTATTTCAATCTTGCATGTTCACATTCGAATGCTTCACTCTTAAACATTGAGACGACGCCTTCGTTTGATCAATCGTTGTGTCTTTTTGGCAGTAAAGTTATCAGGCGTTTGATGGATGTCGTCGCTGCTTCAGCTCAACACATAAAATCTATTGCGCAGTGCGTGTTTTTTTGAATATGGTCTTGTTATGATTCGGGGGCGGTGTAAATATCGCCAACTGTCAGCCGTCATCCGCTCGGCGCCTGATTTATAATCCTACATCTCCCACAATGCATCGGGAGCAGCTGGGTGCCATACGGAGGATGTTATGTGCAAACTCGGAGCGGGGAGCCTAGAGGAAGCCACGGAAGACCAAGCTGTTTGACAGATTAGAGAAGAAGATGCCGATTTTGTAAAAGCTCTGTGCAAGAAACAGACAAAAGAGTTGAATTCAGAATTGTAATCTCTTAATTAGCTTAATTAGAGCAGTCTACATGTAATATTAGGTCTACACAGAGACCCTTTGTCCTGCATTACTTCATTCATTCATTCATTCATTCATTACCTTTGGGTTCTCACCTTCTTGTCCCGAATGTTTAAGTTTAATGCCATATTCTGAAACATTCTAAACCACATAGGACCTTTAACAACAAAGACAGTGGCATTATTACATCAAAATGACAAAAAAAACCAACAACAATGTAGTATTTTCATCAATAATTCACTTATTCATACGTATCCTCTGTCTCGAAGCCTCTGACCGCACCTTTGTTTGCTTCATAATGTATATAACAATCTCAATGTACAATGGAAATAATCATTTGATTCGTCGACTACTACGTTAAAGTAATTGTGAGCCGCAGCCACAAAACACAGATATTTGTCTTCTTAAAGGAACGAAAAGCACTTTGAATATTGTGATCATAAAGGCCGTTATTATGAAGTCATTAGTAAATTAAATCCACAGCTTCACAATATGCTTCACTACAAACAGGAATACGCACATCTCAGCAAAACTCCACCTGTTCTTTATCAGTATAAAAACCTACGTCAATTTGTCCCCGTTTCGCTGCAGACACTCCCTCTTGGCACCCGCTCGCTCAATGCTTTTAAACCTCGCTCCTTCTCCCATCTCACACGCCAAGCCGCTAATCGCTGTAATTAGTTAATGGGCTGATAACATTTATTAAAGCTACAGTAAGCACTTTTTTGTCCCATACGCCGCACTTGTATGGGTCCAGAATTGTTGCCAAGCCTTCTCTTACTCTCTGGGATTTGAAAAATATATGCATTGGCCATTGGAGACCGCACCACTTAATCCAGACCTGTGCCTTGCCAAAACATCTCCACTCTTTTGAATTTGAGCCAAAAAGTCCATCAACAAAAAAGGCAAACTTTACTTTTCAAAGGTCCTATATTATGCCTGGGGTTTAATGTGTATAACGTGGCTTTGTTTTTGAATCCGTGTTGGTGAGTAATCC
Organism: Eucyclogobius newberryi; assembly: GCF_026437365.1. Classification (NCBI taxonomy): domain Eukaryota; kingdom Metazoa; phylum Chordata; class Actinopteri; order Gobiiformes; family Gobiidae; genus Eucyclogobius; species Eucyclogobius newberryi. The sequence goes on from NW_027315723.1 coordinate 5,248,479, forward strand.
TCTTTGTTTAGTCCATCTCCCTCTCCAGAGCTCAAAACACTGCCCCAAACTGGTATCAGCAAGTTGTTTTCCGTGAAGCTCCTTGTTGTTTTTGAAGTTTTGAATGGGTTATGTCTCCAAACCACATGTTTTTACTGAAAGGCTGGGGACTTTTCCATCGGAATAGTTGAATTGTACAGCCCTGGATAAGCTACACCTTTCAATAGGCCAAAAAATATGCAGTCCTAGCAGCCTCTGGTGGCATTTTTAATCCACCGATTTCCTGACCTGTTTTGATTAGTACCATTAGAAATATCAACGCTAAGCTGTCCAAAGAAGTCAAAAAAAAAGTCAGACAAATGCTTATGTAGGACCTGAACACACTGTCTAAATCTGCCCGTGCATTTTCAGAGTCTCTGTACCACTGTGAAGGAGTTACATGTTGATTTCAATGCATCCTTATTGAATGAACAGTCTTATGCCATAGTACGTTATTATGTGATTGTGTGTTTGACTTAAAATGGATCACTAGAGTCTTTTCTCGATGAATAAAGTCATATTTTTGTAGAACGATTGTTTCTGTCATTTCTCCCTCTGACCGGTCTGAAGTGAAACTAAAGTGGTGAGAAAGCTTGAGGAATGAAGTCACCGGGAGTAACCAATGGCAGTCTCATTTAAGTGCAGTCCAATCAACGGTGCCGTAGTATTTAAAAGGTATATTTGTTTAGGCCAGTTCTGGTTTTTTAAGCGCTCAGTGGTTAAAAGTGGCATGTTCCATTTTCTTCCAGAAGTGAGAAAACCGATGGAGTCTGGAGATGGACGTCTTTTCAGTGGGAGAAATTCTCTAAATGGAGGTAAACTTTTCACATACAATCAACATCCGATCGACATCGTTATCTGCAAAAAGCAATTCAATTATGTCCAGTTTATCGATAAGAATCCACACGCTGTGATTGCTGGTGTGCAGTGGTTTGCACATGTGTGGTTGCTACCCTTGTGGCATTGTGGGTCCAATTCCTGGCTTCAACCATTTGCTGAATGTCGCTTCCCTCTCTCTTACCATTTCACGTTACAGCTGTTCTTTCTAATAAAGCCTTTCTGTCCAAATAACTATGCAACCATTTCAACATGTGACTGTATGTTACATTGATCATTCACGGCCCACTCTTGGTGATGAGCCATAGCTGCCCTGGGCCAACATTAAGTATCTCAATATTAAATAAAAGACAAACATATAAAACACAAAACACAAAACACAGAACAAGACCAGAGAGCAACCGACAAAGTGAAATGAACACATGAAGCACCGAACATCCACAAACCACATCACGACACATCACGGTCAGAATAATGGCCAAACCCAGTTCAAACGTGATTTCTGTCTATCGTCCTTATGCCCATTATTATGTCAGTCCAGTCCTCCATTGTAGATGCAACGCTGCCAAAAGTATGATCCAAAGGTGTTTATTTCTGTTGTCCATGGCAGGAGTTTTGACCACCACTTTCAAGAAGAAGTGTATTGACCCATGGGTAGTAGACGCCAAAGAGCTTAATAATTTAAACCAAAGTTATCTAGCTTTTGAACAGGAAAAGTCCTCATTCTGTTGCATAAAACAGGAAGCTCAGACCTGTGAAGTGACAAATGTTCCATTCTTTTCCCAGGCCTAACTTCTAACCTTTCTGTTGCAGGTCTACCCTTCTCAGACTGGAACACTCCCTCCCCCTCCTCAGACCCCCCGGTCACACTGGTCTCAGAGAAGGACAACTCCTGGCTCTACACGCTGGACCCCATCCTGGTCACCATCATCGTCATGTCGTCCCTGGGCGTGGTGTTAGGAGCCGTGTGTGCGGGGCTCCTGCTCTACTGCACCTGCTCCTACAGCGGACTGTCCTCGCGCTCATCCACAACACTGGAAAACTACAACTTTGAACTCTACGACGGACTCAAGCACAAAGTCAAGCTAAACCAACAACGCTGCTGCACGGAGGCATGAAGAGCGACCGAACACGGACCGAACACGGACACGATGAAGCGGCCATTTTAGGAGGAAAAGTCTGTCTTTATTTCCGAAATGTGGCGTCACGTTCTGCAATGACACACCTCTACCGTGCAGGTTCAACACACAACGTTACAGCATCAAGGACGAATATCGGAACTCAAAACGTGCAGCCAGTTTGAAAAATATCTTGGGAATGAAGACCTACAAATTTACAAAACAAAAATTGCGATGGTGAAACTAGCGAAATTGTGGAACGTCCATTCTATAGAAGCGTTTCAACGGTTCAAGCTTTGGAGAACTTAGCATTTCCCTCCAACCTGCTCCTGGCATTTGAATCGGACTCTAAACTGACACTGCTATTTGTGGTGATGTGTCCGCCGGTTTGAGAAGGACCAAAATGTCCCCTCCTCAATGGAACGAGCCTCAAAAGACTGCATTTTTTTAAATAAACAATGACCACTTTGACTTTGAAAGAAAGATTGTCCACTTTCTAAGGCCTCAAATGAAATGTCTACATATCACCTGTACTGAAAAAGTGTTAATAAATGTTTGGATATTGTAAGCTATTTTGGAAAGACGGTAGAGGTTAGAAATCGTGGGCAAAAGTGGCTTAGATAGCTCCTCCAGTGTGTGCAGCCATTTTTGTCATTATCAGAACTTCTCCTGTGGTATTTTAGCTTTTAGACTTTCCTAGCACTGTTTTCCGTTGATGCCGATGTGGTAGAAAGACTTAGGAGAGGCGGGGCATTTTGTACGTGGTTTTTTTTCCAAGCAAATTTGTGTTTTTAATGGTTTTTGTTGGAGACTGTCGTTCCTTGCCCCCTTGTCTTGTTTACATAGCAAAGAATGGCGGATTAGTCAAGGAGTTTTGCAACCTATGGATTGCGATGGAATTGTCAAATTATAACTATTTTTTGTTGTTGTGTCAAGATGGGATCAAAAATGCACATGGGAAAGTCAAATTATTGTTGGATTTGCCTGGAACAATGAGGCGACAGAGAGAGACGATCGTTTCTCACGTGGAGCGTTTAAAAGCCATGGATGTAAGGACCTAAACCCCTGAAAAGTCTAAATGTTTGGACATTTTTTGTATACTTTTTGGACAGTTTTGGAAATCGCAAAGCTCTGAAAGGACTGAAGCCATGAGAAGGAGAGGGTCGCATGTTCACGGTCACCTTATTTTATACAAACACAAAGCAATTTATTTGTACAGAAACATGTCAATGAAGCTGGGATTGTGCATTTGGGAAAGAGGAAATGGACTATTACTCAAACTGTTCCATTTCAGACAAATTGAATGTATGTTTTTTTATTTGGAAAGTGTAAAATAATGACATACGTTGATCAAATATTGGAGAAACCTAAAAATGTACTCGACATTAGGGTTCATCACCTCACACATCACAATAAGCTTCCACAGTTTGGCATTAAACTCATTTATGGCTCTGTCGGAATGTCAAAAATGCTCCAAATTTCCCACAATGCATTTTGAAAAGCAGCATCAGTATAGACCACAATGCATTGCAAGAGTCGGAAAAGCAACAGACGGTAAAGAAGTCTTTAGCTGGACCGTTTCCCCTCTCCCGGCGCATAGCCCAGCTCGACTCACCACCAGGAGGCGCTGTGTAAATGAAGGTGACGCTCTTTGCTGCTGAGAGGCCTGACTTTTAGTTGAAGTAAATCCACTTTTGGTCCATTCTGTTTTCGACCCGCTCCTCTCTCTGGACCCCACGGACTCTTCTCAAAGTGCCTAGGCCTTCAGAGCCAGTATCGGACACACGCGGACAGTGACGTCGCCCCCTGGAGGCGGGAGGGAGGACCACACGCGCCGCCCCCTTGTTTTTTCGCACTGCTCAGACTGCTGTTGATTTTGTTTTGTTTTAAAGGGGCTTTGTACAGAAATGTTCTTTTTATGATTGTTATTATAATTATTGTTATGATTATTTAATAAAGGATTTATACCAATACTACGGATATATTTGGGGTGTCTGACTCAAAAGAAATGATGTTTTTCCTCCTCCAAACTCAACTCAACAGTACACAACAATGTCCTCTATTAGTTATGAATTAAGTTTTGTTTGATTTTTTAATATTTAGAACAAAAAATAGTGGTGTGACTTTAAAAACCTTCCTTAAAGTTGAGTTCTGAGTCACTTATACTCATAATATACTAAAATCACACTTTTAACTCAACTTTGAAACTGAAAAATGTCGAAGTTTAATGCTGTAATCCAAAGTATGTCCTGAGATATGACATATTTAAAGCGACAGTTACACAAACAAACAAGAAGAACTCGTCTGCCATTTATGCTCCAGGTTCAGGGTTCAAGGTCGATTCCAAAGATGTTTTATTTGATCCGATACCAAGTAATCACCACGGCAATACCAACGAGTTTTGTACTAAAAAGCATTGAAACTATGAACAATTTCAAGCTGGCCATCGTAAATCATAAGGATCAATATCTTTGCACGATGATCGATACTTTTCGATACCTCATTTTTGTTTGATTTAACACATCTCCACCTTTTTTAATAGACACATAGTTGAAGTTGGATTTAGTGTCTTCACATTTTGTTCTGGAAAAATCTTTTTAAATAGTAAATAATTATCCAGTTTTCGTACTGATTTACTATTTACTTATACTGTTGACATCTGCTCTGTTGCTCTGCTCGAGGAAAAGACTAAACACTTCCTGATGCCCAATTACCCACAAACTCCTTTCAAAACTTCTGAACTCTACTTTTTAATTGCAGTAAAAATACTTGGAGGAACAGTCACATCCACATTAGTGCAGTTTTCTGCCTGGCTCTTCTAATCTCACCGTGAAGTCCCATTAGAGCCGACCTGAACCCGCCACGTTTAGGAGCCAAGACTTCAAAGATCTGGAAGAAGAAAAAAACACCACATATATACACGGCACATGTACACGGCACATGTACACGGCACATGTACACGTACACGGCACATATACACGTACACGGCACATGTACACGGCACATGTACATGTACACGGCACATGTACATGTACACGGCACATGTACACGGCACATGTACACGGCACATGTACACGGCACATGTACACGTACACGGCACATATACACGTACACGGCACATATACACGTACACGGCACATATACACGTACACGGCACATGTACATGTACACGGCACATGTACACGTACACGGCACATGTACACGTACACGGCACATGTACACGTACACGGCACATGTACACGGCACATGTACACGGCACATGTACACGGCACATGTACACGTACACGGCACATATACACGTACACGGCACATATACACGTACACGGCACATATACACGTACACGGCACATGTACACGTACACGACACATGTACACGTACACGGCACATGTACATGTACACGGCACATGTACATGTACACGGCACATGTACATGTACACGGCACATATACATGGCACATATACACGTACACGGCACATATACACGGCACATATACACGGCACATATAAGATAAGATAAGATATTCCTTTATTGTCCCACATGGGGAAATTTCATTGGTGCAACGCAGGAAGATACAGAGGTAGATACAGAAGAACAGATCACTTATAGGAAGTCTGAAAAACACTTTCAGTAGAAGATCTCCTATAAATAAATAAAAACTCCCATAGACAAATAAATAAATAAATACATAAATACCATTGCATGTGATCACGACAGTAATTGCACATGAATATGTGTCACGACAGCACATAGATTGCACATGAATTTCACATGAATTGCACATGAATTCCAACAGCAATTGCACATATGACAGAGTTGCACATCAGTATTAGGTTAGGTCAGTATTGCGAGTGTTCAGGACTAACAGTTTTTGTTATAAAGTCTGACAGCAGCAGGAAGGAAAGACCTACGGAACCTTTCCTTCGCACATCGAGGGTGGATCAGTCTCTCACTGAAGCTGCTCTCCAGAGCGGACAGAGTGTCCTGCAGGGGGTGACACTCATGGTCCAGCATAGATGTGAATCTAGCCAGGACCCTCCTGTCCCCCACCTCCTGCACAGAGTCCAGAGCACAGCCCAGGACGGAGCTGGACTTCTTGATGACTCTGTCCAGCCTCTTCCTCTCCCTCTCTGTGATGCTGCTGCTCCAGCAGGCCACACCATACAGGAGGGCCGATGCCACCACAGAGTCGTAGAAGGTCTTCAGGAGTGGCCCTGTCACTCCAAAAGACCTGAGTCTCCTCAGGAGGTAGAGCCGACTCTGGCTCTTCCTGTACAGTGCGTCTGTGTTATGAGTCCAGTCCAGTTTGTGGTTCAGATGAACACCCAGGTACTTGTATGAGTCCACTCTCTCAATGTCCCGTCCCTGGATGTTCACTGGTGAGGGGGCATTGGGGTGGCGTCTGCGGAAATCCACCACCATCTCCTTGGTCTTCCCCGCGTTGATGAGGAGGTGGTTCCGCTGACACCAGTCCACAAAGTCCTGCGCCAGTCCTCTGTATTCCGCGTCATCGTCGTCCGTGATGAGTCCGATGATGGCAGAGTCGTCAGAGAACTTCTGCAGGACACAGCTGTCCGTGTCATGTCTGAAGTCTGCAGTGTAAAGGGTGAAGAGAAAGGGCGCGAGGACAGTGCCCTGGGGCGCCCCCACACTGCAGGTCCGAGTGTCAGACACACAGTTCCGGGCTCTCACAAACTGGGGTCGGTCTGTGAGGTAGTCCAGGATCCACTCTGCCAGGTCATACTCCACACCAGCCGTCTCCAGCTTGTCCCTCAGGAGCAGCGGCTGGATGGTGTTGAAGGCGCTGGAAAGATCGAAGAACAGAATCCTCACAGAGCTGCCAGGCTTTTCCAGGTGAGAGAGAGAGCGGTGCAGCAGGGAGATGACGGCGTCCTCCACTCCGATGCCAGACCGATATGCAAACTGCAGCGGGTCCATGGCTGAGCTCACGGTGGAGCGGAGGTGGTCCAGGACTAGCCGCTCCAGTGTCTTCATCAGGTGGGACGTGAGAGCCACTGGCCTGAAGCTGTTGAGGTCTTTGGGGCGCGGTGGCACAGGTACCAGACAGGAGGTCTTCCAGACCTGTGGTACCACCCTCAGCTTCAGGCTCATGTTGAAGACATGCTCCACAACTCCACACAGTTCATCTGCGCAGGACTTAAGGAGCCTGGGGCTGATGCCATCAGGTCCTGCTGCCTTCCTCACTTTAATCCTCTTCAGCTCACTCCTCACCTGTGCTGCTGTGACAGTCAGTGGTTGGCAGGGGGACCGTGTGCTGGGGGGATGGGTGAGTCCAGGCGAAGTGGGGAGCTGATGGTCCGGGGCAGATAAGCGAAGAGGAACAGATGCAGGGCATTGTCCAGCTGTGGAAGAGGGAGCATGCAGCTGTGCAGGGGGAGGGGCGGGTGACCGATCAAACCTCAAGAAGTGAGCATTTAAATCATTCACCCACTGTAGATCCCCCTCTGTCTGGGCAGGGGGGATTTTGAAGCCCGATATGGTTTTCAGGCTCCTCCACACTCCCTGAATGTTCTTTTGCTGCAGCTGCTCCTCCATCCTCCTCTTGTAGCGGCACATATACATGTACACGGCACATATACACCACACATATACATGTACACGGCACATATAGACGGCACATATACATGTACACGGCACATATACACTGCACAAATACATATACACGGCACATATACATGGCACATATACATGTACACGGCACACATACACGGCACATATACACGCCACATATATACGGCAAATATATACAGCAAATATACACAGCACACATACACGGCACACATACACGGCACACATACACGGCACACATACACGGCACACATACACGGCACATATACACATATACACGGCACATATACACAAAATACAGACAGGAGAGAGAGAGGCACTTTCATAGCTACATGCAGTTATACTGGGTTTTCTATCCCTGCATCTGCGTATGTTATGTTACATGAACTATGTGTGCCATTTGAACATATGCACACTATAACGGCACATTTAACTTCTCTAAAAAACTAATTCCACTGTCTCAGACACAAAATATACACGGCATATACATGTACATGGCACATATACACGGGCACATATACACGGGCACATATACACGGGCACATATACACGGCACATATACACAGCACATATAAAGTAATGTAATATAGAGGACTACAGTTTGTATTTTGAATGTATTAAGATAAGATAAGATAAGATAAGATATTCCTTTATTGTCCCACATGGGGAAATTTCATTGGTGCAACGCAGGAAGATACAGAGGTAGATACAGAAGAACAGATCACTTATAGGAAGTCTGAAAAACACTTTCAGTAGAAGATCTCCTATAAACAAAAACTCCCATAGATAAATAAATAAATACATAAATACCATTGCGTGTGATCACGACAGTAATTGCACATGAATATGTGTCACGACAGCACATAGATTGCACATGAATTTCACAGTAATTGCACATATGACGGAATTGCACATCAGTATTAGGTTAGGTTAGGTTAAACAGGACGGTGTAAACTTACATAAACCCCAGGGCAAAGATGATGGTACCAGATTATAGCTATGAAAGCTAATTTCAATCTACAGTCCTTAAAAAGGAAGTGTAACAATACTCATATATTCTCATACAGTCATTCACTCACACATTTCCCCTATCACAAAATATAATAGTGCAGATATAGCAGCCGCGGCGATGTGTACAGTATTTTTCTGCGTTCTCACATCACGTTGTTCGCCTGGGCATTTGAAGGGAGACGCTTTGGACCTCAGTCCAGGACATATGAAAAATAAACGCATCAGCAGCAGACACATGTCCAACACATCCAGCGCACATGCTCAGTGGAAGAGTTGTGGTGTTTCCCGGTGCTGCTGTTCTCTTGGTTTGATGCCAGTCCATGTTGAGAACGACTTTGGTGTATTTTCTTTACAAAGCTCAACATCAGAGGCGCGGCTGCTTCAGAGACGATCCGAGTTTCGTATGTTTCATTATTTGCTCCAAGAGCTGTGTCTGGTTGATTTTGGTGCAGGGTTTGTTTTTGTTTCTGGATTATGAATATATGTATATAGGTACCTCACTGGAGTGTAATCTCTGATTGGTTGTCATGTCAAATCAGCCGCCAAAGGATAAACTTTGTTCAACTTCTGCTTTTGATGCCAAAATGCTGTTTGCACGTCCACATAGACGTTGAATAAAAACTTAAAATGTAAATACAAACGTTTTCTCCACCAGAGCGAGCTCTCCTCTCCCCCTGCCTCAGAGCACACCTCATCCCTCAGTGAAACATTTGTTGTAACATATCACATATATAATACCACCACAGTGTCTCTCTTCTGCTCAGGAAAGGAGGATCTGGACCAGAATCTGTCCAAAAAAGCACCTAAAGTGGCAGTATTCTGAAAGGAGTGGACCGTGGATGAGCTCAGAGTGCAGCACTTGGTCTGGGAGTGCGCCGTATGAATCACTAATAATCACTCTAAATCAGAGTGATAATGGTTGAAAAAAAGAATGCTTTACTTGCTGGATCCAGTTGGTGTATAGCAGTGTTTCTCAAATAGTGGGCCAGGGCAACACTATTTGAAGAATGAAAAATAACTATTGCTATGGTCTAAATAAAGTCTGAATAAAAAAGAAAACAGAATATTATGGCTAAGTGGTTTTCAAACCACCCTCAGCAACCACAATACACTCTCTTACTCTACTACGCTCTAAAATCCCATTTAGTAGTCTACATTTTAGGCCTATTGTTTTTGTCATTACAGCTAAGTCGGCTAAAGTTAACGTTGCATTGCTAAATCGCCAAAATGTCTGTCCCACTTTCCTCTTGAGTGAAATTGTAACCCGTTCATTTTGCAGACAGCACTTTTTGAGCGTAAATGGGGCGTATAGCAGTCAGGTACAAGCCTCTTACAGCAGAAGGTATTAGCGTTAGCCTGTTAGCGTGCTACGGAGTGTGACTTAGCAAAGCAATTAGTGTCCACGCTGAGGAAGCACAGACGTCCCCAGTGAGAACATATGCTGCCGTTTTGAGCGACCACAGCATGAAAACAACACGGGCAAATGTTGAAACGGACGTGTTGTCAGTTACAACACGAGGTGCGGCTCAGGCATCTATCCTGGACGCCTGGACGCACAATGTTTTGTTCCCAACTTCGGCTATGCTAGCAAATGTTTATTTTATATATTTTGTCAGCGCCACGTAGAGGTTAGAACTGGGAGCAGGTATTTTGTTCATAATAATACAGGGGCGTCCACACTTTTTTCACCGATGGCCGCATTTTGAAACTTATACGCAGCAGAGCGCCACAAACAACCTGACAATGTCGATTTATGACTTATTAAAGTGGAGTTTTGCGTTCGATATTGTTTGGATGAGCCTCCACACCTTTAATAAGACTTGGAACATTAATATTAGGCCGGAATAACGTCACAATGCTTGAATGTTTCCAAATGTTAAAGTAAAAATACAACAGCAGGAAGCCGGAGGGCCAACAGAAACGAGTCTGAGGGCCGCATTTGGCCCCCGGGCCGTAGTTTGAACATGCCTGTAATAATATAATGGTTGAAGTGTATGGTGACATGTAATTCGACATGTTTTGTTCGTAATGATTTCATTTGGTGGGACTAAAAGTGTTTTTGGGGGGAAAAGGCATATCCTGGATGGCTCCCCGGGGAGATGTTCATGGCATGTTCCACCAGGAGGAGGCCCCGGGGAAGACCCAGGACACGCTGGAAGGACTATGTCTCTCTGTGGTCTAGGAATGCCTTGGGCTCCCCCGAAGGAGCAGGAGGTTTCCCGGGTTCATCCTGTTTAAGGTGATACTCCTGTGAGCCGGCTCCAGATAAATTAGCACAAGATGGATGGAAGCAATACTGGGAAAAAGTCTTTTATTGGCCTTATTTATTGGGAAGCATTTGAACGCGGCACAACAGGAAATGACTACAGCGCTGGACCAATTAACCCCGGGTAATCGAGACGGAGGAGACTGTAAACAAAGTGTTACTCATCAGTTAGAGGCGGTTGTGGGTTGGATTCCTGTTATACTTCAAATATATCTGGGAGAATGTGTGGGAGACTGACAGTTTTTAAACTAAACAACTGTTTCAATTTGTGTTATCTAGATATGTATTGATGTACCATTTTACAAAATATATAGAATAAAACAAAAAACACACAACACATAAAAAAACACTAAATAAAAACAGTGAGGCCCTAAAAAGCAAAAACTGAAAAACTATAACTCAAACATTTGAAGACATAAAGAATATCCTAAGTAAAGTAAACTATTATTGTAATGTGTTGAATACATCAGCATATTCACTTCAGGCAGCGGGAATTGCACCACCAACCTGTGGCTCGAGGATCTGACCGCTCTACCAAGGATGGTTTTATTGGAGACGACAAACACTCAGAGCCAATAATTCTCATTTCCAAAGTATTACAATTGTACTTTGTATTGTACTGTATCATACTGGCACAGGTTCATCAAGATGTCTGCCTGAAATGTTCTAGAGCAGAGGTGGGCAAACTACGGCCCACGGGCCACATGTGGGCCGTTTGTCTTTATAATCCGACCCGCCAAACATGTCAAGTAATGTTTTTTTTTTTAAATCCTTCATAAAGATGACGTGAAATGAATAAAATAATAGATTCAATAGCCTATATCTGACAGACAATTGATCATTTATTTATTTATTTTTTCACACCAATGATCGCCTGGATTTGAATATGGCCCTCGGAGGAATATAATTGCCCACCCGTGTTCTGGAGCATTGCCTTTAATCTGTGGTGCTGTAATGTCCAGCACTGGGCACTTAAGACAGGTCAGTATGGACATTATATATAGTATGGACATTATATATAGTATGGACATTATATATAGACAGTAAAGTACTCGGGCCTCAAAACATGGACACAACAACAAACAACAACAAACGGACTTTTGGTACTTTTGACGGAAAAAATACACAAACCTCAGCAACCATCCAGAACTGGACCGACACCGTCACAGACATGAGACAAATGAAGAAAGTGACATTCAAACACAAAAAGAAAGAAACATATACATTAAAAAAAACATTGTCGACCTGTGATTATGAAGAGACTCCTCTGAAACAAACCGCTACAGTTACGCTGAGCTGTAAACGATCAATTTAAAACGAGATTTATCTGGACTTAACTTATATGATTAATATTAAGTCATAAATATGTACATTTCAGTTGGATTTTATACTTGTCACATATCACACACATTCACACACATATCACACACATTTTTACCTCGAGCTTAATCTTCACAGAAACCCGCGGGGAAGAACAAGTAAAGCTAGCCTTGTTCTCTGACTCTGAAAAAATACCCTTTTTTACTGGTATTTTTGTACTTATTTGATCATGCTTTAAAGACAATTCAGAATGCGTTGCGTGTTTATGTGCAGCAGATGTGGTTCCATGATGAAAGTGAGCCGCTACTTTTGATGGAGACGAATTCTAGTAACGAGCGGTTAAAAGCCGCTCAGTCTGGACTCCTGTTTGAATTTAAACCTGTGCGCCATCTGGACCCGACTGCAACAGGAAAGGTACAGCGCCTGCGCCCATCAATCATCCACCGAATTACCCAAAATGCACTGCAGACACACGTATAGTCATGCGCGGCGTCGGATTTCAACGTCTCAAACAAAAGGTAATCGAGAAGAAGACACAGTAGTTCTAGTTTCTCCAGTAAAACCTGTCAATCAAGAGTGGATCCTGATTAATAATAATAATAATAATAATAATAATAACAAATTTTCTTTCCTTTTCTTTTCTTTTATTTCCTGTGCGTGAAATACGTAATTATCGTTTCTTTGATATCGCTCACGTGCATAGTTTTTATTTACCATCTTCATTTTTCATATATTGTGTCCCAGTTTCTCCAGTTTGCTCCATTCTGGACTTTAGACTCTTTTAGTTTAGACTTTTGTACGTGTTTATGGTTTAAATTCATGTTTAATGTTTAACTGCAGATGTTTGGACCTGTTATGATTCATATCTCTGTGATTCCATGACACAGAAACTGACACTAAGCTCCAGGTCTTTTCTGGCGTCAGCTGAAAGACTTTGAGGAGACAATTCCAAACACACAACGATAAGATTCATCATTTGTGGATAATACTTTTGTTTATTTTTTTTGATTTTTTTCTTTTTTTGGAGGGCGGAACACAAATGTTTTTTGTGTTGAATGGCAATGATTACAGTTTGTCTTGTTTATGCTCAGGAATAAAAAGATCATTATTACTATTTTTTTAATTGAAAAGACAAAATCCAATTAAAAAAAATCGAGGAAGATTTGAGCCGTGAATATTAATACATTTGCCACCGATTATTCCTCCAAACAGTTCAGCCCGTGTGGGACTAAAGCACGACCTGGAGGACTGGGGGCTCCTCCTCCTCTCCTCCTCCTCTCTCCTCCTCCTCCCCCTCTCTCCTCCTCCTCCTCTCCCCTCTCTCCTCCCCCTCTCTCCTCCTCCTCCTCTCTCCTCCTCCTCCTCTCTCCTCTCTCCTCCTCCTCCCCCTCTCTCCTCCTTCTCTCCCCTCTCTCCTCCTCCCCCTCTCTCCTCCTCCTCCTCTCCCCTCTCTCCTCCCCCTCTCTCCTCCCCCTCTCTCCTCCTCCTCCTCTCTCCTCCTCCTCCTCTCTCCTCTCTCCTCCTTCTCTCCCCTCTCTCCTCCTCCCCCTCTCTCCTCCTCCTCCTCCTCTCCCCTCTCTCCTCCCCCTCTCTCCTCCTCCTCCTCTCTCCTCTCTCCTCCTCCTCCCCCTCTCTCCTCCTCCTCTCCCCTCTCTCCTCCCCCTCTCTCCTCCTTCTCTCCCCTCTCTCCTCCTCCCCCCTCTCTCCTCCCCCTCTCCCCTCTCTCCTCCTCCTCTCCCCTCTCTCCTCCCCCTCTCTCCTCCTTCTCTCCCCTCTCTCCTCCTCCCCCCTCTCTCCTCCCCCTCTCCCCTCTCTCCTCCTCCTCTCCCCTCTCTACTCCTCCCCTCTCTCCTCCTCTCCCCTCCCCCTCTCTCCTCCTCTTCTCCCCTCTCTCCTCCTCTCCCCTCTCCTCCTCCTCTCCCCCCTCTCCTCCTCCCCTCTCTCCTTCTCCTCGCCCCTCTCTCCTCCTCCCCTCTCTCCTCCTCCTCTCCCCTCTCTCCTCCCCTCCCCCTCTCTCCTCCTCCTCTCTCCTCTCTCCTCCTCTCTCCTCTCCTCCTCCTCTCCCCCCTCTCCTCCTCCTCCCCCCTCTCTGCTCCTCCTCCTCTCCCCTATCTCCTCCTCCTCTCCCCTCTCTCCTCCCCCTCTCCCCTCTCTCCTCCTCCTCCTCTCTCCTCCTCCTCTCCCCTCTCCTCCTCCTCTCCCCTCTCTCCTCCTCTCCCCTCCCCCTCTCTCCTCCTCCTCTCCCCTCTCTCCTCCCCCTCTCCCCCCTCTCTCCTCCTCCTCTCCTCTCCCCCCTCTCCTCCTCCCCCCTCTCTGTTCCTCCTCCTCTCCCCTCTCTCCTCCCCCTCTCCCCTCTCTCCTCCTCTCTCCTCCTCCTCCTCTCTCCTCCTCCTCTCCTCTCCCCTCTCCTCCTCCTCTCCCCCCTCTCCTCCTCCTCCCCCCTCTCTGTTCCTCCTCCTCTCCCCTCTCTCCTCCTCCTCTCCCCTCTCTCCTCCCCCTCTCCCCTCTCTCCTCCTCCTCCTCTCTCCTCCTCCTCTCCTCTCCCCTCTCCTCCTCCTCTCCCCCCTCTCCTCCTCCTCCCCCCTCTCTGTTCCTCCTCCTCTCCCCCCTCTCCTCCTCCTCCCCCCTCTCTGTTCCTCCTCCTCTCCCCTCTCTCCTCCTCCTCTCCCCTCTCTCCTCCCCCTCTCCCCTCTCTCCTCCTCCTCCTCTCTCCTCCTCCTCTCCTCTCCCCTCTCCTCCTCCTCCCCCCCCTCTCCTCCTCCTCCCCCCTCTCTGTTCCTCCTCCTCTCCCCTCTCTCCTCCCCTCCCCCTCTCTCCTCCTCCTCTCTCCTCTCTCCTCCTCTCTCCTCTCCTCCTCCTCTCCCCCCTCTCCTCCTCCTCCCCCCTCTCTGCTCCTCCTCCTCTCCCCTATCTCCTCCTCCTCTCCCCTCTCTCCTCCCCCTCTCCCCTCTCTCCTCCTCCTCCTCTCTCCTCCTCCTCTCCCCTCTCCTCCTCCTCTCCCCTCTCTCCTCCTCTCCCCTCCCCCTCTCTCCTCCTCCTCTCCCCTCTCTCCTCCCCCTCTCCCCCCTCTCTCCTCCTCCTCTCCTCTCCCCCCTCTCCTCCTCCCCCCTCTCTGTTCCTCCTCCTCTCCCCTCTCTCCTCCCCCTCTCCCCTCTCTCCTCCTCTCTCCTCCTCCTCCTCTCTCCTCCTCCTCTCCTCTCCCCTCTCCTCCTCCTCTCCCCCCTCTCCTCCTCCTCCCCCCTCTCTGTTCCTCCTCCTCTCCCCTCTCTCCTCCTCCTCTCCCCTCTCTCCTCCCCCTCTCCCCTCTCTCCTCCTCCTCCTCTCTCCTCCTCCTCTCCTCTCCCCTCTCCTCCTCCTCTCCCCCCTCTCCTCCTCCTCCCCCCTCTCTGTTCCTCCTCCTCTCCCCCCTCTCCTCCTCCTCCCCCCTCTCTGTTCCTCCTCCTCTCCCCTCTCTCCTCCTCCTCTCCCCTCTCTCCTCCCCCTCTCCCCTCTCTCCTCCTCCTCCTCTCTCCTCCTCCTCTCCTCTCCCCCCCCTCCTCCCCCCCCCCTCTCCTCCTCCCCCCCCCTCTCTGTTCCTCCTCCTCTCCCCTCTCTCCTCCTCCTCTCTTCTCCTCCTCTTTCTCTCGTTCCTCCCGTTAGAACGTCCACAGACACAATCCCATCTGGAAACCAACAGCTCTTTCAACTGTGTCCAACAAACCCACGGACACTTAGAGACCAGGGTCCCAAAGGTGCTTCCGGGAAGAGGGCCCGAAACACCGCCTGCCAATGTTCAAAAGCACCAAAGTGGGTCAGGGTGAGAGCGAGGGAGGAGGGAGGAGGAAGGAGGGACGGAGAGAGAAGAGGGCCAAATTAGAGGCTGAATGATTAATCAAACCATATCGAGATAACAGTGAGGCTGAAGTTATTTAGGTAATGCCATTATAATGTCCATATTGTCCTCAGCTATCAATATGACTGAAATTGCTGTATAAAAAGGTGCAAAAATACTTACCGTCGCATATCGCTTACCATAATCTTTTCCTGCATATGGTGCAACAGATAACATCAAGATTAAACACAATCACACTGGAAAAGCAATTTAAAAAGTCTTAAAAAGCAAATTGCAAAAGCTGCTATTATTTGTGCCATATAAATCACTCCTGGACGTATTAAACATAAAAAATATCAACTTGCATCTGTAGATTCTATAAGACATTGTAAGTTTAAAGGCTGTTTTTTTAAGAGTAATAAAGTAGTATCTACACACACCAAACTTTACTCTCTCGTGTGTCTTATATTTATTTATTTTATCTTTATTATTTTTCCCCTTCATCCCTTGTTGGGAAATGGGAGGTTTTGTCTATTGGAGTTTTTATTTATAGGAGATCTTCTACTGAAAGTGTTTTTCAAACTTCCTATAAGTGATCTGTTCTTCTGTATCTACCTCTGTATCTACCTGCGTTGCAACAATGAAATTTCCCCATATGTGGACAATAAAGGATTATCTTATCTTATTATACTTATACTTACTTATACTCATAATAAAGCAAGACAATGACTCTAACCACTTTCAATTTCTGTCTCAAATATTTGCAACGTTGTCCAGTTTTACACACAAAATGCCTTATTTATATATGAAAAAATTACATAATGAGCATAAATCGCTTACTCACATAAATGTAAGAACACATTATTTCATTATGTAATTTTATTTTAATTAATTGAATTATTAAATTATTAAATTATTTATTATTTATCATTTATTACGTATTATGTATTATATATTACTTATTTTTTATTTTTCATTTTTTCTCCTTCTTTCTCTTCTTTTTTTCATTTTTGACAATGTTACTGGACTGTATCTTTATTTACACACAAGTATTGATTGGTCTGTGTTTATTCTTTCAATAAAAAAATAATTCAAAAATAAATTAAATAAGTAAATAAAAAATCACATAATGAAATAATGTGTTCTTACATTTATATGAGTAAGCTAAAGAAGAAGTTTCAAATATGTTTTTAAATATCTTTTTTCCCTTTCTGCTGCTGTGTCTCTGGCCGTTCAGTCCGGCCTCGTGTCTCTGGCCGTTCAGTCCGGCCTCGTGTCTCTGGCCGTTCAGTCCGGCCTCGTGTCTCTGGCCGTTCAGTCCGGCCTCGTGTCTCTGGCCGTTCAGTCCGGCCTCGTGTCTCTGGCCGTTCAGTCCGGCCTCGTGTCTCTGGCCGTTCAGTCCGGCCTCGTGTCTCTGGCCGTTCAGTCCGGCCTCGTTTCTCTGGCCGTTCAGTCCGGCCTTGTGTCTCTGGCCGTTCAGTCCGGCCTCGTTTCTCTGGCCGTTCAGTCCGGCTTCGTTTCTCTGGCCGTTCAGTCCGGCCTCGTGTCTCTGGCCGTTCAGTCTCTGGCCGTTCAGTCCGGCCTTGTGTCTCTGGCCGTTCAGTCCGGCCTCGTGTCTCTGGCCGTTCAGCCCGGCCTCGTGTCTCTGGCCGTTCAGCCCGGCCTCGTGTCTCTGGCCGTTCAGCCCGGCCTCGTGTCTCTGGCCGTTCAGCCCGGCCTCGTGTCTCTGGCCGTTCAGCCCGGCCTCGTGTCTCTGGCCGTTCAGCCCGGCCTCGCGTCTCTGGCCGTTCAGCCCGGCCTCGTGTCTCTGGCCGTTCAGCCCGGCCTCGTGTCTCTGGCCGTTCAGCCCGGCCTCGCGTCTCTGGCCGTTCAGCCCGGCCTCGCGTCTCTGGCCGTTCAGCCCGGCCTCGCGTCTCTGGCCGTTCAGCCCGGCCTCGCGTCTCTGGCCGTTCAGCCCGGCCTCGCGTCTCTGGCCGTTCAGCCCGGCCTCGCGTCTCTGGCCGTTCAGCCCGGCCTCGCGTCTCTGGCCGTTCAGCCCGGCCTCGCGTCTCTGGCCGTTCAGCCCGGCCTCGCGTCTCTGGCCGTTCAGCCCGGCCTCGTGTCTCTGGCCGTTCAGCCCGGCCTCGTGTCTCTGGCCGTTCAGCCCGGCCTCGCGTCTCTGGCCGTTCAGCCCGGCCTCCCTTCAGCCTGTTTGAAGTGAACTCTTTGCTGAGCCGGTGTGGTCCTGCCGTGTCGCACCTGTTCTCTCTGCGGAGCCGCTGCGTTGACGCTCCCCGACGCCCGTTTTAGCCCCACAAACGTGTTAGCGCCGCAGGATCCAGATTCACCCAGCCAGGCCACCGCCATCTGTCCCAGAGTTCAGGGATAGGTGAGCCTCGGACGCAACCAACTGCTGCTGCGACGGGGAAACAGTTGCATTTCAAACACGTCCGGGAGCGTTGACCTGCGAGAGACGACTGAAATCTGAACTTAATGCATTTCTAAACAAGGCTTGAAGCTTTTACAGAATGGAAACACAAAGGCAACACTTTAAATCACCCTCATAATTGTAGGACCTTTAAATTAGGATTAATATTGCCACTAACATGATGTATTGTCCATACTATGTCTTTTCGAAATAAATGTTTTCATCATGTTATTACATTATTCTTTCATTAAAATCATTCCTGGATTTGTATTTAGCTTCATTCACACTTAGTTAATCCTGTTTTTGAGCTCGTCTTCTCTGTTACTTTGTTGAGCTTCATGAGAACACTTTGTGAGGTCAAAGGTTGAAATCTTTGGTTTTTAAGTCCATAAATCATAACCAGACTTGTTCTTAGCATTTCTGCATCAAATCACACCCATTACAACGGCAAATTTAAAGTAGCATGACAGGGAAAGCTAGCTTTTGTTTATTTTGCCATGATAATTCCCTCTTCTGCCAGTTGTTGAGCGCTAACACCAAATTCTGATGAGGGAACGCTTGATTGAGAGAAAACAATGTGTGGTTTTTAGACAATTTTCCAGCGTCGCCAAAGCAAAGGTTCATTAAAAGCCAATTATTTTTTTATAATTTATTTATCATTAACCTTTCCTTAACCAGGTTGAACCCATAGATATATCTCTTTTTCAAGTGTGGCCTGGGCAAAGGGAAAGACATGACTGCACACATCAGAAAAACATTTACATAAAAAAGAGACATTTAAGAACAACAAAAAACAGAGGCTACATTTAAAAGCACAGATAATTTTAGTTGGATTATCTTTCTTTGTTTTTAAAAACACTCATAAAACCCTAAACGAGACCAGTTCTCCCAACCTCAAGTCCACTTGAAGGGGTTCCAAGCTGCAGGAGCAGCTTAAGAAAGAGAAAGCTCTTTTCCACCAGTCAGTCCTTACACTGGGCACGACATGCTGTATATCACGTGCAGGGCATGAGGATCCTCCGCTCCCTGCACGAGGGCACATGGGTCCGAGGGTGCACATTTACATATGACTTTATCCACTAAGAACATCCAATGTGTGAAGCTCCTTCAGCCAAAGAAGAGGCCGCCACAGCCTGTGGGAATCCTAAAGTACACTTTATATACAGTATGTACAGTATATACAGTATATACAGTATATACTGTATGTACTGTATGTACAGTATTTACAGTGTCCAATGATGCATTTTTATCGAGAGCATAACCATAATCCAATAGAGGCATAAAAGTGGCTGATATCACACGTTTAGGAGCTTCAGGATTAAAACAGGTTTTATTACGAAAAAAGCATTACTGTCAATACATTGAAGTAATAGTACAAATATGTCATAATATATATATATATATATATATATATATATATATATATATATATATATCCTAGTCTATACACTTTAATCTAAGGAAGTAAATAATCTTAGTTTTGATGTTGTTTTGATGATTTGAAACTGGTTAAACTAAAGAAGGAAAAATATATAATTGATTGCCACTGTAATTATTTTAATATATGTTCCTTTATTTGCTTTTGTGGCTTCAGGCATTTTAGTGTGATATTGTTTTATTACAGATCCGTGCGTTCTCAACACAGTTTAACACAGTTTAACACAGTTTAACTCAGTTTAACACAGTTTAACACAGTTTAACACAGTTTAACACAGATTAATACAGATTAATACAGTTTAACTCAGTTTAACTCATTTAACACAGTTTAACACAGTTTAACACAGATTAATACAGTTTAACTCAGTTTAACTCATTTAACAAAGTTTAACACAGTTTAACTCAGTTTAACACAGTTTAACACAGTTTAACACAGATTAATACAGTTTAACTCAGTTTAACTCATTTAACAAAGTTTAAAACACAGTTTAACACAGTTTAACTCAGTTTAACACAGTTTAACACAGTTTAACACAGATTAATACAGTTTAATACAGTTTAACTCAGTTTAACTCGTTTAACAAAGTTTAAAACACAGTTTAACACAGTTTAACACAGTTTAACAAAGTTTAACACAGTTTAACTCAGTTTAACACAGTTTAATACAGTTTAACACAGTTTAACTCAGTTTAACACAGTTTAACACAGTTTAACTCAGTTTAACACAGTTTAACACAGTTTAACACAGTTTAACTCAGTTTAACACAGTTTAACACAGTTTAACACAGTTTAACACAGTTTAACTCAGTTTAACACAGATTAACTCAGTTTAACACAGTTTAACACAGTTTAACTCAGTTTAACACAGTTTAACACAGTTTAACACAGTTTAACTCAGTTTAACACAGTTTAACACAGTTTAACTCAGTTTAACACAGTTTAACTCAGTTTAAAACACAGTTTAACACAGTTTAACTCAGTTTAAAACACAGTTTAACACAGTTTAACACAGTTTAAAACACAGTTTAACACAGTCTAACACAGTTTAACTCAGTTTAACACAGTTTAACACAGTTTAACTCAGTTTAACACAGTTTAACACAGTTTAACACAGTTTAACTCAGTTTAACACAGTTTAACACAGTTTAACTCAGTTTAAAACACAGTTTAACTCAGTTTAAAACACAGTTTAACACAGTTTAACACAGTTTAACACAGTTTAACACAGTTTAACTCAGTTTAAAACACAGTTTAAAACACAGTTTAACACAGTTTAACACAGTTTAACTCAGTTTAAAACACAGTTTAAAACACAGTTTAACACAGTTTAACTCAGTTTAAAACACAGTTTAAAACACAGTTTAACACAGTTTAACACAGTTTAGAGACATTAAATCATTGTTGTGTTGCCAATGCGTTTAACAGCAAGAATTGGAAATGGCCTAATGATGGTTTCAATATTCCTTTCATATTTCTATTAAAGTTACTCTTGAAGTTGTTGCGCCCTGTAACAATATAATGTCAAAAACTTGATTATTGACTGAGGCTTGTTTTTCTGCTTTTGTGAACCTAAAAATTCACATTCTTATTAATTATGACTTCAATGCATCGCGATTATATTTAGACAAACCTCTTCTAAGAGTCTTTAAATTGATCAAAGCAGATTATTCTGTTGAACTATGAACCCACGCCGAGAATAACAGCGTAAAAAGCATGTGCCAATCACGCCTCTGCAGTGTCAACGTGTCAGAACTCACAGAAGAAAAGTTCTTCAAAAATACTTCAAAATAAATAGATTGTGTGGTATTTTCTCTGTGAAGTGTCAGAGGAGTTTACGAGCTGTCGGGGTGTTGTTGATTTGAAGGAGCGTGTCAATAACAATGTGAAAAACTAAAAAACATTTCATGGAATTTATAAGAGTTTTTGGCAAATGAGAAAACACAAGTGTCACATTTAGAGGGGAAATATAATACTATCATACTATAATATAATACTATAATATAATACTATCATACTATAATATAATACTATCATACTATAATATAATACTATCATACTATAATATAATACTATAATATAATACTATCATACTATAATATAATACTATCATACTATAATATAATACCATCATACTATAATATAATACTATGATACTATAATATAATACTATAATATAATACTATCATAATATAATATAATACTAACATACTATAATATAATACTATCATACTATAATATAATACCATCATACTATAATATAATACTATCATACTATAATATAATACTATCATACTATAATATAATACTATCAAACTATAATATAATACTATCATAGTATAATATAATACTTTCATACTATAATATCATACTATAATATAATACTATCATACTATAATATAATACTATCATAGTATAATATAATACTTTCATACTATAATATCATACTATAATATAATACTATCATACTATAATATAATACTATCATACTATAATATAATACTATCATACTATAATATAATACTATCATACTATAATATAATACTATCATACTATAATATAATACTATCATACTATAATATAATACTTTCATACTATAATATAATACTATCATACTATAATATAATACTATCATACTATAATATAATACTTTCATACTATAATATAATACTATCATACTATAATATAATACTATCATACTATAATATAATACTATCATACTATAATATAATACTTTCATACTATAATATAATACTATCATACTATAATATAATACTATCATACTATAATATAATACTTTCATACTATAATATAATACTATCATACTATAATATAATACTTTCATACTATAATATAATACTATCATACTATAATATAATACTATCATAGTATAATATAATACTTTCATACTATAATATAATACTATAATATAATACTATCATACTATAATATAATACTTTCATACTATAATATAATACTATAATATAATACTTTCATACTATAATATAATACTTTCATACTATAATATAATACTATCATAGTATAATATAATACTTTCATACTATAATATAATACTATAATATAATACTTTCATACTATAATATAATACTTTCATACTATAATATAATACTATCATAGTATAATATAATACTTTCATACTATAATATAATACTATAATATAATACTTTCATACTATAATATAATACTTTCATACTATAATATAATACTTTCATACTATAATATAATACTATCATACTATAATATAATACTATCAAACTATAATATAATACTTTCATACTATAATATAATACTATCATACTATAATATAATACTATCAAACTATAATATAATACTATCATACTATAATATAATACTATCATACTATAATATAATACTTTCATACTATAATATAATACTATCATACTATAATATAATACTTTCATACTA
Source organism: Eucyclogobius newberryi (assembly GCF_026437365.1). Taxonomy (NCBI): domain Eukaryota; kingdom Metazoa; phylum Chordata; class Actinopteri; order Gobiiformes; family Gobiidae; genus Eucyclogobius; species Eucyclogobius newberryi. The sequence goes on from NW_027315723.1 coordinate 5,271,735, forward strand.
TAATATAATACTATAATATAATACTTTCATACTATAATATAATACTATCATACTATGCTATAATACTATCATACGATAATATAATACTATCATAATATAATATAATACTATTATACTATAATATAATACTTTCATACTATAATATAATACTATAATATAATACTTTCATACTATAATATAATACTATCATACTATAATATAATACTATCAAACTATAATATCATACTATCATACTATAATATAATACTTTCATACTATAATATAATACTATAATATAATACTTTCATACTATAATATAATACTATCATACTATAATATCATACTATAATATAATACTTTCATACTATAATATAATACTATAATATAATACTTTCATACTATAATATAATACTATAATATAATACTTTCATACTATAATATAATACTATAATATAATACTATCATACTATAATATAATACTTTCATACTATAATATAATACTATCATACTATAATATCATACTATAATATAATACTTTCATACTATAATATAATACTATAATATAATACTTTCATACTATAATATAATACTATAATATAATACTTTCATACTATAATATAATACTATAATATAATACTATCATACTATAATATAATACTATCATACTATAATATAATACTTTCATACTATAATATAATACTATAATATAATACTATCATACTATAATATAATACTTTCATACTATAATATAATACTATCATACTATGATATAATACTATCATACGATAATATAATACTATCATAATATAATATAATACTATCAAACTATAATATCATACTATCATACTATAATATAATACTTTCATACTATAATATAATACTATAATATAATACTTTCATACTATAATATAATACTATCATACTATAATATCATACTATAATATAATACTTTCATACTATAATATAATACTATAATATAATACTTTCATACTATAATATAATACTATAATATAATACTTTCATACTATAATATAATACTATCATACTATAATACAATACTATCATACTATAATATAATACTATCATACTATAATATAATACTATCATACTATAATATAATACTATCATACTATAATATAATACTATCATACTATAATATAATACTATCATACTATAATATAATAATATCATACTATAATATAATACTATCAAACTATAATATAATACTATCATACTATAATATAATACTATCAAACTATAATATAATACTATCATACTATAATATAATACTATCATACTATAATATAATACTATCATACTATAATATAATACTATAATATAATACTTTCATACTATAATATAATAATATCATACTATAATATAATACTATCATACTATAATATAATACTTTCATACTATAATATAATACTATCATACTATAATATAATACTATAATATAATACTTTCATACTATAATATAATACTATAATATAATACTATCATACTATAATATAATACTTTCATACTATAATATAATACTATCATACTATAATACAATACTATCATACTATAATATAATACTATCATACTATAATATAATACTATCATACTATAATATAATACTATCATACTATAATATAATACTATCATACTATAATATAATACTATCAAACTATAATATAATACTATCATACTATAATATAATACTATCAAACTATAATATAATACTATCATACTATAATATAATACTATAATATAATACTTTCATACTATAATATAATACTATAATATAATACTATCATACTATAATATAATACTTTCATACTATAATATAATACTATCATACTATAATACAATACTATCATACTATAATATAATACTATCATACTATAATATAATACTATCAAACTATAATATAATACTATCATACTATAATATAATACTATCATACTATAATATAATACTATCATACTATAATATAATACTTTCATACTATAATATAATACTATTATACTATAATATAATACTATAATATAATACTTTCATACTATAATATAATAATATAATACTATAATATAATACTATCATACTATAATATAATACTATCATACTATAATACAATACTATAATATAATACTATCATACTATAATATCATACTATAATATAATACTATCATACTATAATATAATACTATCATACTATAATATAATACTTTCATACTATAATATAATACTATCATACTATAATATAATACTATCATACTATAATACAATACTATAATATAATACTATCATACTATAATATCATACTATAATATAATACTATCATACTATAATATCATACTATAATATAATACTATCATACTATAATATAATACTATCATTAGTACACTTCTCTGGATGGGACAGTTTAGGGGCGGGTCCGGGGGGAGGGGCTTTGTAACTCAGTCACCTCAAACGTTTTCCCCGTCGTTTGTGTAAATAATCATGACTATGGAAACTTTACATTAGAGAATTTATGTATATTTGCCTTTTTGCTTTTTGTTTCCATTTTGAAACTTATTCAGATTGGTCCGAGTGATCAGAGGTACGTACTCAACTCAAGTAAAATAAGAACTATAAGTAGTTTACTTTAGGCCCTTTAGGCCCTTTAGGCCCTTTAGGCCCTTTAGGCCCTTTAGGCCCTTTAGGCAATGTGGTGAGAAAAAACAACCCAAAAACAATCAAGTTAATTCAGTTTTATTTATATTCATTCATATTAAAAGTAAATACAAAAGGCTTTCAATATTCATTTCCTAAACCTAATGACATAACAATCAACCTTCAAAATAAATACCACATTCCTTTACTGACCAGATCAGATCTTTGACCATAAATGAACGATAATTTGGATATACATTTGATATAACAAATAACAATGACTGATTGTCCCGCCCTGGGTGGTTGTCGTGGTAGTAAATGGAGACTACGGTGACCTCCTATAATCTAAAACAAGATGAGCAATACATTGGTGTTAAAAGTGATACTTTTTGCTTGTTGTATTGTCATAAGTATGTGGAAGTAACTTTAGATCATCATTAATACTATTTTTTGATCAGTACCTCTCAATACTATATGTAACCCGGCTGGTGTAAGGGGATGGGAAGGGTCTTAAATGTTTACTAAATGACGTTTTTATTTTGTACAATGACAAATTACATTGGAATTTCAGATTCACATTGTCAGAATATAATTGGTTTATGAATAACACATGTTTTCAGCAGATTCAGCCTTAATGCAGCAGGTTAATCTATATCATCTTTGCAATTCACAGTGACTTTGTACCTCGTATTGTAATAGAATTGACAGAGTATTTCCAGTATTACAGTATTTAAAGTTCGCTCACAAACAAACATCTCGTCATGTGGCACAAAGATGAGCAGAAAATTGGACGCACAAGTTTATAATTGGAATATCTTCCAGGTCAGATTATGTTTGTGTCATTTTGTATTTCATTGTGGTGGTAATCAAATAACGCTGCACCTCAGGACGCAAAACAATTGTGAATTCTCTCATTTAGAAAACTCATTTGGTTTTGATGGAGTCGGCAAAGCAAATGGGGACTATAACACGTTTGTCTGCGGCGGAATCAAACCAGCCGACGCCACCGTTTAGCTTCAAGAACGTAAAAGTGAGATCATACAATAAGATGGATAACACTTCAGAGCTTTGCTTTTGGACATTATTTACAAATGAAGTCCATCGGGAAGAACGTTTGTAGCTGTGGAATTGTAGTTAATATAATTATTTTTACTGCGTTTGTTGTTATTGTCTAATATTGTGCCATAAACTTCTAACGTCAAAACAGTTCTCAGTTGTGCACATAACCGACAGGACCTGAAAAAGTACATGTTATAGTAATTATTTATGTTTTTATCTGTTTGTGTTGTGATTTTAAAGTGCTCTACACCTTATTTTTAAAGTTGTTTCTATATATTTTGCATTCATCTTTTATGCTATTGTAGGTTGTTGTCAGCGCTGATATATTAGACTGTGACAAATGCATTTTATATAATCAATGTTATACCTGTAAACATGAAACTGTACATTAATCATGCTAAAGTAATCCAGTTTGTCCTGCAAGACTTTCATTTCCACCTCATCTCCGCCCACCGCTCTGTACTTTTCATTATTTAAAACTCACAAATGGGTTTTACTAATGTCACACACCATTTTTCAACAATAAAAACACAAAAATCTGCTGCTTGTGAAGCGTAGCTGAAGGGGCGGGGCTTATTAATGCTGCAGATTTGAACAGGAAGTGGAGAGTTTCTATTATTACGTCGTTTTTAACCAATATTGAAATGTACGAAGAACAACATTTAAAATAAGGCTCATATATGTTACAGTTGAATAAAAAATACCCAACAAAAAGCATAATGTGTCTTATTAAGTGTCTGCGGACATCTATAGGATATGACTGAAAGGATTTTTCTTTGCACTCTTCTCTTTTATGTCTTAAATTATTTACACGTCACCCTTTTTATTTTTCTGTTTTATTTATTATTATTGATTTATTATGTATTATTTATCATTTATTGTTTTTTATGTATTATTTATTTATTATTTTTATTTATTTATTAATTTTATTTATTTATTATTTATGTATGTATTTATTTGTTATTTATTTATTATTATGTTTTTTTTTCTTATTTATTATTTATTTTTGATATAAAAATAGCACCTTTTTTAGATAGAGAAAAAAAAAGAGAAATTCTCTATTTAATTTTTTTATTTAGTTGATTTTATTGTATTTCTGTTTCTGTCATTTCTTTGTGATTTTAATGCATTTGTCCTGCTTTGAATTGCCTCGTGCATGAAATGTGCTCTACAAATAAACTTGCCTTGCCTAAATCTAAACTCATCACTCATAATTAAGCGGTTATTTCTTATATTGTCCAAACATTTTGACACTTCCTAATGCAAACAGCAGTATTTTCTCACCGGTTTGATGTTTCGCTCTCAGTCAGTCTTTACCCCCTGCAGTGGTCGTTAGCATGTAATAAATGTCTTTCTGCTCTGTCCAATAACTGGAGGTCCCTGGTCGAGTGCTGGTGTATCTCACAGTTTAATAACGGTGATGATTGTGTGAGATCCGTGTGTGGTTCAGATGTGTGTGTTTTTTTTTCCCCGGTGACGGCTTTGTACAAACTGTCCCCACGAGAGGCGCTGGATTTACTGCCTCAATACGACCGCGATACAGCGAAACATCTGTCACGGCGGTTCAGCCAGACGGAGCATCTCCAGCACAACAGAGACACACACAAGAAAGCGGCTCATGCTGTTTTTACGTGATCTGATTCACCAAGTTGTCAAGATTATTGGAACGGCAGTAATATCTGAGTTCTTTATGAGCTTTCTGGGGTTGTCAAAAACTAGGCCTGGAGCTTATTTTAGTAGAAAACATAATTAGTTAAATAACAAACAGTTATTTCAATTGAATATTTGAGTTTTCTTTCAGGGATTTTATCAATGTAATATTAAAATGTGCCTACTACTACTAATACTTACAAATGAGGAGAATGTTTAATTAAAAATGACAAATTCACATTCCTGTTGTTCTAAGTAGAAAATGAATGAATGAATCAGAGAGAAACCTTTTAAAAGTAAGTGGCCTAATTCTAAAAAAATGTTTATAAAAATACAATTTGGACCTTTCCTGATTGCAATATCTTGATCTATGTCAGACTGTAATCACATTAAAGATAAAGGTGATTATATGTCGTCTATGATAGAAACTGCAAACTGTAAAATCTTTAACCCTCATAATAAAAAAAATGAATAAATTAAACCTGAAGTGCAATCCTTTAAACAAGATTATAAGTTGACATTTCTGCAATAAGCATGAGGAAACATACATTTTATTTGATAACACTCTTAATAGAAGAACTCTTATAAACAAAAACAAAAACACTCTTGTTAACAAAACTCCTCTCATATCTTAATAGGGAATGTAGGAAAAATAAATAAATGAAATAAAATAAAAAGATAAAGATAAAAATAAAATAAAATAATAACAAAATAAAGTAATAATAGCTAGCATAAGACTAAATAATACTAATACTAATGGTAAGTAAACACTCTTATTTACATCAGTTATATGCACATGAATATGGTCTTAATTGCTTGTGAGTATGACAGTAATTGCACATGAATATGACGGTATTGCACATTTACACAAAAAATTAACTGGCAAAGACCTTCATCAAAGTAAAACCTTACAATTACTTAAAAAACGTTATTAATATGTAGTGCGCCACTATTACTATATCACTATTACTATATCACTATTAATATACCACTATTAATATATCACTATCACTATATCACTATTACTATATCACTATTACTATACACAAGGAAAGTTTCACTCTTTCAGTTATGAGAAGATTTTCTTGCGTTATCATGTTGCTAATAACCAACGCCAGTCAAATATTACCATTAGCACTTTATGCAAATTCCCTTTTGAGTTCACATTTACATCAGCGCCCGGAGCCACGATGGCGGCACAGCCCACGTGTCTAAAAACAACAGAACGCTCTCCTGTTCTCAACGTGGCAAAACAGCATTTATTACATCTCGACAACTATTTATACACGTGATACGCAGTTACCTAGGTCATTTTTACGTTAGATAATTCCGAATAGCTTTGTGTACACGACTCCACATTGTGTCACGTGACCAGCAGGAGCCAAACCCGAGCAGATATTTGCAGTCCAATTAGAATGTGTCCGTACAAGGGCCCACCTGGGTTTCCCACTTTGCCTGTGTGTGTATCTTTTCAGCGATTAACATTCAGCTTTGGTCTTAGCCTTGGATTTGATCTGGGAAAGTCAGCCACGCGCGTTCACACCATCAATATTTCCTCCGACGCCGATCCCTCCATCCCCCCAGCGCGGCCGGCGTGCGAATGCCGCACCTTCAGAAATAATCGTGCACTTAGCTTGATTTATCACTCACTTCTTTTAAATAATGGCGGAGCGAAGCGAAAGGCGAGGTAAATGAGGTGCGGCGCATTTTCAGCACGTTCCACGAGGAATCAAAAAGCACAGGAGGATGTGAGCGGGAGGAAGAGAGAGAACTGCTGCTCGAGTAGATTTAAAGTAGATGTGTTACGTTGTGGGATGGGGCCATGGCAAGTGAGTCAATCGCTTTCCATTGGTGACCTTTTGTTGTTTTGGCTTTTGTTTTGACATGTTTCTATGCATTGATGTCTTAAAAATGTGCGTTTCTCTCCTTGGGAATAAAAAAACAAATTAAAACAAAGCTTTCCCCTGTTTTAAATCTTCAAATGTCTAAAAGTCTTTAAAATGACTGCAGTAATTGACAGAGCAGGAAATGCCCTGCAACTCCTAAATAACGAGAGCCAACCTGTACTGTAATACATAATAAAGAGGTCCAACATCGCATAACATAAGTAGAATATCTGACTTACAGTTTTCAGTTTTAATATTATCTTCATTTTCCTTGTACTTCTTCTGTTTTGTTTATTTTATCTGTTCTTTTTTCGGACTGTGTAGATTATTGTGTATTGTACGTGCTTTCCCCCCCCCCGTCTGTAAATACCCCCCCCTTTTTGTATATGTCAAAGCGTCTTTGGGTCATTGAAAAGCGCTATATAAATAAAAAGTATTACTATTATTATTATTAATTATTATGTGTAATAACTTCAAACTGTGAGTCAAGTGCAGGAAAGATCATGTTACATTTTGTCATGACTTTCAAATGCACGTCACTTATTGGCCCTATGGCTCTTTTAATGTGTTAAATTGATGAAAATGCAGTTTTTTTTGTAAAGCAGGTTTTGAAATACATTGTTTATATTTTAGTCTTCACACATACTTCATTTGAGATCAGTTCAATCAGGCGTGGAAGAGAGTAGAATAAACTTAAAATGTAAATGTAAAAATCACAGTTCTTATGCGACTTGCTCTTAACAACACCCATATTACCAAATGCAAACTAAGATCATAGTTATCTCTTAACAATCTCTTAACATCATATTAATTAGAAGTTATAAGGAGTTTATTAATAGAAAAGTGTTAATAAATTGTCTAAGTAGCAGCAGAATAAGGTTATGCAGAATAAGACATTAATAAGGGCAGATTAAGTACTAATAAGTTACTAATTTACCACTTACTAGTATTTTAATTAGCATCTAGTTAGACGTTAATATGTGAACCCTAAAATAAAGTGTTACCAAAGTGTTCATTGTTGCAGCGCTTCAATGCATTTGATACAAAACACACATCGGATCATTATCACAATACTTTTTTTGTAGTATTACTTTGCCTCGTCACAGGTCACAGCAGTAGTTATCTTGAGTTGTACATTGCGAGATAGGTTCACGGTGTAATTGTGTTATACTGGATTTCTTTGGCACGTGATGCTTCAGTGCATTAAGGAGAAAACGTCCGTCAGAAGCAGAAGCGACTGGAAACAGGCAGCGTCTGGGCTCGTGTGACGGGGCAGGGACATGGGGCAGGGACATGGGGCAGGGACATGGGGCAGGGACATGGGGCAGGGACATGGGGCAGGGACATGGGGCCGGGACATGGGGCCGGGACCACGGGGCAGGGACATGGGGCAGGGACATGGGGCAGGGACATGGGGCAGGGACATGGGGCAGGGACATGGGGCAGGGACATGGGGCCGGGACCACGGGGCAGGGACATGGGGCAGGGACCATGGGGCAGGGACATGGGGCAGGGACACGGGGCAGGGACATGGGGCAGGGACATGGGGCAGCGACCATGGGGCAGGGACATGGGGCAGGGACACGGGGCAGGGACATGGGGCAGGGACATGGGGCAGGGACATGGGGCAGGGACATGGGGCCGGGACCACGGGGCAGGGACATGGGGCAGGGACCATGGGGCAGGGACATGGGGCAGGGACACGGGGCAGGGACATGGGGCAGGGACCATGGGGCAGGGACATGAGGCAGGGACATGGGGCAGGGACCATGGGGCAGGGACATGGGGCCGGGACCATGGGGCAGGGACCACGGGGCAGGGACATGGGGCAGGGACATGGGGCAGGGACCATGGGGCAGGGACATGGGGCAGGGACATGGGGCAGGGACCATGGGGCAGGGACATGGGGCAGAGACATGGGGCAGGGACCATGGGGCAGGGACATGAGGCAGGGACATGGGGCAGGGACCATGGGGCAGGGACATGGGGCCGGGACCATGGGGCAGGGACCACGGGGCAGGGACATGGGGCAGGGACATGGGGCAGGGACATGGGGCAGGGACATGGGGCAGGGACATGGGGCAGAGACATGGGGCAGGGACCATGGGGCAGGGACATGGGGCAGGGACATGGGGCAGGGACATGGGGCAGGGACATGGGGCAGAGACATGGGGCAGGGACCATGGGGCAGGGACATGGGGCAGGGACCATGGGGCAGGGACATGGGGCAGGGACATGGGGCAGGGACCATGGGGCAGGGGCGCCTTGCTCATGGTGTCGGATGGATGTTTAAACAGCTGGGCTCCTGCAGGGAATTCTGGGAATGCTCTGGGATTTCTGTGGGAAAACTAGACAGAGAAGTGTCGACAGATGTATTGCATGTGTCAATGGTGACAGGGTAGAATTTCCAGCCTTTTAGTCCTGGTTTAGTCCTGGTTTTGTTGCGAGAGGACTGGTTCTTTCTCTAGTCCCAGTTTAGTGCTGGTTCTAATCTTTAACAGACCAGGTTTAGTCCGGATTAATCCCTTGTGTTTAGTCACATTATGTTCTGTCCTCCTCTTGGTGGATTAGTCCTGGTTCTAAATCTTAATTGTCTTGGTTTTGTCTTGATTCTGACACTAGTTTAGTCCTGGTTCGTTTCTTGTTTGAATCAAACTTAAATCCATGTGGTTAGACTTAGTTTAGACCCTTATTCTCTGCCCTCCTCTTCGTCTGAATCTTGTTTTATTCTCCTTTAGGCCTGGTTTGGCCTTGATCCCTCGTCCTGATATAGTCGAAGCCCTATTCCTGCTGTAATCTTCATTTAGTCCTGGTTTAGAACTGCTCGAGCCGATCCTTCATTCATCCTGGTCAGTCCTAGTCATAATGTTGGTTCGTTTAAATCATAGTTTAGTTTGATTTAGACCTGGTTAGATCTGACTCATTCTTTATTAAGTCTTGGTGTGGTTCTAATCCTTAGTTTAGCCCTTATTGGTCTTTACAATAGCTGGTTTAGTCAAGCTTTAATGATGGATCTTTGTTTATTAGTGTTGCTAGTCCTAGGATAAAGTTTAGACCTGGTTTAGTCTTGGTATTACAACCTTCTCTAGTTCTTTAATACTGGTTTAATCATCCTGGTTTAGTTTTGATCTATTTCTTGTTCTGGTTTTGGGTTGGTCCCATTTCATTGCTGGTTTAGTCCAGATTTAGTCCTGGTTTAGTCCAGATTTAGTCCTGGTTTAGTCCAGATTTAGTCCTGGTTTAGTCCAGATTTAGCCCTGGTTTAGTCCAGATTTAGTCCTGGTTTAGTCCAGATTTAGTCCTGGTTTAGTCCAGATTTAGTCCTGGTTTAGTCCAGATTTAGCCCTGGTTTAGGCCAGATTTAATCCTGGTTTAGACCAGATTTAGCCCTGGTTTAGTCCAGATTTAGTCCTGGTTTAGTCCAGATTTAGTCCTGGTTTAGTCCAGATTTAGTCCAGATTCAGCCCTGGTTTAGTCCAGATTTAGTCCTGGTTTAGACCAGATTTAGTCCTGGTTTAGTCCAGATTTAGTCCTGGTTTAGTTCAGATTTAGTCCTGTTTTAGTCCAGATTTAGTCCTGGTTTAGTCCAGATTTAGTCCTGGTTTAGTCCAGATTTAGTCCAGATTTAGTCCTGGTTTAGTCCAGATTTAGTCCAGATTCAGCCCTGGTTTAGTCCAGATTTAGTCCTGGTTTAGTCCAGATTTAGTCCTGGTTTAGTCCAGATTTAGCCCTGGTTTAGTCCAGATTTAGTCCTGGTTTAGACCAGATTTAGTCCTGGTTTAGACCAGATTTAGTCCTGGTATAGTCCAGATTTAGTCCTGGTTTAGTCCAGATTTAGCCCCGGTTTAGTCCTGATTTAGCCCCGGTTTAGTCCAGATTTAGCCCTGGTTTAGTCCAGATTTAGTCCTGGTTTAGTCCAGATTTAGTCCTGGTTTAGACCAGATTTACTCCTGGTTTAGTCCAGATTTAGCCCTGGTTTAGTCCAGATTTGGTCATTATTCCATTTTTACAACCTTTAATTGTCCACACACAGAAGCCTGGATATCACACTAAAACGACACATTTGCATTCGCAGAAGGAAGTGGCGTATTGAAAATCACTACCACAGACGTACAATGGACTCACATAATATATTTTCATTCATATTACGTGGATATAGCGGCAACATTCCCGCTTCACCCGGGGACAATACTTTTCTCAGCCTATTGTCATCGGGCCCAAGTTCACTCATTCCATATTGGAACTCAAATGACTGCAAAGTACAGGTGAAACGCACTGAAAATTCTATTTATATGCGCATAATTTGCCTGGGCCCCTGTGTGGTGGGGCCCTGATAACTCTGCTCAAATGCACTGGATAAAGCTATAGCGTATTTCCATTTTAGGATTCACCAGAATGACAAATATATAGTTTGACCCAGTGACCCTGTTGTTTTGGAAGGTTCGGTATCGGGGGCTGCAGCAGCAGTAGTAGTAGTAGTAGTAGTAGTAGTAGTAGTAGTAGTAGGAGTAGTGGTTATGGTTCTAATGTATTAGCAGCATTATCACCTCACCGTCTTCAAACGAGTGATTAGAGGCTTCAAGATGGAGATGCACGGCGCTCTGAGGTCCTGAACTTGTATTTCTTCTGTGCTGATAAAGCCTCTTGTGTAGAGGCTGTTTAGTCTCACCTATGTACCGTTCTTTACAACTTTCTTCACTGCATTGGATCGAATAAACTACATTGCTCTGTTTTTGAGTCGGCAACTTGTCCTTTGGGTGAACCAGTTTTTGTCTTAAAGTGTTTCCTGGTTTAAAATAAACAGGGACTTCGTGTTGTCTAAAAATTCTCTGCAGTTTTTCCGACAGGCCAGACACATAAGGGATAGAAACACCCTTCCTTCTCTGTTCAGTTTCCCTTTTGTCCTGCTTCTTGGTTCTCTTCACTCTGTTGAGTGCCCAAGCGGGGTAACCACAGGCTGAGAGGGCATTTCAAAACATGTCCGAAATGCCCTCTCAGCCTGTGGTTACCCCGTTGTAGTAGTAGTTGTAGTAGCATTAGTTGTAGTAGTAAGAAGTAACAATTATAGATAAGTAGAAGGTGGAAGTACAAGGTAATAGTAGTATAATTGCATCAGGAGTATGCAATCCAGAACAATGCTACAAACAGCAGTAGTACTACCTAGTAGAGGTAGTAGTGCAGTTGTATTGTTGTAGTAGCAGTAATAGTGCAGTAACAGGAGAATTAATAGTCAGTGTACAATATTTTGGACACTGCAAAAGTTGAATATAGGAGTTATCTGCGTAGTAGTATCGCTAGCACCATTATGGGTACAAAAAACACTACTATTTGAAGTAGTAGGACCCATAGGCGTTCATTGTGTGTGTCTATGTCTATGGTAAGTCCTAGTAGTACTAACAGTAGTACTAATAGTACTAGTAGTGGCTCCGGCTCAGGTGATTTGTTCGGAGACGCACACTGATGTTGTTTCTATAGCGACTCAAGCTATCGAGCAAATGAGGCCGAAAACACACGGGACTTTGTGTAAAGCGGGTTTGAACTCGCAAAATGTGCAACTGTTACATTACACCTGTCTGTGGCCCCGCCCCTTTAACTCCCAGGTGAGCGCAGGCGCGGCAGGTGTGGGTGCAAACTTCCTCCTCCGAGATTTACTCCTGCTACAAATAATCCCAGGATGACGGAGGCAAAACTGTAGCAAATATAAACATAATTTCATCAGTTGTGTAGCTTATATTTTATACGCTGCCGTCACATTCAATCATTTTTGACAGAATGATACCAAAATAAGTGACATTCCCGATACTTGCAAATATTGACTGAGGGAATCCCATCTGCTGATCCATTTTTGGTCTTCATCTTTAGCAGAGAAACCTGGAAAACATAGGGTCATGTTACTGACCGACACTTTTCACATGAAGCTTGAGGATTTGAAGCTAACTGGAGCTAACTGGAGGCGCTGCTCTGTTTGAAGCTCTGTTACTCAAATTTAACCTCAATCTGAGTTTAGTTTCACACGATCCGACCGTACAGAGCGGACTTAGTTGATTTGAGCTGTCAAACAAGTCCTTTTATATTACAGTCACAAGCTAGCGTTAGCCAACGGGTTTTCAGTTAGTCACACTCACCCTTTTTGTTTTCAGCTCTTGAAGAAAAGAGCGGTTATTTTAGAAAGAAAGAGAAAACGTCCTGGTTTGTTTTTGGTTTAGTCTGGTTTTGTTTCCCTGTATTCATTTTCTGTGGTCTTTTTTGTCACAATGCTAATGCTAATGCTAATTTTAAAACAATACATCTTTAAATAACGCCACAAACTGAACAGAAAAAAACACCCTATAGTCTCATCTTTTAGTTTTACTTTGTTTTGTTGGTTATTATATTTAAATAAAAGTTAGAATTCGCTTTGAGCCACAAACAGCAGATTTGTAAATATAGATCAGTACTTTAATGAAATACTCAATTATTTTTTGAAGACGTTAACATGTCAGTGATTAACTCTCTGTAACTCGCTGCCCACAGGGTGATGCTGAATTTGAAACATTTGAAACATGAAATGAAATGGAAAAATTTGAGTGTGGAAAAGCAGATGTGATAAGCACTTTTGGCCCTTTAAAGAAGCTGTAGGACTGTAGGACAATTCCAGATCTCCTCTGCAGTCCACATCCTGTTCTCTGGTCTCATCTTGGTCCTGCAGACGAGGTTTGAGGCTGGACACTGGAGTAGAGACGACAAGGACACATCTTCTGGCTCCAAAAAACAGCAGGAACTAGAATCTCTTTGACGATTGCCAAAGACAATGTTAAAAGACTCAACCAAAGAGCTGCGGATCAACCCATTGCCTACTCTTCTACCCCCTGTTACATCCCCATCTTTTTCTTTCTACTTCTTCTGTCTTGTTCATTTTATCTGTATATTAATGTGTATTGTACGTGCTGTCCCCCCCTGTCTGTAAATACCCCCCCCCCCCCCTTTTTATATATGTTCAGCGTCTTTTGGTCACTGAAAAGCGCTATATAAATAAAAGTTATTATTATTATTATTATTTCAACTGCTGGACAACTACTGATTGTTAATGGTTGTTTTTTACAAGATCATTGCCATAGCGATCAACAACTTATATCTTTTGGTTTAGTAGTAGTAGTAGTAGCAGTAGTAGTAGTAGTAGTAGTAGTAGTAGTAGGAGTAGTAGTAGCAGTAGTAGTAGTAGCAGTAGTAGTAGTAGTAGTAGTAGTAGTAGTAGTAGGAGTAGTAGTAGCAGTAGTAGTAGTAGTAGTAGTAGTAGTAGTAGTAGTAGTAGGAGTAGTAGTAGTAGTAGTAGTAGTAGTAGTAGTAGGAGGAGTAGTAGTAGGAGTAGTAGGAGTTGTAGTAGTAGTAGTAGTTGTAGTGGTAGTAGGAGGAGGAGGAGGAGGAGGAGGAGTAGGAGGAGTAATTGTAGTAGTAGTAGTAGTAGTAGTAGTAGTAGTAGTAGTAGTAGTAGTAGCAGTAGGAGTAGTAGTAGCAGTAGTAGTAGTAGTAGTAGTAGTAGTAGTAGTAGTAGTAGGAGTAGTAGTAGTAGTAGTAGTAGGAGGAGGAGTAGTAGTAGGAGTAGTAGGAGTTGTAGTAGTAGTAGTAGTTGTAGTGGTAGTAGTAGTAGGAGTAGTAGGAGTAGTAGGAGTTGTAGTAGTAGTAGTAGTTGTAGTGGTAGTAGGAGGAGGAGGAGGAGGAGTAGGAGGAGTAATTGTAGTAGTAGTAGTAGTAGTAGTAGTAGTAGTAGTAGTAGTAGTAGCAGTAGTAGTAGTAGTAGTAGGAGTAGTAGTAGCAGTAGTAGTAGTAGTAGTAGTAGTAGTAGTAGTAGTAGGAGTAGTAGTAGTAGTAGTAGTAGGAGGAGGAGTAGTAGTAGGAGTAGTAGGAGTTGTAGTAGTAGTTGTAGTGGTAGTAGTAGTAGGAGTAGTAGGAGTAGTAGGAGTTGTAGTAGTAGTTGTAGTGGTAGGAGTAGTAGGAGTAGTAGGAGTTGTAGTAGTAGTTGTAGTGGTAGTAGTAGTAGGAGTAGTAGGAGTAGTAGGAGTAGTAGTAGTAGTTGTAGTAGTAGGAGTAGTAGGAGTAGTAGGAGTTGTAGTAGTAGTGGTACAGTCCACAGTCTGGAATTATATTGTTTTTATTTTTTTACGACTCAAAATGACATTGAAATAAACATTCACACTGTGAGAGCATTTTCCCTCCTTCACAGCTGCAATTAAAAGAAAAATGCATAAAAAGGATGCAATGCACTTTTAAACTACTCGAAGGCACAATTTTTATAATTAAAGTCAATCTAAATGTGTAAATAACAGGGTAATGTAATAGGGTCAAGTGGCTATGATCTGATAACGTTAATTTGACCTACATCCAGTAGAACTAACTCAATGGGATAATCATGGGAGCATATCTTGAATTATAGACCATTAGTCGACCCAAAACATGTACTGTACAGATTGTTGTTACGTTTTTCATCTAGACAGTATTTGTCTGTTCTTTTGCGTCAGAAGTCTCACCTTTAATGGGCCTTTAACTCGGCGTGAGGCATTTTATTTGACCGTATTTCCCTTGGCAAGGTGCAACTACATTTAACGTGTCTTTTTAATGTGTTTTTCTCGGTCTAGATTACAGCACTTTGTGGAAAAATCAAACATGAAAACAGCCACTTAAACGTCCCAGGTAGTGATTGTAAAACACAGGTATGTGGCTCGCAATGTTGTCAGTAAATCCCTTCAAGATTTCACTGATTAAAAATGCCCATTCGCGCTCAGTGCAGGACCGATGAGCCACTAGATTTGGGAATTCTGAGTAAACAGCACTAAATAGCGTGAGTAGAATATGCTATGCTAATATACTTGTTTCTATAATTTATTGTATTGTAAATTCTCCTCATTTTCTGCCCGTAAACAAACTCCTCCTCATTTTATTTTGAAATTTGTCTTTCTGACCTTTACAAACGATGACTAAATCTTTTCAATGCAATAAATTTAGATCCAGTGAATGTTTCCAGTGAATATTTCTCTAAAGATCCATCAAACGTGATCTATTATGCTAACGATATGACATTACAAACTGGCATGGCGCCCCTTAGACGTCAGTGAAATATTATAAAGCTCCACATTATTCAAATGGTGCAGAGGGTGAAGAAAATACTGATTATTGATTTAACTCTGGATATTCTCATCTGAGGGTTTTTATGTTCTATTTCTATTTCCTTGACATCTTCAGTTGCGCCTCACTTATCGTTTCTGTTCCCCTCGATTCCTTGTAAATGGGAAAGAGCCACAGAAAAATGCCTCTTTCACGCCCGCCTCGCTCCTCGTTCCTCGCTCCTCAGCCCGTCCTCTGTCCTCTCCTATTCTACTTCTAGTATCTTTTGTGGTGTTCGAGAGTGATTTGAACAACCGTATAAAGGTAAAGGGTCGAGTTCAGGGGTTCACAGTACAAGCCGGCGTGCAGACGGTCACACTTAAAGGCAGAGTGTATGTTTCTGAGTAAATAAAAAGTATATGTTGTGTGGAATCAATATTTAAGCTTTTTAATCATTTGATAATCAACCATCGATTTGGTGAAGTGTATTGCCCATGGAGTTAAATGAGTTCGGCATGGTTCAAGTCGTCAACCTTTTGTATGTAAATAACTGATATTGTGTTAGGCCCCAAATAAATTGTCTGTTTGCTGTAACTCGACCCAAAACTTTTCAAGTGGGTCGGTCGGTAAATTCTTATTTTTTTTACTTTGAAGGCAAAAAAAAAGATCCAAATTTTGCCATTTTTTGACTCTGAGTGACCACCAGGGGTCGGGCTTCAACAGTCCAGGGGTCAAGCTTCAACAGTCCAGGGGTCAAGCTTCAACAGTCCAGGGGTCAAGCTTCAACAGTCCAGGGGTCGGGCTTCAACAGTCCAGGGGTCGGGCTTCAACAGTCCAGGGGTCAGAGGCTTCAACAGTCCAGGGGTCAAGCTTCAACAGTCCAGGGGTCAAGCTTCAACAGTCCAGGGGTCAAGCTTCAACAGTCCAGGGGTCGGGCTTCAACAGTCCAGGGGTCGGGCTTCAACAGTCCAGGGGTCAGAGGCTTCAACAGTCCAGGGGTCAAGCTTCAACAGTCCAGGGGTCAAGCTTCAACAGTCCAGGGGTCGGGCTTCAACAGTCCAGGGGTCGGGCTTCAACAGTCCAGGGGTCGGGCTTCAACAGTCCAGGGGTCTGGCTTCAACAGTCCAGGGGTCAGAGGCTTCAACAGTCCAGGGGTCAAGCTTCAACAGTCCAGGGGTCGGGCTTCAACAGTCCAGGGGTCAGAGGCTTCAACAGTCCAGGGGTCAAGCTTCAACAGTCCAGGGGTCAAGCTTCAACAGTCCAGGGGTCGGGCTTCAACAGTCCAGGGGTCAAGCTTCAACAGTCCAGGGGTCAAGCTTCAACAGTCCAGGGGTCGGGCTTCAACAGTCCAGGGGTCGGGCTTCAACAGTCCAGGGGTCTGGCTTCAACAGTCCAGGGGTCAGAGGCTTCAACAGTCCAGGGGTCAGAGGCTTCAACAGTCCAGGGGTCAGAGGCTTCAACAGTCCAGGGGTCGGGCTTCAACAGTCCAGGGGTCGGGCTTCAACAGTCCAGGGGTCTGGCTTCAACAGTCCAGGGGTCAGAGGCTTCAACAGTCCAGGGGTCAGAGGCTTCAACAGTCCAGGGGTCAGAGGCTTCAACAGTCCAGGGGTCGGGCTTCAACAGTCCAGGGGTCGGGCTTCAACAGTCCAGGGGTCTGGCTTCAACAGTCCAGGGGTCAGAGGCTTCAACAGTCCAGGGGTCAAGCTTCAACAGTCCAGGGGTCAAGCTTCAACAGTCCATGGGTCAAGCTTCAACTGTCCATGGGTCAAGCTTCAACAGTCCATGGGTCAGGGTTCAACAGTCAATGACGGAAAACGTCTCGATCAACCCGATCAGGAGACTAAATCTCACGATTTTAAGATATTTCAATCGACCTTTTGTCCACCGTCATCTTTTGTTTTGATAGCAAAGGCGAGCGGGGGGAACATGCGGGGGACACGGGCGCCGCCAACGTTTGTTGTGATGATGCTGCTGGGCGTGTTTCCCTCCCAGAATGCATTGCGTAAGTCCAATTTAAATCAAGCCACACCATGATAGAGAATGACATGAACTATGGCCAGTTGAGGAGGTAACCTAATCTGTTAATGATAGTATGAGTTCCCTCCTGGGTGGTTTCTTTGGTTACAGACGCACATGGAGGACCGAAAAGCTTTAGGGAAGACCGGTCGGTGAGTCGGCGAAATAGTTGAAAAATAAAAGAATTTGGTGTTTTCTTAACAAAATGCTGATACATTTATTTCAGTCGGCTAGTTTTACACCGGGTAAACTACGGGTTACGGCAAACAGACATATTAATTTGCTACGCCTTATTATAATGTTATTGAGCACCATGGCCTCCACAAGCAATAAAACATCTATATATGTGTAATGCCTTACCACGGAACATTATAATGATGTAAAGATCGTTTTAATACCTGTAGGTTGTAGAGCGAATCCAAATGCAATAT
>NW_027315723.1:5297973-5302973 GCF_026437365.1 Eucyclogobius newberryi
AAATAATATCATATATAAGTCGCTCTGGAGTATAAGTATAAAAGTATAAATATAAGTATAAGTCGTACCTCGGCCAAAACTATGAAAAAGGTGCGACTTATAGTCCAGAAAATACGGTACAATTTTAAAACCCATTTCAATCAAATATTGTGTTTGCCATCTTTTAAAAGTGATCAGATATTGCACTTAGTTATATAATTTACAGTTGATTTTACGTCTGAGCTCATGTTCTCATCACATACTGGTGGATGATGGTGCGTCGCCCTCCACAGAGCCTGCTGGGAGCAGAGACCCAGAGCGGCTCCACGTGGCAGGGCTTCAGGCAGAAGGTCCGTCTGCTGGTGCCGTACATGTGGCCCAAAGGAAACCTGTTCCTTCAGATGCTCGTGCTCTTCGCCATGGGCCTGCTCGGCGTGGAGAGGGCCATCAACGTATTTGTGCCCGTCTACTACAAGAACATAGGTACGGCTTTATATTTACTACAAGAACATGGGTACGGCTTTACATTTACTACAAGAACATGGATACGGCTTTACATTTACTACAAGAACATGGATACGGCTTTACATTTACTACAAGAACATGGATACGGCTTTACATTTACTACAAGAACATGGATACGGCTTTACATTTACTACAAGAACATGGATACGGCTTTACATTTACTACAAGAACATGGATACGGCTTTACATTTACTACAAGAACATGGATACGGCTTTACATTTACTACAAGAACATGGATATGGCTTTACATTTACTTCAAGAACATAAATTTTACATCTACTGTAAAAACAAAGACTTTACAACTCCGATCCCATGATCAGCAGAAAGAGGTTTAGAGCATGTGATATGCTAAGTGCCGACACACCAACAGCAGCAGTAGTAAATGTAAAGTGTGTGGATGTGCTTTGTGCTTTACATGCTGCCCCTGAAAGCACCACACTCTAGTTATTAACTTCGTGGTGCATGATTGGCAGGTGGTCATGTCATAACGTTATGACATGTCTTCTACTTGTCCTTTGTTGCCATTGATGGTTCTTTTCTTTCCCAGTGGATGAGCTGACCGGCCACAGCCCGTGGGGCAGTGTGGCCACTACAGTGTGTATCTACGTCCTCCTCAAGCTGCTGCAGGGGGGAGGGGCAGGTGAGACTAAACCTCCTACTAATCATTGTACTATTACTAACACAAGTATTGGCCAGTTCTACAACACAGCTCTTTATTCAACATTTCCCATCAGGCTCGTCTGGTTTCGTGAGCAACCTTCGCTCCTTCCTGTGGATTCGGGTGCAGCAGTTCACCAACCGCGTGGTGCAGCTCCGACTCTTCGCTCACCTTCACTCGCTGTCCCTGCGCTGGCATCTCGGACGAAAGACCGGAGACGTCCTGCGGAGTATCGACCGAGGGACCAGCTCCATCAACTCCCTGCTCAGGTCAGGCTTATGTTTGTGTTTATTGAACTGCAAAATAAAAAAAATCAATACCCCAAAAGGTGATCAAAAACGTGTCCAATCCAGACAAAAACGTTTCCTGAATCGTCTGAATGTAAGAACTAGAGCACATGATTCTCAGAGCGCTGCACGTATTAGTCACTGCCAGAGACAAATGTTTTATTTTAAAAACTCCTACGTTAAGAGGCAACAAAATGTGTGTCAAATGCAAACGTGACTTACTTGAAACGTGTCTTTGCAGCTACATTGTCTTCAGCATCTTCCCGACCATCGCCGATATCGTCATTTCTATCATTTACTTCATCACGTTTTTCAACGCCTGGTTTGGTCTCATCGTGTTCGTCTGCATGACGCTGTACCTAAGTAAGTACTCTGCAAATTATTGTCTCAACATCTAGATATTTTGTATTTATTTTAAAGGTTTTTTTTCTTCCCCCCAGCGTTGACCATTATCATCACCGAGTGGAGAACGAAGTACAGGCGAGAGATGAACCAGCAGGACAACAACGCCAAGACCAAAGCAGTGGATTCTTTGTTGAATTTTGAAACGGTAAATTTTGTTCCTTTTTTGTTTTTGTCGTCAATCAATTCTTTGCTAAAAATCTAAATGTGTCATAAACAGGTGAAGTATTACAATGCAGAAAACTACGAGGTTAGCAGATTTGAGGACGCCATCTTGAAATATCAGGTAAACTTCCTTTTTTTTTACCCAAGAATATGATTTAAATCAAATAAAGACAAAACATATGTATAAATTAGGACATTTTTCTCCAGAATTGTTCCATTTTAATGTTAGCTTTTCGTGTCTCAAATGCCGGCTTGGTCTATGCGTAGTGTTTTTAATTGTACGTTGTATGTTTTTAATTGTAGTTTAGTGAAAGCTAAATCTAGGGCGGGGCCGACAAGACTGGGTCTGTCGGTAAAGAAACAAAGCGCCACACATCAGGTGAAGGCGTCGTAAAAGAAACATACGCTCAGAACAGATGTTTGCAGAAAGCGCGCAGATATGGGAACAAATCAATCTAACAGAGACGCCTGTCATGCTGCAATGTCAAATAAACATGGGAAGGAGTGTCTGGAATGCCTGCCAATGTGGTCAGATACATTTGGATTTGGCCAGGTGTTTTTATTGTTTTATTTAGTTAATTTTATTGTATTTCTGTTTCTGTCATTTCTTTGTGATTTGAATGCATTTTTCCTGCTGTGAAGCACTTTGAATTGCCTCGTGCATGAAATGTGCTCTACAAATTGCCTTGCCTTGCCTTACATAACCAAAGGTGACTCTGCTGTGTCTGTCACAGGAGTCTGAATGGAAAACTCAGGCCTCTCTGGCGTTTTTGAACCAGACTCAGAACCTCATCATCGGCTCCGGTCTGCTGGCCGGGTCCCTGCTCTGCGCCTACTTTGTCACCGAAGGGAAATTTCAGGTAAAGTTGAAAAAAACAACATTTAAATTGCATACTGCATATTGTATTTATTGAACGACTGTGTGGTTGTCCAGGTGGGAGATTTTGTCCTGTTCGGCACGTATATAATCCAGCTGTACACGCCACTCAACTGGTTTGGAACTTACTACAGGTGAGATCAGTTACACCGAGCCTCGTTTGAGCTGCTGAACGTGTCGTTATGCTCCGAAATCATGGCAAAATGACATGATGCACAGAAAATAAAATACAAGATATGTTGCATTAGCTGTAAAAAGGTCAGTGTTGCCAGAGGTAACATAAGGTAACTTTATTTGTACCCGAGGGTAGATTTGGTTGCAGGTAAAAGAGAGTGGGCTGCTCACACACACATGGACAACATTAATGACATTGACAGAAAACGGACAGTGACATAACAGAGACATAGAGACATGGAAAACAAGTATACAAACTGTTATTAGTGTCAGAATACAGCGGATAAAATACAGAGGAAAAGCCATCCATAGATACAAAACACTAGTCCAGAATAAATAAATCAATAGATGAAGAAGATTAAGAAGAGAGCTGCCGGTTTCCCCACAGAAATGAGTCTTTTTAAGAGGCAGAAATGATTATCAGCGGTTTGGGCCAGAGATGGTTTCTAAATAAGCGTGTTAATTGTTGAAAAGCCCCAAAGTCGATTGTTCTGTGGAGCTTCTGTGGAGCTTCAGTGGAGCTTCAGTGGAGCTTCAGTGGAGCTTCAGTGGAGCTTCAGTGGAGCTTCAGTGGAGCTTCTGTGGAGCTTCAGTGGAGCTTCTGTGGAGCTTCTGTGGAGCTTCTGTGGAGCTTCAGTGGAGCTTCTGTGGAGCTTCTGTGGAGCTTCAGTGGAGCTTCAGTGGAGCTTCAGTGGAGCTTCAGTGGAGCTTCAGTGGAGCTTCTGTGGAGCTTCAGTGGAGCTTCTGTGGAGCTTCTGTGGAGCTTCTGTGGAGCTTCAGTGGAGCTTCAGTGGAGCTTCTGTGGAGCTTCAGTGGAGCTTCAGTGGAGCTTCAGTGGAGCTTCAGTGGAGCTTCAGTGGAGCTTCAGTGGAGCTTCAGTGGAGCTTCTGTGGAGCTTCTGTGGAGCTTCTGTGGAGCTTCAGTGGAGCTTCTGTGGAGCTTCAGTGGAGCTTCAGTGGAGCTTCAGTGGAGCTTCTGTGGAGCTTCAGTGGAGCTTCAGTGGAGCTTCAGTGGAGCTTCAGTGGAGCTTCTGTGGAGCTTCTGTGGAGCTTCAGTGGAGCTTCAGTGGAGCTTCTGTGGAGCTTCTGTGGAGCTTCAGTGGAGCTTCAGTGGAGCTTCAGTGGAGCTTCAGTGGAGCTTCAGTGGAGCTTCAGTGGAGCTTCAGTGGAGCTTCTGTGGAGCTTCTGTGGAGCTTCAGTGGAGCTTCTGTGGAGCTTCTGTGGAGCTTCAGTGGAGCTTCTGTGGAGCTTCTGTGGAGCTTCTGTGGAGCTTCTGTGGAGCTTCTGTGGAGCTTCTGTGTGTGTGCTTTACGTCAGGCGGGTTTCAGACTGTTTTTCAGACGCTTTTGCACAGATTTGGTGCCTGAAGCCTGGCGACCCTGGTAAAGGATTTAATGTGAAAGCTGACGTCTGAAAAAAGTCAGAAAATGCATAATAATGGACCCTAAAAAATGCATAAATATTCCTCTAATGTTACAGAATGATCCAGAACTCGTTTATCGACATGGAAAGCATGTTCAAACTGTTTGAAGAAGAGGAAGAGGTACATTTAATTACATTATTATTACATTATTTATTTCATTACTTTGAATAAATGTAACAAAATATGTGTGGGTTTTTTTGTCTTTAGGTGAAAGACGAAGTCAACGCTGGAAACTTAAACTTCCAAAATGGAAAAGTGGAATTTGACAATGTTTATTTCCAATACATCAGTGGGTAAGGCCAACAGTCCACACGCTTTTCATCTGTTATTTTAGGTATTTGGAAGAATTCATAATTACTTCCTTCCTTTTTTTTAGGAAAGAAATCCTCAAAGACGTGTCCTTCACCGTTCTTCCAGGACAAACTGTCGCTTTGGTAGTTCTCACCCTCCATTACCAATTCCACAATATTAAAATAGGCATTATTTTTATAGTATGTTCATTTGAAATCT
>NW_027315723.1:5307973-5310473 GCF_026437365.1 Eucyclogobius newberryi
GCTCTGACCTTTGACCTTCCTCTGCAGGCCACGTCAGCTTTAGACACTCAAACCGAGCGTAACATCCAGTCCTCTTTGGCCAAAGTCTGCACCAACCGCACCACCGTCGTCGTGGCGCACAGGTCAGGGACGCCTATTTACTACACTTTGTATTCATCACATTTGCACATCATTATTGTCATCTCATTTCGTTTGAACTACTTCCAGGCTCTCCACGATCATCGGAGCCGATCAGATTTTAGTCGTGAGCGAAGGACGCATCGCAGAGAGAGGACGGTGAGTTTGCCGTGAATATTCCTCTTCTTTCATTGCATCATATCATTCCGCAGAGTTGAAACTGTTATTTGTATTTGGATCCCGCTCGTCTGCAGACACGATGAGCTGCTGGCCAAAGGAGGCTTGTACGCCGACATGTGGCTGAAGCAGCAACAGGCCCACGACACCGACTCGGACACGGAAACTAAAGACAGACAATCGGAGAAGCTGCAGCCGCCCGCCACGTCTTCAGGGGGCCACCCTCACTGAGCCCACCTGTACACTTTTAATATTAGCCTTTTGTCTTGATACAAATTGGTTGGGGAATGTTCAGTGTTACGTAAGTGCAATGAAAAGAAGTTCCAGGTGCCTTAAGTAAACGATCCGGCCCAAGTAAAGAATGTGTTCGAGGCTGTGCAGACCTGGTTGAGTCCTGCCTTAGACCTGGATTTGTCCAAATAATGAATCCTGCTTTGATTTCGGTTTAATCCCAGTTTAGTTCTGGTTTTGTCCTGATTTTGTTCTTGTTAAGGGCGATTTTATTGCCAGACGTACAATGACAAGTCACTACAAATGTTTTTACTTTTACACTAAGGACGCAGTTATTTTATTACTTGGTTTACGGATTTTTTCAATGAAATATATTGAACAGGCGGGCGAAATATAAATATAATTTCAATAGATTTTTTTTCTTCCGGGTTTACCCAAAATGCACCACGGGAGGAGAGGGGGGGGGAGGAGGAGGGGGGGGAGACACGGCGCACAGGTGAGTGTAACAGTAGATTTAGTGTGTTTTGCATTGGTAGAATTGACGCTTCTAAGTGTGCAGTCTTAGTCACGGCAAAACGCGCAGGAGAAAATGTGGTCAACGGGTTTAAAATGTGTCTTTGTGATATAAAGGCGTTGGCGCGGCGCATAGCAGACAAGGAAACGGGCACGCGTAAAAAATGTGTGTGAAAATTGCAAAAAATTGCTTCACACGCTCTTACCTTTTGACTTAATACCGCTTTTTATATTTCATTTAATGCCAATTTGCATTGTCGGCAGTATTTTATATATATATATTTTTTATAATAAATAATTAATTTTATTTATATTGTAGAAATCAACAATCTAAGTGTGGCGGATCCGTAAACCAACTAATAAAATAACTCTGGCCTAAACACTCCAACTGCGAGCCATAACTGACAACATTATACAACAAGACGCATCATCAGTATTAAACATCATCTCGCAATGAGGAAATATTGTGTCCAAAGAGGTGCAGGTGACGTAAAGGGATTTAAGTAACACTGAGCTGATTTGAACGGCTGCTGTCTTTTTAATACTAGATGTTCTGTAAATTGTGGTTGTGTTTTGCCATCAGGGATTTTGTCAAGCGTATATGTTGTTTTATGACATTTTGTGTATTGAAAATCAACAAGGTTACATACAGTTAAGATTATTGTGTCTTATTTAAATACTTTTTATTGCTGAAAATAAAGGGACAGTCTTTATAGAGGATATCACACGTGTTGAATCGTCCTTGCTGTTGTCGAGATGGAGTTAAATAAACATGGACAAACATTAAAATGTGATTTGTAGGATATATACATTTTTACATTACATACACTTTATCGGTCACAATGGTGTCACGAAAACTTATGAGATCTGACTTTTGGATGAAATTGTGTAGAAAATATGTAAATACTGTTCAAATGTTATTATTGCCTAGTTCTACATTAAAAAAAACAAGTTGATTTAATTTGACATCTGTTTAGGGACACAAACATTCACCATGTTTTTTTGTATTTTTTCACCTGCGACGGGTTTATTTGGAAAAGGATTATTTAAATGTATGTGAAAACTACAAGAGTAACACAATTGACTTATTATAAGTATGAGAAGGGTTATTAGATATGCTTATTATAGCAGCAAACAATACACATAGATCATTAAACTGATAAAGAATGCAGTAGGTACTCGCTGCTGATTTTGGATGTTATTTCCACACAAAAAAAAGATTGAAATAAGATAAGTTTGTGATTAATTAGTTAACCTCAAATCAAAAGTACGACATAATATTGATTAGGATGAATATTAGATGATTTATCACTGGCTTAGACCTATACTTTAGTCCTAGGTCCCTGTTTAAGCCTGTCCACATCACAAGAGCCACTTGGTGACCATGGCCACCAGTAGGGTCCCCCACAGGGCCCCTGTAGCAGCAGGAGCCTTGTTGTTGAAGACTTTATCATGAGCGTGG
>NW_027315723.1:5312973-5332973 GCF_026437365.1 Eucyclogobius newberryi
ACTACTACTACTACTACTTCTACTACTACTACTACTACTACTACTACTACTACTACTACTACTACTTCTATACTTCTATACTACTACTACTACTTCTACTACTACTACTACTACTACTACTACTACTACTACTTCTACTACTACTACTTCTACTACTACTACTTCTACTACTACTACTACTACTACTACTACTACTACTACTACTACTTCTATACTTCTATACTACTACTACTACTTCTACTACTACTACTACTACTACTACTACTACTACTACTTCTACTACTACTACTACTACTACTACTACTACTACTACTACTACTACTACTTCTATACTTCTATACTACTACTACTACTACTACTACTACTACTACTACTACTACTTCTATACTTCTATACTACTACTACTACTTCTACTACTACTACTTCTACTACTACTACTACTACTACTACTACTACTACTACTACTACTCTTATGTGCTACTACTACTACTATTACTACTACTTCTACTACTACTACTACTACTTCTACTACTACTACTACTACTACTACTACTACTACTACTACTACTGCTACTACTCTTATGCTACTACTACTACTACTACTACTACTACTACTACTACTTCTACTACTACTACTTCTACTACTACTACTACTACTACTACTACTCTTATGTGCTACTACTACTACTATTACTACTACTTCTACTTCTACTACTACTACTACTACTACTACTACTACTACTACTACTACTACTACTACTGTTTTTGACTCCCATTACTGTCAGAGTAACATTTAAATTCCACTATAATCATTTCTAGATAAAGTGTTTAGCATCTATTTCATCCACACTATATTTCTTCAATTCTTGCTTATATAATTTCATGACAATCCTTTAGTTATTTTAATATTTCTTTATTTTTTGCGTAAAGGACATATCATATCATCATATCGTCATAAGGCGCTGGTACAGCTGGCAGCCCGGTGTAAACGCTCTCTCTTCTTTCTCACACTTATTGTGCTTTATCTCCTATATTTTGTAAATATAGTTAGTATATTTTTTCTATTTTACTGTACGATAGGGACACGCGCTGGAATAGTTTTTTAATTCAACTGTTTTTGACTTTTTTCGGCTGGATTTGAGCGTTGTTGTTGTTGTTGTTGTTTTATGGCGGTTGGCATCCGAGTGTTGCATTACCGCCAGACTTTATTCCTCAGACGTTTCGTAGTCCTCAGACTCTGTCGTAGTCCGTAAAAGTACTCCTCCCATTGCTTTGGCGTACAAAGCCCATGAGGTCATGATGTGTTTTTGTGACTAGAATAGTTGTTGTGTCAGAGACCAACCGGCTTTATTCCAGGGAGACTCTTCTTCACCTTCCTCGCCCTCTTTGACGTTCGGTTAGAAGTCCTTCTTCCATCACTTTGGCGTTTCTAGGCCCACGAAGTCCAAGCGCGTTAGAACATCCTCTTGCTCCTCATCCTCGGCTCAGTCTCCAACACCCCCCACCTCTATAAACGTTTACCCAGCCCTGTGCTACATAAGTAAGCAACCACAGCCTGACACAAACCCTGTGACTGGATCGCCAGAACGTTCCGCAGATTGAACTCCCGCCCATTATTCCGCATCAGTGCATCAGCCATTTCGTTACCATCCACCCCCACATGCGCAGGGACCCAAATGAAGGAAACCCTCACATCCTTCCTGGACAGGGAGAGCATCAGACAGAAGATGCCATTCAACACATCCTGTCTGCAATCCGATTTCCCAGATTTAATGCTTTGCAATGCAGAAAGGCTGTCAGAGGCCACCACAATGCCGCAACACTGCAAAGCAGATTCCGCCCATTCCAACGCCAACCGTATCGCTATAAGTTCCGACGTGAAAACAGAAAGGCGATCTGTCAACCTCTTCTTGACCGCTAGCCCCAGGTCAGGCACAAAATAAGCGGCGCCAGTACGCCCACTCTCAGGATCCCTAGACCCGTTGGTATAAATATCGTTATAGCTCACGATATAAAGTATCGTGAGCTAGCTCCGAGCGAGCCCACCAGCCCCCCCCCGCGCCCTCCGGCCGCGCTAAAGTACGGCGTGTCGTCGGTACACGTTTATATACACGTTTATATGAAAGAGGAACTTCACGAACGATCGGGACACGCACTGGAATCGCTTTAAATTAACTTGTTTTGACTTTGTTCGGCTGGATTGAGTGTTTTCGTCGTGTCGTGGCGATGTGTCTTGGCTCTGAGTCCCCCGGCTCCGGCCCCGCCCCCCGGCTCCGGCCCCGCCCCCCGGCCGGCGCCGTACCGCGTTTCCACAAAGGAGGAACTCATGAAACTGCAGAGAACAGTCGTCTTACCCGGAGATCGTCACGTTATCCCTTCGCAATACTGACCTAACCTAATACTGATGTGCAATTCTGTCATATGTGCAATTACTGTTGGAATTCATGTGCAATCTATGTGCTGTCGTGACACATATTCAAGTGCAATTACTGTCGGGATCACATGCAATGGTATTTATTTATTTATTTGTCTATGGGAGTTTTTATTTATTTATAGGAGATCTTCTACTGAAAGTGTTTTTCAGACTTCCTATAAGTGATCTGTTCTTCTGTATCTACCTCTGTATCTTCCTGCGTTGCACCAATGAAATTTCCCCATGTGGGACAATAAAGGAATATCTTATCTTATCTTATCTTATCTTAAATAAACACATCACCTGAGTGCTTATCGATGATCGCTTGAACGGCAAACTGCGGTGCCCTCCCAGCGACTCCTCTAAGCTTGCCATGCAAGCTAACATCAACAGGAGCCGGGACAAACTTCCACGGAGCTATAGCAGACAAAGCCACCGACGGGCTCACACGAAGATCACCAACCCCCGCAAGCCGCGCCTTCGCATTTCCTACCTGGCTGAAAACCATACCGCCAGCCTCACTCTGCCCCCCATCAACCCTGAGAAAGTCCCTCACCGGGTGAGAGCTCGTATGACCTTGCACATTCACCCAGTAAGCCAACAGAAGTTCTAGCCTCCGGAGCCGTAACGGCAATTCCCCCAACTCAACCTGCAGCGCCGAGACAGGGGAGGTCCTAAAAGCCCTACAGCAGATGCGCAAGGCCTGGGCTTGCTCCACATCAAGCTTCTTTAAGTTAGTCTCAGCCGCAGACATGTAGGCTATACAGCCATAATCAATAGCCGCCCTCATGATGGCCCGATAAATACCCAGGAGCGACCTTCTGCTGGCCCCCCAGTCCTGGCCGGATAGACAACGAAGCAAGTTATTCACCCTTTTGCATTTACCACTGACCTCATCAATGTGCCGACGCCAACTAAGCCTCTCGTCAAAGGTGACCCCCAAGAACCTCACCTCCCTGACCTGTTCGAGCACCTGCCCATGCAGTCGAAGGGAGACGTCCCTATGCCTATTGAAGAAACAGATCACTTGAGACTTCCGTACGGACAGTTTAAACCCCCACTTCAGGGTCCACTGCTCCACCTGCTGTATTGCCCTTTGCAGTTTCGCCTCGTAAAACCGGAGATTCCTCCCTCTCACCCATAGAGCGCCATCGTCAGCATAAAGGCTCCTCCCAACAGACCCATCCACGTCGTCAAAGATGTCCTTAATCATAACATTGAACAAGATAGGGCTACACACACTCCCCTGCGGGATCCCATTCTCCACCCCATAGACCCCAGAGTAAGCAGCGCCCACTCTGGTTTGGATACGCCGGCCAGACAGAAAGCTCCGGACCCAGTTAAACAGTTTACCCTTCACACCACACTTCCGCAGCTTAATGAGGAGCCCATCCTTCCAAACCATATCGTACGCCTTCTCCACATCAAAGAGCACCGCAATAACCTTTTCTTTCTGAGCCCTGGCCAGCTGGATATCAGATTCCAAACACAACACGGAATCCATGGTGTTCCTGCCCCTACGGAAACCACTCTGGTGCGCAGGAAGCAAACCCCGACTCTCCAAGAAGTAATCCAACCGCTCGGTAACCATGCGCTCCATCGTTTTCCCGAGCTGCGACGTCAAGGCAATCGGCCTATAACTTGAAGGGTCAGACGCTGGCCTACCCGGCTTCAGAACCGGCACCACCGTAGACTGTTTCCACGCAGATGGAACACAACCTGAATCCCAAACAGAAAAGACCCAGGACTAGCCCAAGCGTGTCATCAGTCAAATGAGAGAGCATGTCATAGCACACCTCATCTCTACCCGGGGCTGTCTGTTTCGCCTTAGAAAGTGCTCTCCTTAGCTCAAACAAACTAAACGGAAGGTCAAGGTCATCTTGAGTCGAAGGCTGGTGCCCAATCAGCTCAGAATTCTGGGCCAAAGTACTCTCCCTGTAGTGCCTTTCCGCAGGTGAGAGATTGTCAGAGCTGTGCACCGACACAAAGGTGCTGGCCAACAGTTCAGCTTTGTCAACGTCGCTGACTGCTTCAACACCATTCAGTATTAGGACCGGGGTCCCATGACGGCGCTCAACCCCATGCATCCGCTTAATCATCCCCCAAACATCCCCGAGACGCGTTTCTCTCCCAATTTTGGAACAATACCGCCTCCCATAGGCACTCTTGGCCGTTCTCACAGTTTTCCGCACAACAGCGCGGGCCCTCTTGTAGTCAATGAGGGCACCCTCAGTGTGGGCAACCCTTAGCCGGCGAAACGCCGCATTTCTCGCCCTAACAGCATGACCACATGCTTCAGTCCACCACGGCACCCGCTTCCTATGTCCACTACCACCACTCTTAGGAATCGTGCCTACCGCTGACTGCGTGATGAGCGAGACAATTGCACTATTGAGATCATCCACCTGAGTCAATCCTCCTTCCTGCAGAACCCTAGAACCATCATCAGCTTTCCTCAGGAAAGCCCCCCAGTTCGCCCTTGCCAACTGCCACCTCTGGATCCTCGTCCCCCTGACCACACAGCTCCCAAAGCCAATCACGGTGCGGACTAGATAGTGATCGCTACCAAAAGAAAGATTACCAAGAACCTCCCAACTACAAACACCAGCTAACTCCTTGGACACAAGTGTAAGATCTATTGCACTTTCCGCACCGGTCCCCATATCATAGCGGGTCCCACCCCCATCATTCAGACAAACCAACTCCCTTTGATTGATAAAACCCTCTACCACCTGCCCATACCTATCGGTACCACTACCGCCCCACAAAGCGCTATGCGCATTAAAATCCCCACACCACACGGCCTTTCCCCGAACATCCTTACCGATACTATGCAAGGACTCTAACGTTAACTCACCACACGGATTATAAAGGTTAACCACAGTAACAGCTTCACCACCCAGCCAGACCCTCACCGCCAGGGCCTCCGGCGCTTTACTCACACTGACAACAACGTAATTTAGGTCATCTCGGACAAACACAGCCACACCTCCGCCTCTACCCTGCTCCCTATCATTCCTAACACACACATACCCTTGTATCCCAAAACCCCACCTAGGTCGTAACCAAGTCTCCTGCACGCACATAACGTGAGGCTTGTTCAACAAGGTAGAGACAAAATGCTTAAATTCCTGGCCATTAGCACGAAGACTACGCGCATTTCATTGCAAGACAACCACCGCCATTATGAGCCCCCGGAACCTGACGGCGCATCGGGAGCCCCCCCACTCCCACTGCCAGAATGGGGCAGGGCGCCCTCCCGCAGCGCATCCTCTATCTCCGTCCACTCGGGGCCCCCAGCTCCAAAGTACTTCCCTGCAGCCTTAGCGATGATCTTAGTCTTTTCGGATCTCTTCTTGGTTTGCCCAGTACAGTTAATCACTTCCACTATAAAGAGGAAGAAATCTTTCCTCTTCACAACCAGTACATCCTCCGCACCCACAGGGCCTCTGCCCGTGGAAGGCACACTCACAGGCATCCCAGTGAGGACCTCCCCCTGGCTGCGGGCAACGCTGCCCCCTCCCCTGTCGCCTAGGACACCAGCAGCACTGGCAGCCCCCACTGCATCCACCGTCACCTGACTACCAGACACCTTCTTGACCGCATCCGCGTAGGATATGCCTTGAGAGGCCCTAACTTTTTGCACCTCAGCAGCCCTCTTGCTGAACACGCATCCCCCGTAGGCAGAGCTATGCTCTCCCCCACAGTTACAGCACTTGAGTTTTGCTCCGTCGTCACACTTCCCATACTCGTGGTCTCCTGCACATTTATCACACTTCTGCTTCCCTCTACAGACCGCTGCAATATGCCCAAAGCGCTGGCACTTGAAGCAACGCAGGGGCGGCAGAACATATGGGCGTACGCCATAGCGCATGTACCCAACGCACACCACACAAGGCAGGATCCCACCTTCAAATCTAATCATTATCGACAGGCTGTCACACCTTACCCCATCCCGGGTCATCTTCAACCGCCTAGCATCCACCACCTTAGCTTCAGTCAAATTCTCCTTTATGTCATCCACAGATGTCGTCGTAGGGACGCCTACTATAACTCCCCTAACCGTGCCTCTTACAGCATCAGACACAAGAATGTCCTTCCCCCCCAGACACTTAGCTTCAATCGCCTTCCTTTGCTGAGCCACGTCCTTGCACACGACCAGCAGCGAGCCATCCCTAAGGACACTCGCATGCTTGACCACTCCCACAGCTACAGTCAGGCTCCTTGTCAACGCCATCGGATCCCACCCCTTAAAGGACGCATTATCCTGCGCGAGCTTTATGAACACCTTACACTCTGAACTCACATCCCCGACATCTGCAACCCCCTCGCCCTGCTCCTCACTGAGAGAGCCCTCCATAGACGAGCAAGAAGACGCCCTACGCTGCACAGGATCAGTGGCTCCAGGGGGGTCCTCCCCGCTGTTCATATCGTCACCGACCAGGTCACGCTTCCTCTTCTTCTTCCCCGTCATACGGACCGAGGCGTTCCTCTATGTTGCCGTAATATCCAAACTGTTGTCGTTGTTGTTTTTTATGGCAGTTGGCATCCAAGTGCACGAGGTATTTTTCGTTGCGTTCGTTGTGTTGTTGTGACGTGAGCTAGCTCCGAGCGAGCCCACCAGCCCCCCCCCCCCCCCCGCGCCCTCCGGCCGCGCTAAAGTACGGCGTGTCGTCGGTACACGTTTATATACACGTTTATATGAAAGAGGAACTTCACGAACGATCGGGACACGCACTGGAATCGCTTTAAATTAACTTGTTTTGACTTTATTCGGCTGGATTGAGTGTTTTCGTAGTGTCGTTGCGATGTGTTTTGGCTCTGAGTCCCCCGGCTCCGGCCCCGCCCCCCGGCTCCGGCCCCGCCCCCCGGCTCCGGCCCCGCCCCCCGGCCGGCGCCGTACCGCGTTTACTCGGAGATCGTCACGTTATCCCGGCGCAATACTGACCTAACCTAATACTGATGTGCAATTCTGTCGTATGTGCAATTACTGTTGGAATTCATGTGCAATTCATGTGAAATTCATGTGCAATCTATGTGCTGTCGTGACACATATTCATGTGCAATTACTGTCGTGATCACATGCAATGGTATTTATGTATTTATTTATTTATTTATTTGCCTATGGGAGTTTTTATTTATAGGAGATCTTCTACTGGGGGTGTTTTTCAGACTTCCTATAAGTGATCTGTTCTTCTGTATCTACCTCTGTATCTACCTGCGTTGCACCAATGAAATTTCCCCATGTGGGACAATAAAGGAATAACTTATCTTATACACAACCTATTAACCATGTCATATTGTTCTCTCATCAAAAATGTTTGGTTTCATTCATGCTTGTTTCATTAATCCTGTTGATGAGGTCATCTTCTCTGAACTCCACAAATCAATGTCTACATTTCACCCAGTAGATGGCGCCAAATCCAACCGAGGATTTGGAGGACAGCTCATGTAAAGTGTTCCGATGTGTGTTGTTTAAACGTAGACATGATTCTAAGTTCTAAAACACGAGATGACAAAGCTTCTCAAAAGCACAAAGGCCAAACAAGTACCCACAATGCATTACACGTCCACATTCAGCTTCTGTTTTACCAGTTCGTCCTGGTTGGGCGCGATGACCTCCGGGTGCCCGTATGGGATGAGCAGCAGCTGTCCGTAGGAGTGGATGGTGAGGAAGGCCAGGACCCTGTCGGAAATCGTCTCCACAAACTGAGTCAGGGCCCGGGCCTCAGGCTCTGACACCGGGGCCCGCCCTGGGTAAGTCAAGGAGCAGCAGTCGAAGGACACGCCCACAGCTGCACAGGGAAGCAGACATTTACTCCTTCTAACAGTAATTCACCCTGGAGAGACTCAGACGACACAGAAAGGACTGTTTAGCAAGCTTTATTACGTGGGTTATTTGGCGCTCAGACCCCGGCGGAAGACATTGCAATCATGGGCACTCCATGATCTATTTGTATTAGATGTCTCCGCCCAGGGCCTGGAGACTGGTGGTGGTAGATATGGTGAGAGGGTAGAGAGGATGAGAGGGATGCAGAGGAGGAGGAGGGGAGGTGGTGGGTCGCAGTACGATCTGAAGCGGCCGAGCCAACTGAGTGAGGGTTAATTTCGGACCGGCTGTGCGCTGATTGGGAGCAGAGGTGCGACGTGCCACTGGGAGGAGTGACTTGGGAATCCCCTGTCCTTAGACCCTCCTTCTGCCCTTAGACCCTCCTTCTGTCCTTAGACCCTCCTTCTATCCTTAGACCCTCCTTCTGTCCTTAGACCCTCCTTCTGTCCTTAGACCCTCCTTCTGTCCTTAGACCCTCCTTCTGTCCTTAGACCCTCCTTCTGCCCTTAGACCCTCCTTCTGTCCTTAGACCCTCCTTCTGTCCTTAGACCCTCCTTCTGTCCTTAGACCCTCCTTCTTGGCCAGGAAAAACTACAAAAACCTCCATGGGAAAAAGGAGAAACCTGGAGGAGTTCCGTGGTGAAGAAGGGCTTTTAACTCTCACAGAGGGACAGGCCGGACTGGGTGATGGTTGGGCTGGGGAGCAGGTGGCCTTGACGTAGATGGTGGAGTTAGGTCTTCCAAGCTGAATTTACGCAGGCTTCATTACAACTACTATCACATTCATCGCAGCGATCTTTGTATCAGGTTTGATCAGACAAAAACAAGAGCCATTCCTTTCATCGTTAGAGACGCCACAGACTACAGTCCTGCTCTTTAATCAGCGTTAATAACCGAGACTAATCAACTATTGAAATAATTATAGGTGTATTGCTAGCTGTCCATCCATCCATCCATTTTCTACCGCTTGTTCCCTTTCGGGGTCGCGGGTGACTGGAGCCTATCCCAGTGACTTCGGGCCTTAGGCGGGGTACACCCTGGACAGTGGCCAACTTGTCGCAGGGTCGACAAGTTGGCCACTGTCCAGACAGGACTGTCACAGTTGCTAGCTGTTTTTATTTTATTTTATCTTTATTTTCCCCTCCGTTCCTTATTAAGAAATGAGAGGTTTTATCTATAAGAGTTTTTGTTTATAAGAGTTCTTCTATTAAGAGTGTTTTTAAACTTCCTGTAAGTTTTCTGTCCTTTTCCTCTGGATCTACTGCGCTGCAACAATGACATTTCCCCATGTGTGGACAATAAAGGAATATCTTATCTTATCTTATTTTGATCATTGGAATCATTCTCTGGAATATACAGACTTTAAAACACATACAAAAAGACCATTTCAGATTTGTCTTCAAACTTTCGCCCAGACTTCATTCACATGTTTCTGTCTCAATGTCCAATAGAAATAAGTCGACTTCGTCTCCTTCGACCTCACCAGTCAAATGATTATCATAACAGTTTCTAAATGTCTATATGTCATGTCACTGCATGTGATGGATGTCTAAACTCACTTCCCCAGTTGGAGTAGAAGTTTCTGTTGAGGTCGGTGCCGGTGCAGCCACAAGGACCAGGAGTTCTGTTCTTTCTCCACAAACGGGTCTGAGGCCAGAGAGACCTGGTTTAGAATCTGAGTCAGGAAGCGGTTTGTTGCCATTGTGTGGCCCCACCCACAGCAGAGTGGCCCCACCCACAGCAGAGCGGCCCCACCCACAGCAGAGCGGCCCCACCCACAGCAGAGCGGCCCCACCCACAGCAGAGCGGCCCCACCCACAGCAGAACGGCCCCACCCACAGCAGAGTGGCCCCATTTCCGGACACCATTTCCCAATGAAGGTTGAAATGGTTAAAAATAAAGGCACAGAATGGGACATCTCAGACATGTTAGTGCCATATGAACTATCTCAGACTCTGAGGACCTCAGGGGCCGGCCTCGTGCTGGTGCCAGAGTCAGGACTAAACATGGACCGG
Organism: Eucyclogobius newberryi; assembly: GCF_026437365.1. Lineage (NCBI taxonomy): Eukaryota > Metazoa > Chordata > Actinopteri > Gobiiformes > Gobiidae > Eucyclogobius > Eucyclogobius newberryi. The sequence continues at coordinate 5,323,232 of NW_027315723.1, forward strand.
CCTCCTGCTGGTGCCAGAGTCAGGACTAAACATGGACCAGCCTCCTGCTGGTGTCAGAGTCAGGGCTAAACATGGACCGGCCTCCTGCTGGTGCCAGAGTCAGGACTAAACATGGACCGGCCTCCTGCTGGTGCCAGAGTCAGGACTAAACATGGACCAGCCTCCTGTTGGTGCCAGAGTCAGGATTAAACATGGACCGGCCTCTTGCTGGTGCCAGAGTCAGGACTAAACATGGACCGGCCTCCTGCTGGTGTCAGAGTCAGGACTAAACATGGACCGGCCTCCTGCTGGTGCCCAGAGTCAGGACTAAACATGGACCGGCCTCCTGCTGGTGCCAGAGTCAGGACTAAACATGGACCGGCCTCCTGCTGGTGCCAGAGTAAGGACTAAACATGGACCGGCCTCTTGCTGGTGCCAGTGTCAGGACTAAACATGGACCGGCCTCCTGCTGGTGCCAGAGTCAGGACTAAACATGGACCGGCCTCCTGCTGGTGCCCAGAGTCAGGACTAAACATGGACCGGCCTCCTGCTGGTGCCAGAGTCAGGACTAAACATGGACCGGCCTCCTGCTGGTGCCAGAGTCAGGACTAAGCATGGACCGGCCTCCTGCTGGTGCCAGAGTCAGGACTAAACATGGACCGGCCTCCTGCTGGTGCCCAGAGTCAGGACTAAACATGGACCGGCCTCCTGCTGGTGCCCAGAGTCAGGACTAAACATGGACCGGCCTCCTGCTGGTGCCAGAGTCAGGACTAAACATGGACCGGCTAAAAAATGTTATTATATTTGCACTCTTTTATGTCTTTATATGTTTTGTTTGAAGCACTTTGAATTGTCTTGTGTATTAAATGGGCTCTACAAATACTGTATAACATAATTCTCCATTTAAAATAAGAAATGTTTTAAAATACATTTAAAAACTCTATAATTGTGACTCACAGTTTGGTTGATCCAGGTGAACATGTATCCATCCACATTCAGAACCGGGGTCACGTAGAAGTCCATGTTTTTCATCAGCAGCTCCATTCTAGGGTCCGTTTTGTAGCTTTCAAGAATCTATCATTTAAGAATATAATTACATGTCAGTCAGATATGTTTGAAAAATATGGTGGAATGAAATATATTTTGTACAGTTTTGATGAAATATTGACAGAAGGCTGGAGAGATCCACTCCCGTGCATGGATCCCACAGTCCATCCAGATGATCGTCTTGTTAATGCCTGGAAAACCGATCTGAGGGAAAAACAAAACCATCCATTAGTAAATACATACTGGTATATAATATAATACATATAATTACAATTTACAAAACACCATTTTAGGCAACACGTTATAATAACAAACTTGATTAGAACATAAAACCATTACTTAATTTAAGGTCATTAAGAATGATTCAACTCCTTAATCAATTACTAAACCTGAATGTTCCTAATAAATGATTTGTTCATTATGAATTAAATTTTTGTTCAAGCTTTATTAAGGTAATTAAGTAATTATGTATATAGCTAAAATAAAATTGTGTGGCTTCAGAAGTAACTTATACCGCAAGCGAGTGTAGTGAATAAATAATAAACTATAGTGGTACTTTGTGAGGCTTTTAAGGTGCAATGAAATACAATCATATTCATAACATTATTATTTAAACTGCCCCAGTCAATGCATTTTAATGCAGACGTACAAGAAATAAAGTACAAGTTGCTAAGGAGTGAGAACATCATTTTAAATCACCTGAACATTATTGAGCGTCATAAAGCTGACACTATATGTTCTTGTATTTCCATTTATTTTTCCATATCAGGATTTTTGACACGTTTCCACTTCTTAACACTTTACATTTTTTCAATTCAATTCAATTTATTTTTGTAAGGCCCAAAATCACACCAACAGTTGCCTCTGAGGGCCACAGTGAGAAATGAATCAACAATGTCAGTGGTGGCGATGGAGTAGGTCACCGATTTCAATAAGTTATACCTCTTTACGATCGTTTCACCGTCTAATGCTAATTCGCATTAGCATGTTAGCATTAGCATTGGCGTCTCTGTTGCTAGGTGACGGAGGTACAGGGAGGAGAGGGTGCAGCCGGGTCACTGAGGCTCTCTCCCTTTCTCCCTGCTCAGGTCTGCGTTCAGCGTTCATGGACGTGCGGGAAGGCGAGAGCCATCATCGCCGCTAGCGTGGCTTTAATGTTATTTATTGTCAATTAAATTGGACTTTTTATCTTAAGTAGTACTACCAGTACTATTTACACACATGTAGTACTCTTACACACATGTTGTACTTTTACACAAGAACGCAGACACTCGCAATGGCTTCAGCCATTGCACATTATCTAGTTGATAATGTTTTGTTTGTTGTTATTCTTTTCCCCAAAGTATATCATTTTGTTTCAGCAGCATCTTTTTGTCCTTTGATCATTACAGGGTTGAACATGGACCAAAAGATTGTCAACTTTCAACCCTTTACCTTGAGGAGGTTGATGGTGCGATTCTCGTAGGTTTTTCCATATTGGACAATGCTCACGACGTCTTTGTGAGCAGAGGCGATGTCCGACTTCCATTGAGTGATCTGTAATACAAGACTCATGCAGCTCAGTTTGAGACTCCAACGTGTTCACACTGATCAGAGTCTGCACTTCTCATGTCAAAACTGTGGTGTTGTTATTATTTTATAAAATGTTGTGCAGTGGATGAGAAAAATGTTTGGCACAGAAAGACAAAGCACATTTATTTGTAGAGCACAATTCATACACATGATAATTCAAAGTGCTTCACACAACAGGAGAAAAAAGGAAAAAAAAGGGTTAAAAAGACATGAAATAGCCTGGTATGTTTAGTCCTGACTCTGGCACCAGCAGGAGGCCGGTCCATGTTTAGTCCTGACTCTGGCACCAGCAGGAGGCCGGTCCATGTTTAGTCCTGACTCTGGCACCAGCAGGAGGCCGGTCCATGTTTAGTCCTGACTCTGGCACCAGCAGGAGGCCGGTCCATGTTTAGTCCTGACTCTGGCACCAGCAGGAGGCCGGTCCATGTTTAGTCCTGACTCTGGCACCAGCAGGAGGCCGGTCCATGTTTAGTCCTGACTCTGGCACCAGCAGGAGGCTGGTCCATGTTTAGTCCTGACTCTGGCACCAGCAGGAGGCCAGTCCATGTTTAGTCCTGACTCTGGTTCCAGCAGGAGGCCGGTCCATGTTTAGTCCTGACTCTGACACCAGCAGGAGGCCGGTCCATGTTTAGTCCTGACTCTGGCACCAGCAGGAGGCCTCTGACCGCAGGGACCGGCATCCTGCTGGTGCCAGAGTCAGGACTCGAAAAAACAAAAATCCCTAAAATGCTTAAAACTTGCATTGAACCCAAAACCTGATTGTTCCTTCCTAATGAGGGGCCCTCAGACGTCTCCCAGTTGGCTCCTGGTTCCAATCCTCTCAAAGAACTGGATACACTCGCTCCCCAGACCACTACGCTCCTCCACCGCCCTCTGTATTTATTCATCCTGTTTCTGATTAGTGCATGTATCTAGACACAGTGTACCAAAAGTATAAGGAATGTATATGTATATATGCAAACACCATCTTCAATTAGGTGACATTAACTTGTGACAATCAATCGAATAACTAAAATACCGGTAAGCTGTGTTCTGCACCTTCTTAATCCTTCTTCTTCTTCTTAGTCATAATAATTCTTCTAAGATCTAAGATGTAATAAAGTCAGATGCCAAAAAAATCACCCAAAAAAACAATTCCAGCATCAGCTTTCGCCTCACGCTACTCGTTTCTAATGTCTGAGATGTAATGTTCACCTGTAAACGATGCCACGTCACTCTGCACTTCACGCAGCACAAGGACTCGGCCCTCGGCTCCGATGCTGCGCTACAATTAGCATCGTTAGCTTGCGGGGACGTCGTTTTTTCCCCCGAGCCTTCATTTTTAATTGTTTAGCTACCGAAGCATCACCTCCCTTGTCTTTTCCGGGTTTAGTCATCTCTTACAGCGTCGATTTGTGGGTGAAAAGGAGATTTTAAAGGCAAATATCATCAGCAGCGCATGTTATTGTGGTTAAATGTTATTGTGTTATTGTGTTATTGTGTTATTGTGTTATTGTGTTATTGTGTTATTGTGTTATTATGTTATTTCTATGACAATTATTGAATACGTTATTCTTACCTCTTGCATGCTGTGATACTTGAAATAGTCATACTCCACTCTGTTGAATTGAAAAACAATTATAATGGAATAAATGAAACTGTACAAATCATAATAACATAATTAAAGGTGCACTGTGTCATTTTTTCTGATGGAGGGAAAGCCTGAGCAGCCAATGCAGAAGGATCTGACTTTGGACAATACGGGAGCGTCAGAAAAGCTCTCCTGACTTGGGAAAGTCCAACCACAGCAACTCATTTGTAGCACATTGTCTCTCAAATGTGGAAAACATCTCCTTTGAAATATTCTCCTAACATTCAACACTAAATATATAACGTTATTTACCTCAGAATTATGAAGTTTAGTGCTTCGCTTTAACTAGGCTCATGCCGGATGGATCTGTGTCTCACTCTGATTTGAGTTTCTTAACATGAATCAACCTAAACCCCATCGGGACGACTTCTTCACTCTGATTGGTCGAAGTGTCACAACAGCGGAAGAAGCAGAAACGTCTAAATTGTGTTAAATCCCGTGGTCACAATAACAGTCTCATCCACAAATACGACGCGCTCTTATGTGCACATTTAGAAAAAAGAACAAAAACAGTTGGTTCCTCTCCTGAAATAGGCCAAAGTGCAGCCTCCATTGTTGCTGCCTCCATGTTTGTTTGGGTTCAGTAGATTTGACTGACAAAAATCTTCTCGGAAAATTCATCTCGGTGACAAGTTTAGCTTCGTTTGTTGACTCTGCGGAAATCGGCGCCGTTTCTCAGCCCTCTGTTATTTCCGTTGGCTTGGTCCTTGTAGCCGCCATGTTTGTTTGAACACAAATCGACCATGTGTTTCTCTGATTGGTTAATCCACCTGTCAATCATACCCTTTAGAAATCAGGGAGACAGGAAATGATTCCGAACCAAAACGTCTTGGTAAAGTATTTTCATAGCGTCAGGTTATTATCTTAGGCATAAAATATATATAGTATTTTTTGGGTGTTTTTATTGCCCAAAAATACCTTGACCCAAGGGTCGCCTCTCCACAGATCTGTGCACTTTTCCACCAGAAAAAGTGACATTGTGCTTCTTTAAATCCTTTAAATAAATATAGGCCTATGTAGAAAAAAAAGGGGGGGAAGGACAACTTTCTTCACCTGTGAATACTTTCTATAACATAGAAGTTATAGAAGTTATACAATAAAATGTCTCTCATTTGAAGTCAATATAATTTCCATAAGCAATGCCATTAAATTAACTTTCCTTACAACAAATGTATATGATCTCCTCACCTGTTAGCGTGTGTAGCCGCGGCGACGGCGAGACAGACCAGGGTTAGTGTCCGGGACATGGTGGAAATGAGGAGTTGATGTTTAAACAGGTCTTTATTATAGAGCCTCTGGTGATGAGTAACTCCAGCAGAGATAGCGACGCTATAGACGACTCGTGATAGCTTGAATATCACAACATACACCATCTGATCATAAATGGAGTTGCAACATTTGTTATCATTTTTAAAGTTGAAACATTTTGGGGATTTATGGGAATTTGTGGGAATTAACTGGAAATAATGGGAACAAAGAGTGAATTCCAGTGGAACCTGATGCAGTCAGACATTTTCTCTGTTTCTTCCCATCATTGTAACTTAAAGCCACAATTGTGTCCATCTGTAATGAAAGACGACTGATTATGGGGAAAATCTTGAGTCAGCATAAAAATGTGTGTCAACTATAAACACAAACACTTTCATTTCCCTTCCCTTTTACCTGAGTCCATTTCTCGTACTTACTTCAGTAACTTACTTCTAAGTACGCTCTTTATCTGATGATTTCTCCAGAGAACACAAAGTAGATTGACTTTTATCATCTAAAAACATATCACTATCATCATAAAACAACAACAGTTTTATGATGATTGTTCCTTATCCAGTTTAATGATTAACGGTTGGGCTCAAAAGTGTGATCATCGCTGACTCAGGAGAAAACATGGGATTCACAGCCAGATCCATGTAACGTAAGTCACTTTTTGTCAACATCAACACCCTGACCGGACATTGGATATGAATTCCCAATAAGTACAATCATTCAGAGCGAGGCAGAGACTGACTGCAGCGGTTCTGAGACAACAGGAAGTGAATGCAGCAGTGAGAACGATCCCTGCCACAACCATCACCGGAACCATGAGCTCAAATGCATTTCAGCAGCAGTGATCCTTGAGATGTTTGGTTATAAGAGCAGCCATGGGAGCCGCGAGAAACAAAACCCGGCAAAGTACAGTGGCTGATGGATTTGAGAGTCCAGTCACCCTCACAGTGGCAGACGTCCAAAAAAGAGTCACAGGGCACCAAGACTTTGAGAGCCTTCAATGCAAATGTGATGGCTCCGTCCCCACAGCTGCTCAGCCAAATAACCGACAAGGACTGGCTATGGATACGACTCATGACGGGGCCACCATCAGTCACCTCCTCCACATGGATGACATCGAGCTGTAGGCTAAGAGCGAGCGGGACATCAACTCACTGATCCACACCACCAGGATCTACAGCTAACGTTAGGACGTCATTGGGACTGTGTGTGGTCGGATGGGGACAAAGAGAGGGAAGGAAGTCCACACCGAGGGGGTCTCACTCCCAGAAGGATCTCAGCAGACACTGAAGATGGTTACAAGTACCTTAGAATACCACAGGCAAATGGAAACTTTGAAGAATCAACAGCCAAATACCTACGAGTAAAACAAGTCCTGAAAAACCTGCAGCTCAATGCCTCAATTCAATGTATTTTTTGTTGGATAGAAGTTGACATTTTAGGGGATATAATGGTGTTACTAGATGGATTTATAACTAAAATAACTATGAGGCAGAGCTAAATATGACTGATATATTCATGTTTTAGTGAACTGAATATGCTTTCTAAGGGATAATGATCAAATATACATGTTTCAGATCAATATAAATCTTTTATTATTAACGTATTGATCATTCAGTCATTAGGACTAGACATTTCTACAGATAATTCACAGAGCATAGTCTTAAATAAATAGGATTAATTGAACATGAGGAAACAGTGACGGTTTATTCTTTTTCAATACAAACATTGATATTTGTAAAACTAATGCTAGAAACAATAGAAAGCAAAACTTGTAGCTCCAACAGCATCTAAAAGATAAACTTGTTATTACATTATTATTATTATTGTTATTTCAGCAAGGGGGAAATTCTATTGTTGCAACACACAGTTCAAGAACAGCAGGATCCTAATGATATTCTAATAATTGCATTTCCACATCACAAGAGCCACTTGGTGACCATGGCCACCAGTAGGGTCCCCCACAGGGCCCCTGTAGCAGCAGGAGCCTTGTTGTTGAAGACTTTATCATGAGCGTGGTTGATGATGTGCATGGCTCCGCTGTAGGCCTCCTCGCAGGCCGGTCGGATCTGCTCCTGCGGCAGCTCGAAGCCGTGAGTGCCGTCGTCCCGCAGTTCAAAGGTGAAACAGTAGGGGACGCCCTGGAGCCGCGCCCAGTCGCGAGAAGAGCCAGAGTTTGCATCTAAAGAGAGAGAACAGTGAGTTTTTCCGCAGCATATTTGTATCTCATTTCACTGCTGCTGATGCCAGTTGCACTCACACAGAATGGCCGGAGACGTGCCCACTTTGTATTTCATCCCGTGGACCTTCTCTATGGCCTCAGCAGCAGCCACGCCCACCTCCATCTGTGAACAGGTTTATTGTGTCTGCGTCAAGTAGAGCGAGGCAGCGTTTAGTTCCTCTTCTCACTGCAGACATTACAGTTTTTTACGATTGAATACACCATAAAATCTAAAGTTTTGCCCAATTATCAAAGCCTTACACTCAAGGAGCAAAACTCGGCCTCAGATTTGCACCACTGTAAACACAATAAGTCAGTTCACACTTTGTGCAAAACAACACACACAGTGATTTACAACACTGAACACACTTGTGTATATTTACACTTATGTATTTAGACACAGAAGTATATCAAGATGTCACTTCTTTGCAATTCTAAAGCACTGACTGTCAAATGACCACACCCATGTGCCAAATGACCACACCCATGTGCCAAATGACCACACCCATGTGCCAAATGACCACACCCATGTGCCAAATGACCACACCCATGTGCCAAATGACCACACCCATGTGCCAATCCATTGAACACAGTCATCAGCAAACACAAGATTACTTAATTGTAGACACACCAAACAGGTTTAAGCACTATAAAAATGCAGCAGGGGAGTTCACCAAACTGAACCAAAATGGAAGGAAGAGGAAGAGTGAGGATGAGAAGGAGGAAGAGGAGAAGGAGGCAGAGGCCGTGGCAGAGGTGGAGGTGGAGGTAGAGGAAGAGGTAGAGGTGGAGGTGGAGGTAGAGGTGGAGGTGGAGGTAGAGGAGGAGGTGGAGGTAGAGAAAGAGGTAGAGGTAGAGGTGGAGGTGGAGGTAGAGGAAGAGGTAGAGGTGGAGGCAGAGGTGGAGGCGGAGGTAGAGGTAGAGGTAGAGGTAGAGGTGGAGGTGGAGGTGGAGGAGGAGGTGGAGGTGGAGGTGGAGGTAGAGGAGGAGGTGGAGGTGGAGGTAGAGGTGGAGGTGGAGGTGGAGGTGGAGGTGGAAGTGGAGGAAGAGGTAGAGGTAGAGGTGGAGGTGGAGGTAGAGGAAGAGGTAGAGGTGGAGGTGGAGGTGGAGGTAGAGAGGGAGGTGGAGGTGGAGGTGGAGGTAGAGGTAGAGGTGGAGGTGGAGGTGGAGGTAGAGGTAGAGGTAGAGGTGGAGGTAGAGGTAGAGGTAGAGGTAGAGGAAGAGGTGGAGGTGGAGGTAGAGGTAGAGAGAGAGGTGGAGGTAGAGGAGGAGGTAGAGGTGGAGGTAGAGGTGGAGGTGCAGGTGGAGGTAGAGGAAGAGGTAGAGGTGGAGGTAGAGGTAGAGGTGGAGGTGAAGGTAGAGGAAGAGGTAGAGGTGCAGGTGCAGGTGGAGGTGGAGGTAGAGGTAGAGGTGGAGGTGTAGGTGGAGGTGGAGGAGGAGGTGTAGGTGGAGGTAGAGGTGGAGGTAGAGGTAGAGGAAGAGGTAGAGGTGCAGGTGGAGGTGGAGGTGGAGGTAGAGGTGGAGGTAGAGGTAGAGGTAGAGGAAGAGGTAGAGGTGGAGGTAGAGGTGGAGGTAGAGGAAGAGGTAGAGGTGGAGGTGGAGGTGGAGGTAGAGGTAGAGGTAGAGGTGGAGGTGGAGGTAGAGGTGGAGGTGGAGGTGGAGGTAGAGGAAGAGGTAGAGGTGGAGGTGGAGGTGGAGGTAGAGGTAGAGGTGGAGGTGGAGGTGGAGGTGGAGGAAGAGGTAGAGGTAGAGGTAGAGGTAGAGGTGGAGGTAGAGGAAGAGGTAGAGGTAGAGGTGGAGGTGGAGGTAGAGGAAGAGGTAGAGGTGGAGGTGGAGGAGGAGGTGGAGGTAGAGGTAGAGGTGGAGGTGGAGGAAGAGGTAGAGGTGGAGGTGGAGGTAGAGGAAGAGGTAGAGGTGGAGGTGGAGGTGGAGGTAGAGGAAGAGGTAGAGGTGGAGGTGGAGGTGGAGGAGGAGGTGGAGGTGGAGGTGGAGGTAGAGGTAGAGGTAGAGGTGGAGGTGGAGGTGGAGGAAGA
>NW_027315723.1:5340473-5345473 GCF_026437365.1 Eucyclogobius newberryi
GGTGCAGGTGGAGGTAGAGGTGGAGGTGTAGGTGGAGGTGGAGGTGAAGGTAGAGGTAGAAGTGCAGGTGCAGGTGGAGGTGGAGGTAGAGGTAGAGGTGGAGGTGGAGGTGGAGGAGGAGGTGTAGGTGTAGGTGTAGGTAGAGGTGGAGGTGGAGGTGGAGGTAGAGGTAGAGGTAGAGGAAGAGGTAGAGGTGCAGGTGGAGGTAGAGGTGGTGGTGGAGGTAGAGGTAGAGGTGGAGGTGGAGGTAGAGGAGGAGGTGGAGGTGGAGGTGGAGGTGGAGGAGGAGGTGGAGGTGGAGGTGGAGGTAGAGGTAGAGGTGGAGGTGGAGGTGGAGGTGGAGGTAGAGGTGGAGGTGGAGGTAGAGGTAGAGGTGGAGGTGGAGGTGGAGGCAGAGGAAGAGGTAGAGGTAGAGGTGGAGGTGGAGGTGGAGGTGGAGGTGGAGGTGGAGGTGGAGGTGGAGGTGTAGGTGGAGGTGGAGGAGGAGGTGTAGGTGGAGGTGGAGGTGGAGGTGGAGGTAGAGGAAGAGGTAGAGGTGGAGGTAGAGGAAGAGGTAGAGGTGGAGGTGGAGGTGGAGGTGGAGGTGGAGGAAGAGGAAGAGGTAGAGGTGGAGGTGGAGGTGGAGGTGGAGGTAGAGGTAGAGGTAGAGGTAGAGGTAGAGGTAGAGGAAGAGGTAGAGGTAGAGGTGCAGGTAGAGGTGGAGGTGGAGGTGGAGGTGGAGGTGGAGGAGGAGGTGGAGGTAGAGGAGGAGGTGGAGGTGGAGGTGGAGGTGGAGGTGGAGGTGGAGGAGGAGGTGGAGGTGGAGGTGGAGGTGGAGGTGGAGGAAGAGGTGGAGGTGGAGGAAGAGGTAGAGGTAGAGGTAGAGGTGGAGGTGGAGGTGGAGGAGGAGGAGGAGGTAGAGGTGGAGGTGGAGGTAGAGGTGGAGGTGGAGGTAGAGGTGGAGGTGGAGGTGGAGGAGGAGGTGGAGGAGGAGGTGGAGGTGGAGGAGGAGGTGGAGGAGGAGGTGGAGGTAGAGGTGGAGGTGGAGGTAGAGGTAGATGTAGAGGTGGAGGTGGAGGTGGAGGCAGAGGAAGAGGTAGAGGTAGAGGTGGAGGTGGAGGTGGAGGTGGAGGTGTAGGTGGAGGTGGAGGAGGAGGTGTAGGTGTAGGTGGAGGTGGAGGTGGAGGTAGAGGAAGAGGTAGAGGTGGAGGTAGAGGAAGAGGTAGAGGTGGAGGTGGAGGTGGAGGTGGAGGAAGAGGAAGAGGTAGAGGTGGAGGTGGAGGTGGAGGTGGAGGTAGAGGTAGAGGTAGAGGTAGAGGTAGAGGTAGAGGAAGAGGTAGAGGTAGAGGTGCAGGTAGAGGTGGAGGTGGAGGTGGAGGTGGAGGAGGAGGTGGAGGAGGAGGTGGAGGTGGAGGTGGAGGTGGAGGTGGAGGAGGAGGTGGAGGTGGAGGTGGAGGTGGAGGAAGAGGTGGAGGTGGAGGAAGAGGTAGAGGTAGAGGTGGAGGTGGAGGAGGAGGAGGAGGTAGAGGTGGAGGTGGAGGTAGAGGTGGAGGTGGAGGTAGAGGTGGAGGAGGAGTTGGAGGTGGAGGAGGAGGTGGAGGAGGAGGTGGAGGTAGAGGTGGAGGTGCAGGTGGAGGTGTAGGTGGAGGTGGAGGTGAAGGTAGAGGTAGAGGTGGAGGTGGAGGTGGAGGTAGAGGTAGAGGTGGAGGTGGAGGTGGAGGAGGAGGTGTAGGTGTAGGTGTAGGTAGAGGTGGAGGTGGAGGTGGAGGTAGAGGAAGAGGTAGAGGTGCAGGTGGAGGTAGAGGTGGTGGTGGAGGTAGAGGTGGAGGTGGAGGTAGATGAGGAGGTGGAGGTAGAGGTGGAGGTGCAGGTGGAGGTGGAGGTAGAGGTAGAGGTGCAGGTGCAGGTGGAGGTAGAGGTGGAGGTGTAGGTGGAGGTGGAGGTGAAGGTAGAGGTAGAAGTGCAGGTGCAGGTGGAGGTGGAGGTAGAGGTAGAGGTAGAGGTAGAGGTGGAGGTGGAGGTGGAGGAGGAGGAGGAGGTAGAGGTGGAGGTGGAGGTAGAGGTGGAGGTGGAGGTAGAGGTGGAGGAGGAGGTGGAGGAGGAGGTGGAGGTGGAGGAGGAGGTGGAGGAGGAGGTGGAGGTAGAGGTGGAGGTGGAGGTAGAGGTAGATGTAGAGGTGGAGGTGGAGGTGGAGGCAGAGGAAGAGGTAGAGGTAGAGGTGGAGGTGGAGGTGGAGGTGTAGGTGGAGGTGGAGGAGGAGGTGTAGGTGTAGGTGGAGGTGGAGGTGGAGGTAGAGGAAGAGGTAGAGGTGGAGGTAGAGGAAGAGGTAGAGGTGGAGGTGGAGGTGGAGGTGGAGGAAGAGGAAGAGGTAGAGGTGGAGGTGGAGGTGGAGGTGGAGGTAGAGGTAGAGGTAGAGGTAGAGGAAGAGGTAGAGGTAGAGGTGCAGGTAGAGGTGGAGGTGGAGGTGGAGGTGGAGGAGGAGGTGGAGGTAGAGGAGGAGGTGGAGGTGGAGGTGGAGGTGGAGGAGGAGGTGGAGGTGGAGGTGGAGGTGGAGGTGGAGGAAGAGGTGGAGGTGGAGGAAGAGGTAGAGGTAGAGGTAGAGGTGGAGGTGGAGGAGGAGGAGGAGGTAGAGGTGGAGGTGGAGGTAGAGGTGGAGGTGGAGGTAGAGGTGGAGGTGGAGGTGGAGGAGGAGGTGGAGGAGGAGTTGGAGGTGGAGGAGGAGGTGGAGGAGGAGGTGGAGGTAGAGGTGGAGGTGCAGGTGGAGGTGTAGGTGGAGGTGGAGGTGAAGGTAGAGGTAGAGGTGGAGGTGGAGGTGGAGGTAGAGGTAGAGGTGGAGGTGGAGGTGGAGGAGGAGGTGTAGGTGTAGGTGTAGGTAGAGGTGGAGGTGGAGGTGGAGGTAGAGGAAGAGGTAGAGGTGCAGGTGGAGGTAGAGGTGGTGGTGGAGGTAGAGGTGGAGGTGGAGGTAGATGAGGAGGTGGAGGTAGAGGTGGAGGTGCAGGTGGAGGTGGAGGTAGAGGTAGAGGTGCAGGTGCAGGTGGAGGTAGAGGTGGAGGTGTAGGTGGAGGTGGAGGTGAAGGTAGAGGTAGAAGTGCAGGTGCAGGTGGAGGTGGAGGTAGAGGTAGAGGTGGAGGTGGAGGTGGAGGAGGAGGTGTAGGTGTAGGTGTAGGTAGAGGTGGAGGTGGAGGTGGAGGTAGAGGTAGAGGTAGAGGAAGAGGTAGAGGTGCAGGTGGAGGTAGAGGTGGTGGTGGAGGTAGAGGTAGAGGTGGAGGTGGAGGTAGAGGAGGAGGTGGAGGTGGAGGTGGAGGTGGAGGAGGAGGTGGAGGTGGAGGTGGAGGTAGAGGTAGAGGTAGAGGTGGAGGTGGAGGTGGAGGTAGAGGTGGAGGTGGAGGTAGAGGTGGAGGTGGAGGTGGAGGTAGAGGTGGAGGTGGAGGTAGAGGTAGAGGTGGAGGTGGAGGTGGAGGCAGAGGAAGAGGTAGAGGTAGAGGTGGAGGTGGAGGTTGAGGTGGAGGTGCAGGTGCAGGTGGAGGTGGAGGTGAAGGTGGAGGTAGAGGTGGAGGTGGAGGTAGAGGTAGAGGTGGAGGTGGAGGTGGAGGAGGAGGTGTAGGTGTAGGTGTAGGTAGAGGTGGAGGTGGAGGTAGAGGAAGAGGTAGAGGTGCAGGTGGAGGTAGAGGTGGTGGTGGAGGTAGAGGTGGAGGTGGAGGTAGAGGAGGAGGTGGAGGTAGAGGTGGAGGTGCAGGTGGAGGTGGAGGTAGAGGTAGAGGTGCAGGTGCAGGTGGAGGTAGAGGTGGAGGTGTAGGTGGAGGTGGAGGTGAAGGTAGAGGTAGAAGTGCAGGTGCAGGTGGAGGTGGAGGTAGAGGTAGAGGTGGAGGTGGAGGTGGAGGAGGAGGTGTAGGTGTAGGTGTAGGTAGAGGTGGAGGTGGAGGTGGAGGTAGAGGTAGAGGTAGAGGAAGAGGTAGAGGTGCAGGTGGAGGTAGAGGTGGTGGTGGAGGTAGAGGTAGAGGTGGAGGTGGAGGTAGAGGAGGAGGTGGAGGTGGAGGTGGAGGTGGAGGAGGAGGTGGAGGTGGAGGTGGAGGTAGAGGTAGAGGTAGAGGTGGAGGTGGAGGTGGAGGTGGAGGTAGAGGTGGAGGTGGAGGTAGAGGTAGAGGTGGAGGTGGAGGTGGAGGCAGAGGTAGAGGTAGAGGTGGAGGTGGAGGTGGAGGTGGAGGTGGAGGTGGAGGTGGAGGTGTAGGTGGAGGTGGAGGAGGAGGTGTAGGTGTAGGTGGAGGTGGAGGTAGAGGAAGAGGTAGAGGTGGAGGTAGAGGAAGAGGTAGAGGTGGAGGTGGAGGTGGAGGTGGAGGAAGAGGTAGAGGTGGAGGTGGAGGTGGAGGTGGAGGTAGAGGTAGAGGTAGAGGTAGAGGTAGAGGTAGAGGAAGAGGTAGAGGTAGAGGTGCAGGTAGAGGTGGAGGTGGAGGTGGAGGAGGAGGTGGAGGTAGAGGAGGAGGTGGAGGTGGAGGTGGAGGTGGAGGTGGAGGAAGAGGTGGAGGTGGAGGAAGAGGTAGAGGTAGAGGTAGAGGTGGAGGTGGAGGAGGAGGAGGAGGTAGAGATGGAGGTGGAGGTAGAGGTGGAGGTGGAGGTAGAGGTGGAGGTGGAGGTGGAGGAGGAGGTGGAGGAGGAGGTGGAGGTGGAGGAGGAGGTGGAGGAGGAGGTGGAGGTAGAGGTGGAGGTGGAGGTAGAGGTAGATGTAGAGGTGGAGGTGGAGGTAGAGGTAGAGGTAGAGGTGGAGGTGGAGGAGGAGGTGGAGGTGGAGGTGGAGGTGGAGGTGGAGGTGGAGGTAGAGGTGGAGGTGGAGGTGGAGGTGGAGGTGGAGGTAGAGGTAGAGGTAGAGGTGGAGGTGGAGGTGGAGATGAAGGTAGAGGAATAGGTAGAGGTGGAGGTGGAGGTGGAGGTGGAGGTAGAGGTGGAGGTGGTGGTGGAGGTAGAGGTAGAGGTGGAGGTAGAGGAGGAGGTAAAGGTGGAGGTAGAGGAGGAGGTGGAGGTGGAGG
>NW_027315723.1:5347973-5380473 GCF_026437365.1 Eucyclogobius newberryi
ACTGTGTGTGTTGTTTTGCACAAAGTGTGAGCAGACATTGTGTTTCCAGTGGTGCAAATCCGAGCCATGTTTTGCAAATTCACGGTGTACTTCACCCATACGACTCTATGCATTTAGAAGCAGGATTAGCCGAAAGTGTTGAAGGTTTTCCACAGCAGTGTGTAACTGGTGTGTAACTGGTGTGTAACTGATGTGTAACTGGTGTGTAACTGGTGTGTAACTGGTGTGTAACTGGTGTGTAACTAGTGCAAACATGGTTAAGTCATATGCAACGTGTGTGTTTCATATGGTGAAAAAATATGGTTTTGATAAGTTAGTGTATAGTTTTTACAAGAGTGTTTCATTTTGCAAAGGAGATAAGGTGTTTTGATAATTGGGTTTGTAGTTGTGCTAATTGTGTGTAGGGTTTTGCTAATTAAAAAAAACAATAAAAATTGTGTTTATTCAATTGTAAAAAACTGTAACTACGGGGCCATGGGTCGCAGTGCCCTCTCCATAGAACAGGCCTCACCCACTGCATGAACATCTCACCCCTCTCACCCCTGTCACCCCTGTCACCCCTGTCACCCCTGTCACCCCTGTCACCCCTGTCACCCCTCTCACCCCTGTCACCCCTGTCACCCCTGTCACCCCTGTCACCCCTCTCACCCCTCTCACCCCTGTCACCCCTGTCACCCCTCTCACCCCTCTCACCCCTGTCACCCCTGTCACCCCTCTCACCCCTGTCACCCCTGTCACCCCTGTCACCCCTCTCACCCCTGTCACCCCTGTCACCCCTGTCACCCCTCTCACCCCTCTCACCCCTGTCACCCCTGTTACCCCTGTCACCCCTCTCACCCCTCTCACCCCTCTCACCCCTCTGCCCTCAGGACGGAGGTACAGGGCAGGGCTCAGGTGCAGGAGGGCCCGCTTTGAAACCATTGTATTCTTGAACAACAGGCCACTCTGAGTGTATAAGTCTATTTTTTAATTCGTTTTCTGGTCTGCATCTGTAAATGAGTTCTGTGTCTGCGAAAAAGAAGTCGGTGGAACACACTTCCCCAGCATTTAAGATCCGGCCAATCAAAGTGCTTTTACATCTGTGCTCCTCCTACTTCCACAACTACTCCTACTACTTATACTACATCTATTACTAGTACAGCCAGTACCCTAAATCACCTTTTATGTTTCGAGCACCCCCCAAGTCTCACACTCCGAGTACATATATCTGTAATGTACTGGTGTTTCTTTGGTACTAATACTGTTTACTAGTATATTTTATTGTTTTAACAGTGTTTATACTTCTCAAAAGCCAATTTGAACATGTCTTCGTCATTTCCATTGCACAGACAGTGAGCCATCAGAGTACAGTGTTAAATGTAGGCTTTATGTGTGAGTGAGAGAGGATTTCACGCCTCCTCTTCACCAGCTGCAACATACATGGGATCTGCACTTTTTTAAACCATGGCAAGAGAAAAAAAAAACGAAATTGATCAAGTTTATCAGTCACTGGTCAAGAATCTAGAAAATATCTGTCTGATAATGGACATTAAAAGAGACTATGTCAATGATATTATAACGTGAGGAAAAGGGAAAAGGTTAAACATTGTCTACCTGCTTGTATATGATATTAAACCAATGCTCTATATTGCCCTTATTCAAATAGTGTTACCTTTAATACCTTTTAAAATATTTTGGGATCTAGGGGTTACCACATACAGTTGTTAGACTTGTGGGGCATTTGAAGTCCACTTATGATCACTACATAAATTATATCAATCTGCTTGTGTTTTTACGTGTCTTTTAATCCCCGGCTACTCGTAAAGAGTTCATTTGACATAAATATATAAATAAAGTCATTGTTAATGTCATTTCCAAATATTCACAATTCACCAAAACAGTGATTTCTTTCCACACTATTACTTGGAATATTTATCACACATCATAAGAATCTTTACCAGTTCGTCCTGGTTGGGCGCGTTGACCTCCGGGTGCCCGTATGGGATGAGCAGCAGCTGTCCGTAGGAGTGGATGGTGAGGAAGGCCAGGACTCTGTCGGAAATCGTCTCCACAAACTGAGTCAGGGCCCGGGCCTCAGGCTCTGACACCGGGCTCTGTCCTGGGTAAGTGGAGGAGCAGCAGTCGAAGGACACGCCCACAGCTGCACAGGGAAGACACAGACATTTAACACTATTTAATACTACAGTTTACTACTACAGTAATATTACAGTGACATTATGTTCACATGCAGGAAAATCTGATCATTATCTGATTATTATTCAAATGTCACGTCTGATGTGAGTGACGTGGCAAAGACAAAATGAACAGATGATGTGGTTATGTGATTATTCTGGGATCTGAATGTTACTGGTCATATAAATGTACCATATAATACTATGTGTACAAATATGTTTATGGTGGATTCTTTTAGCACTGTCACTGTCTCATTCTCCCTGCAGTCAACTTCATTTCAATTCATTCCCTTTTATATGACAACAATCAGCTCATATTATGTATATCCACTATACATTTAATTCATACACTCAATTCATAAACTATCACCACAAAAAAACTACAACTGCAACAATTACTATACTTTTATTATAGATATAGGATTTATTCCAAAAATAAATGCCATTCCAAACTGTACCTCACACATTTAACCACTAGAGAATGCCAAAGACAACAATATATGATATATATTTAATCAAAGATTCAAACTCACTTCCCCAGTTGGAGTAGAAGTTTCTGTTGAGGTCGGTGCCGGTGCAGCCACAAGGACCAGGAGTTCTGTTCTTTCTCCACAAACGCGTCTGAGGCCAGAGAGACCTGGTTTAGTCCTGGTTAAGTCCTGGTTTAGTCCTGGGTTGGACCTGGTTTATAGTCCTGGTTTGGACCTGGTTTAATCCTGGTTTAGTCCTGGGTAAGTCCTGGTTTAATCCTGGTTTAGTCCTGGTTTGGACCTGGTTTAGTCCTGGTTTGGACCTGGTTTGGACCTGGTTTAGTCCCGGTTTAGTTCTGGTTTAGTCCTGGTTTGGACCTGGTTTAGTCCTGGTTTAGTCCTGGTTTGGACCTGGTTTAGGCCTGGTTTAGTCCTGGTTTGGACCTGGTTTAGTTCTGGTTTAGTCCTGGTTTAGGATCACTACATTCATTTCCCTCTCTATGACCTCCTGTTTCCTCTTCTTTAGTCATAATTCTCCATCATTTAAAACCACTGGATCAAAACAACTTCAAACACATTAATAATCCTTGTGACTCACAGTTTGGTTGATCCAGGTGAACATGTATCCATCCACATTCAGAACCGGGGTCACGTAGAAGTCCATGTTTTTCATCAGCAGCTCCATTCTAGGGTCCGTTTTGTAGCTTTCAAGAATCTATCATATCAATGTATAAATATTTACAATTTGTTACGGCATATTTGAAGAAAAATAAATCTTTGTTGAAATGTAAATTGTACAGTATGGATGAAATATTGACAGAAGGCTGGAGCGATCCACTCCCGTGCATGGATCCCACAGTCCATCCAGATGATCGTCTTGTTAATGCCTGGAAAACCAATCTGAGGGAAACAAGCACTCAAATTTAACCAATTACACTTGCACTTTTAAAGCAGCAGGACTTAAATGTATAAAAAATGTCCTTGGGCAAGACACTCCACCTCCTGCCCACACTGGTCACTTTAATGTGTCTGCTTACAAAAGAAATACAATGAGAATAATAGGTTTTAGGCTGGATTAAATAAAGGTAGTATTTCTTTGATACTTCCTAGTGCTCTATAACGGTCACATTTATAAAGTGCTTTTCCAGACGCTACATCAAGGCTCCGCCCATCCGTTCACACACACACGTGCACGCAGTGACGCAGGGACTGAAGTGTCTTGCCCATGGACGTTCCTGCAGCACTCTGTGGGAGTTCAGATCAAACCACCAGTTGGATTTGACCTCTTTTACCAAGATTGTTTATCTCGGGAACGTGATTTGAACCGCCGACCTTTGGATCAGAGGAAGAGGACTCGACCAACTGATCAACTTTCACAAACAAATACTAGCAATGATTTTCTTAGCCGTAGTAAATACTTAAATAATATCTTGATCCTCGATATCCCTAATTAATCCTGAATCATTATAAACAATCTGTTTAATCATTAAGAATTAAGTGTTTGTTCATGCTTTATTGAGGCTGATTAAGACTGTAGTTAATGTCAATGTGTCATAGTTTTGTTTTAGAAGTTAATGTTTGTCCAATAAACAATCACATCAAATGGACAGAAATATTGTCTGTTTTCGTTCATGTTGTTCAACCCTTTACCTTGAGGAGGTCGATGGTGCGATTCTCGTAGGTTTTTCCATATTTGATAATGCTCACGACGTCTTTGTGACGAGAGGCTATGTCCGACTTCCATTGAGTGATCTGTTAGAAATTAAAATCATTTTAGATAACAATATTGATGATTGCCCTGCGACAAGTTGGCCACTGTCCAGGGTGTACCCCGCCTAAGGCCCAAAGTCACTGGGATAGGCTCCAGTCACCCGCGACCCCGAAAGGGAACAAGCGGTAGAAAATGGATGGATGGATGGAACAATATTGATGGTTATGGAAAGTAGCTGTGTATTATATCTTTATATTTATATTTATCAGAATCAGAATCAGAAAAGGTTTTCACAAACATAGGAACTTGCTTTGGTGATTCATGTAATATGTACACAAAATGTTCAGTTACATTTACATCTGTAGAGCAGAAAGTGAACAGTGAGTGATTAAAATATGGTTAAAGTGACAGTGTTTAAGAAGTGTTCATGAGTCCAACTGCAGAGGACAAGAAACTGTTCTTATGGCCAGATGGACCGGAGCCTCCTGCCTGAGGAGAGTGGCCTCCTGCCAGAGGGGAGTGGCCTCCTGCCTGAGGAGAGTGGCCTCCTGCCAGAGGGGAGTGGCCTCCTGCCTGAGGAGAGTGGCCTCCTGCCAGAGGGGAGTGGCCTCCTGCCTGAGGAGAGTGGCCTCCTGCCAGAGGGGAGTGGCCTCCTGCCAGAGGGGAGTGGCCTCCTGCCAGAGGGGAGTGGCCTCCTGCCTGAGGAGAGTGGCCTCCTGCCAGAGGGGAGTGGCCTCCTGCCTGAGGAGAGTGGCCTCCTGCCTGAGGAGAGTGGCCTCCTGCCTGAGGAGAGTGGCCTCCTGCCAGAGGGGAGTGGCCTCCTGCCTGAGGAGAGTGGCCTCCTGCCAGAGGGGAGTGGCCTCCTGCCTGAGGGGAGTGGCCTCCTGCCAGAGGGGAGTGGCCTCCTGCCTGAGGGGAGTGGCCTCCAGCCAGAGGGGAGTGGCCTCCTGCCTGAGGGGAGTGGCCTCCTGCCTGAGGGGAGTGGCCTCCTGCCAGGAGGGAGTGGCCTCCTGCCTGAGGGGAGTGGCCTCGTGCCTGAGGGGAGTGGCCTCCTGCCAGGGGGGAGTGGCCTCCTGCCTGAGGGGAGTGGCCTCCTGCCTGAGGGGAGTGGCCTCGTGCCTGAGGGGAGTGGCCTCCTGCCAGGGGGGAGTGGCCTCCTGCCTGAGGGGAGTGGCCTCCTGCCTGGGGGGAGTGGCCTCCTGCCTGAGGGGAGTGGCCTCCTGCCTGGGGGGAGTGGCCTCCTGCCTGGGGGGAGTGGCCTCCTGCCTGAGGGGAGTGGCCTCCTGCCTGAGGGGAGTGGCCTCCTGCCTAAGGGGAGTGGCCTCCTGCCTGAGGGGAGTGGCCTCCTGCCTGGGGGGGAGTGGCCTCCTGCCTAAGGGGAGTGGCCTCCTGCCTAAGGGGAGTGGCCTCCTGCCTGAGGGGAGTGGCCTCCTGCCTGGGGGGAGTGGCCTCCTGCCTGAGGGGAGTGGCCTCCTGCCTGAGGGGAGTGGCCTCCTGCCAGGGGGGAGTGGCCTCCTGCCTGAGGGGAGTGGCCTCCTGCCTGAGGGGAGTGGCCTCCTGCCTGGGGGGAGTGGCCTCCTGCCTGAGGGGAGTGGCCTCCTGCCTGAGGGGAGTGGCCTCCTGCCTGGGGGGAGTGGCCTCCTGCCTAAGGGGAGTGGCCTCCTGCCTGGGGGGAGTGGCCTCCTGCCTGAGGGGAGTGGCCTCCTGCCTAAGGGGAGTGGCCTCCTGCCTGAGGGGAGTGGCCTCCTGCCTAAGGGGAGTGGCCTCCTGCCTGGGGGGCGTGGCCTCCTGCCTGGGGGGCGTGGCCTCCTGCAGCCGCTCAGACGTCCATCACATGTTACTCACAGTTCTTGAGACTTAAAGTTATGTATTCTGAATATAAGTCCATTAAATACTAGATATTTGTTCTTCCTTTTCCTTTGATTATTTGATGATATTCTTACCTCTGGCATGCTGTGATATTTGAAATCATATTCCAATCTGTTTAATTGAAAAAAATAATTAGTACAACGCAAATATTCAATTCCATTTATTTTTGTCCAAAATCACAACAGCTGTTGCCTCGAGGGGCAACAGTGAAAAACAGATTAAATGTTTTTAAATTGCATAATCCTTATGAGTAATGTCATTGAATGACTTTCCTTCTAACTTATTTCAATGTTCGTCTCACCTGTTAGCGCCTGTAGCCGCCGCGGAGCAGAGAAACACCAGGGTGAGCGCTAGTGTCCGGGACATGGTGGAAATGAAGAACTCATATTTACACTGATCATTATTCTAAAGCCACTGGAGATAAAATGACACCTTTGTCTCGTAATAGCTCTGCTCTGTCAATGAGTAACTGTGGCAGAGATAGAGACGACTCTGGACAACAGGAGCTTTGACTATTATTCATAAGATATTCACCATCATATTTTATTACATGTTGGCATTTTGAAAAGACAAATTAAACTTTGACCTGGTTTAACTCTCTGTTTTTGTTCAAGTTTTGGTTGTTCAAAAGTCAAGATTTTGTTTTTGATTGTGATTTATTCCTACTTTAGTCCTGGTCTTAGTTGCTTTTGCTATGTTTAATGCAGGATTAGTCCAACTTGACTTTGGTCCTAGTTTAATCTTGATTTAGTCCTGGTTTAGTTTAGTGTTAGACCTTCAGAATGTGTTCTCAAAAACACACATTGCAAGAAACAAACAGGTGCCACTTTATAATAACTAGACCTTAACTTGCCTTAAGCATTAGGAAAGACGTCATTCTTAATGAACATAGTTCATTAAGTCTTAGTAACTATATGATTATGGTGCTAGAGTTCAGGTTACAGTCTTAGTTAAATAGTTACGAAGCCTAAATTCTTCTGAATAAACTGTTTGTTCACTATGAATTAAGTCTTTGTTCAAGTTTTTTTAAGGCAGGAATAAGAGTAGTTATTATAAGGTGTTAGTCTCTTTGTTTGGTCCTGTTATAGTCCTGTTATAGTCCTGTTATAGTCCTGTTATTGTCCTGTTATAGTCCTGTTATAGTCCTGTTATATTCCTGTTACAGTCCTGTTATAGTCCTGGCATAGTCCTGGCATAGTCCTGTTATAGTCCTGTTATAGTCCTAGCATAGTCCTGTTATAGTCCTGTTATAGTCATGTAATTGTCCTGTTATATTCCTGTTATAGTCCTGTTATTGTCCTGTTATAGTCCTGTTATAGTCCTGTTATAGTCCTGTTATAGTCCTGTTATAGTCCTGTTATTGTCCTGTTATAGTCCTGTTATATTCCTGTTATAGTCCTGTTATAGTCCTGTTATTGTCCTGTTATAGTCCTGTTATATTCCTGTTATAGTCCTGTTATAGTCCTGTTATTGTCCTGTTATAGTCCTGTTATATTTCTGTTATAGTCCTGTTATAGTCCTGTTATAGTCATGTTATTGTCCTGTTATAGTCCTGTTATATTCCTGTTATAGTCCTGTTATAGTCCTGTTATTGTCCTGTTATAGTCCTGTTATATTCCTGTTATAGTCCTGTTATAGTCCTGTTATTGTCCTGTTATAGTCCTGTTATATTCCTGTTATAGTCCTGTTATAGTCCTGTTATTGTCCTGTTATAGTCCTGTTATATTTCTGTTATAGTCCTGTTATAGTCCTGTTATAGTCCTGTTATTGTCCTGTTATAGTCCTGTTATATTTCTGTTATAGTCCTGTTATAGTCCTGTTATAGTCATGTTATTGTCCTGTTATAGTCCTGTTATAGTCCTGTCATATTCCTGTTATAGTCCTGTTATAATCCAAACCAAACCCAGAACTAAACCAAGACTGAGCCTTTGTAAACAAAATAAACCATGATATAATAGATATATAATAGATATAATAGAGAAGTTGTAACTCTGTGGTCGTAGTGTCTTTGGCAGATTCACTTTACATTGTTTAAAGATGTCATTAAAATAATTGCTTGAGTGGCAGAAAAGTCATGACGGCCGTGATCAGCGCCGTCAGAGATAAGATAATGGAACATGGAAAGTATCACACGTCAACAATGGAAACAGCAGTAAATGTTAATCTGTTCATTATGTAAGAGACAAAACAACCATTGACATTAATTTATTCTCTATGAGACATTTGAATTCTGTGCCTGTATTACGGTCAGGCTAACCTCTCTGCCAAACCCAAACATTTCACAACATCAAATTAAAAAGTTCATACAATTGTGATGGATTTGATTGCTTTAAGGTGCATTAACTTTTCTGGTGAAGGGTTCTGCCATTTTAGTCTTTTAGTCTCCATGGGGATGTGATGTCATGTAATCACTGCCCAAGACCACAGCAGGATGACCGCTCTACAACCGGTTCATATTAAGAGCCGTCCTGGTTTAGTCCTGGTTTAGTCCTGGTTTAGTCCTGGTTTAGTCCTGGTTTGGACTTGGTTTAGTCCTGGTTTGGACCTGGTTTGGACCTGGTTTAGTCCTGGTTTGGACCTGGTTTGGACCTGGTTTAGTCCTGGTTTGGACCTGGTTTGGACCTGGTTTGGTCCTGGTTTGGACCTGGTTTAGTCCTGGTTTAGTCCTGGTTTAGTCCTGGTTTAGTCCTGGTTCAGTCCTGGTTTAGTCCTGGTTTAGTCCTGGTGGAGTCCTGGTTTAGTCCTGGTTTAGTCCTGGTTCAGTCCTGGTTTAGTCCTGGTTTGGACTTGGTTTAGTCCTGGTTTGGACCTGGTTTGGACCTGGTTTAGTCCTGGTTTGGACCTGGTTTGGACCTGGTTTGGTCCTGGTTTGGACCTGGTTTAGTCCTGGTTCAGTCCTGGTTTAGTCCTGGTGGAGTCCTGGTTTAGTCCTGGTTTAGTCCTGGTTCAGTCCTGGTTTGGACCTGGTTTAGTCTTGGTGTAGTCCTGGTTTAGTCCTGGTTTAGTCCTGGTTTAGTCCTGGTTCAGTCCTGGTTTAGTCCTGGTTTAGTCCTGGTTTAGTCCTGGTTTAGTCCTGGTTTAGTCCTGGTTTGGTCCTGGTTCGGTCCTGGTTTGGACCTGGTTTAGTCTTGGTGTAGTCCTGGTTTAGTCCTGGTTCAGTCCTGGTTTAGTCCTGGTTTAGTCCTGGGTTGAACACAGTCCATCGCGCAGCAACAGCAGCGGAAGAAATTCTCAAATCATGGTACGTTTTACATATTAACTGGGTTTTGATCGGTGACCAGAACGTTCTGAGGATGTTTTGGTCAATATTAAAAGCTTTTATGTAAATCAGTTTAATAAATACAACGACATAATAGAAAGTATAAAAGGAATAGTGTAAATATCATGAATGTATCGACAAATTGGCATGAATGAAGTGGAGAACTTGTAGTATTTCATATGTTCAGCAGGTGGCAGTACAAGGTTGTCCTTCATTTAAACATTTAGAAAGAGCTGTAAATAAACAAACAAACAAACAAACAAACAAACAAACAAACAAACAAATAGATGAATAGATGAATAGATGAATAGATGAATAGATAACACAACTATAAATGCCAAATGTGTCAAACCTTTTCCTTGTTTCTTCTGCGTTCTCTCACCTCTGATGCTGCTGACTTGTTCTTTTCCTGTTTTGGTTGTTGGTGTCATAAAAGTGAGGGTCAAAGGTCGCCACAAGCTTCCACAGGCTGGTACTGGTCGTGCTGGTTCTGCACGACACCACACAGCATTTTCTGTTGTGTTTATTAGTTTTTGTAGAATCTCCTTGACTAAGAGAAATGGGCCAAATCTGCAGTTAATTTATGCTGTAAATTCTTTAATAACAGACTTTTGAAAGATACTGTATGCTGTGTTTTTAAAGGAACGTTCCTGCTTTGTCTGGAACGTTCCACATAATGGTATAAACAAGAAATATATTTGTGGTGTCCCCCTTTTTTAATGACGTTTTTGTGGAACATTCCGGGTAAAACAACAGGAGAAAAGACCTAAAACACATGGTTCCCCTTTAATGAACGACCTTCACATTTAAGGACATCTTTGCAATAATATATCACATCCTGGCAAGTCTTTTCTGCATTTATTCAATTTTGTTGATAAAAAATAACTATTAAGCTTTTGGAAGGGTAAAAGAGAAAGAGAAAGTCCCTAAATCTAATTATGAGTGAAATTAGCTTCAGTTTCACAAAAGGACCAACAAATGCTCAGTCCACTGTATAATGTACTAATATGTGCCAAAACATATGCATATTCTTAATACTAGTTTAATGTAACTGTATTAATACTCTTTCATTTAATCAGAACACAATTTCTCCCTAAAATCAGAAGAATACATCATGTTATTTTAGTGAGACATATAGAAAACACAATGAACTGCATATGCAACGTTTCCTTCTCTAATTTGTGATGACGGTTCTTTTATTGAATGCACAACAGTGAAACAAACACAAAAGCACTTTTATAATCAGTGAATAATTCAACTGAAGGTGAATGTGTTCGGAATACAGTAATAATATAATATAATATAATAATGTGTTCAGAATACAGTAATAATATATATATAACTCCATCACACAACGGAACCACAGAGCTTCAGAAAGAGTCCAGCCTCTCACCGGCGCTAAAAACGGTTCAAGAACGTGAAAATGTAGCTTTTTATGACAAATCTGCTTGAATACTAAGGTGATAATATTCCTCATTTGCTTGATAACTTTTAAAAGGGTTTAATATTGACAGGAGGCAACAGAGGCAAAGGAAACAAACCATTAACCACCTGATGAGCCGCTACGGGTAAAAACATTCATCACGCTATTGTTAGAATTGTTAGAATTTAGTTCTGAAGTTATACGTGTAATATTAGCGCCATGGCAACAGTGAACTTGTAGCCGTGGAGAACACATGGCTAAGGTCACAACTGTTGATTTCCTGGAAAATCTGCGGAGTTAATATAACATAACATGAGGTAAAACAGCTCTTTTTGGACATAAAATGACACAACGCCTCTAATGTTGTGTGATGATGACCCAAACCCAAGTTATATAACATGCATTTATTTTGAATCAGCATTTCACCTTTTGAATCGTAACTTTAATCACAGTCAAAAGATTCTAGAAATGACATTTTGAATAATAGAGTTTTAATTGTAAGACAAATATTCAGTGGATTTGGTTCACAGCCGCCAAAACAGCTGCTTTTCCCATCCTTTTTCACGAGGAGGTGGTTGTTAATCTCAGACTCTGTGGGACTTTCCTTCATCACACCTGGTTTACTCAGCAACATGGACCTGGTCTGTCACCGCTTTAACAAGCAGAGCTCAGACTGAAACAATTGACTGCAGCGCTGTGGCCTCTGGCAGCAAAACAACAGCAAATGTCCTATGAAAACAATACATTTATAATTAATTCCCTCAACAAAATGCAAATGCAACTCATTTTCATGTTTCACTTTCATAGGTGTCATTAGCTTGTTTTCATTTCATTTCATTTATTTAACAAGTCAATGTACATTCACATAATGCCTGAAGGAAAAGTCGCTCGTTCACCTTATTACAGATGCTCAGAGGTTCTGTAATCCGAGCGCTGTAAACCACAAACCGGGATGAGGTGGAGTTCTGAGCAGGTTTGAGGACAGAAATGGAGGTTCAAGGCTCAACTGGCTGGTCGTATACAATAGTGTGTTGAAGCCATGGAGAGGGAGAAGCCCTGGCAATGCTGGAGCTACAGCTACAATAAGACTAATACAATACAATGTTTATGGCTCATTACAGGGCTGTTAGAGTGCAAGTTTCAAGCAAAAGTGAAAACAGTTGTGGGCAGGGCTGGTGGGCAGGGCCGGTGGGCAGGGCCGGTGGGCAGGGCTGGTGGGGTGGGCAGGGCTGGTGGGCAGGGCTGGTGGGCAGGGCCGGTGGGCAGGGCTGGTGGGGTGGGCAGGGCTGGTGGGCAGGGCCGGTGGGCAGGGCCGGTGGGCAGGGCCGGGGGGCAGGGCTGGGGGGCAGGGCTGGGGGGCAGGGCCTACTCAGAGAAGGTTAAACATACAAGTTCTCAACATTTTTCTAAAACAATGTCCAGATGATACAACTGAATCTTTTTGGACCGTGGATCACGACTGGATGAAGGAGGGGTCACACTGAGATCTTTCTACAAATCAATCGACTTTACAGCATGTTTTTCATGCTCCACTGAACAGACTCTCATTAGTGCCGTTACAACAGAGGCGCCGAGTCAGAGCACAAAGAGGCAAAAGTGGGACGGGACAGAATAAACTTTAAAATACTCCTCCTCACCTTCAAAGCTCTTCACCACCTTGCCCCCCCCTACCTGTCTGACCTCCTCATCCCCCACCGCCCCTCCCGAGCTCTCCGATCCTCCTCCTCTCTCACCCTGACTGCACCAACATCCCGACTCAAAACTTTTGGCGACAGAGCGTTCTCCCGAACAGCACCCCGACTCTGGAACTCCCTCCCCCAACCTGTCCGCCACTCTCCCTCACTCACAACATTCAAATCCCGCCTAAAAACATACCTCTTCACCCAAGCCTATGACCTCCCCTAGCCTCCTCTACCCCATTGCCTACTCTTCTACCCCCTGTTACATCCCCATCTTTTTCTCTCTACTTCTTCTGTCTTGTTCATTTTATCTGTATATTAATGTGTTCTGTACGTGTTGTCCCCCCTGTCTGTAAATACCCCCCCTTTTTTATTATGTTCAGCGTCTTTGGGTCACTGAAAAGCGCTATATAAATTAAAGTTATTATTATTATTATTAATAAGGGGAATAGGTCATTCATGAGTGTGGAGCCAATGGCCGTGATTGACTCGTGAAAAGAAACACATGGAAAACACACTTAAATAATAAATGATGAGATGAATGAACGAGAGTTTCCAGTGTATAATGCGCCCAACATTTTTCAAACACAACACATTACACGCAGAGGCGATAAAGCTCGATGGAAAATGGGAAGAAAAGTGAGAAAAATGAGGAAAAAGCTGATGATGAACCAGGAGAAGTTGAATTACTTATGATTTAAAAGTATAATTCAAATGAGATTTAGATTTGAGTCATGTTTGGGTGAGTGTCTGTCCCTTGATGGAAATAGACTCTGCTTTTAAAGAGAACCGGGCCATTTGTGCTTGATTTGAAAATGGACATATTTGAAAGACAAAATGAGACCATGGACGTCATGTGCCTTGATTCTCTCCGGATTTCTTTTGTCACCTTCTTTTTACTTTGTCTTTGTCTCTTGTTTTCTCTCTGGTTGTGGGAGAAAACAACAGCATTTACCCCTTTACTCATCCCACGTTCAGTTTGAATTTGGCCACTACATTCTCACCGTTTACAAAAGACTGTCCCATCGACGTCTTACATAAACGCTGGCTTTCTGCATCCACGCTGCCTTCAGGGCCGAGGTGTTGTGTGGGAGTTCCCGGCGCTCTCTTCGCACACATTAAAGCCACGTTAGAATCCGGTTTTGCATTTCTCTCTCACTCGCGGTCAAGACGGCCACAGCTGCTTCCATTTCCCCCCAAAACCGGCTTGTCCTTCACCCACGAAGCAAATCTGCAATCGGAGTGTTTCAGAGAATCATGGTCCAGATCTGGTTTTGATCCTGGTTTTGTCTTGGTTTTGTCCTGTTTTAGACCGGTTTTAGACCTGGTTTGCTCTGGGGTTTGGATCTGATTTAGAGCTGGTTTAATCCTGGTTTTGTCTTGGTTTAGTCCTGTTTTGGACCGGTTTTAGACCTGGTTTGCTCTGGGGTTTAGATCTGATTTAGATCTGGTTTAATCCTGGTTTTGTCTTGGTTTAGTCCTGTTTTGGACCTGTTTTAGACCTGGTTTGCTCTGGGGTTTGGATCTGATTTAGAGCTGGTTTAATCCTGGTTGTTTTGTCTTGGTTTAGTCCTGTTTTGGACCAGTTTTAGACCTGGTTTGCTCTGGGGTTTGGATCTGATTTAGAGCTGGTTTAATCCTGGTTGTTTTGTCTTGGTTTAGTCCTGTTTTGGACCAGTTTTAGACCTGGTTTGCTCTGGGGTTTGGATCAGATTTAGAGCTGGTTTTAATCCTGGTTTTGTCTTGGTTTAGTTCTGTTTTAGACCTGTTTTAGACCTGGTTTGTTCTGGGGTTTGGATCTGATTTAGATCTGGTTTTAATCCTGGTTTTGTCTTGGTTTAGTTCTGTTTTAGACCTGTTTTACACTTGTTTTTTTCTGGGGTTTGGATCTGGTTTAGAGCTGGTTTTGATCCTGGTTTTGTCTTGGTTTAGTCCTGTTTTGGACCGGTTTTAGACCTGGTTTGTTCTGGGGTTTGGATCTGATTTAGATCTGGTTTAATCCTGGTTTTGTCTTGGTTTAGTCCTGTTTTGGACCGGTTTTAGACCTGGTTTGTTCTGGGGTTTAGATCTGATTTAGAGTTGGTTTAATCCTGGTTCTGTCATGGTTTTGGTTTGGCTTAGACCTGGTTTTGTCTCGGTTTAGTCCTGGATTTTGTCTTCAATGTGCTGGACATGGATAACACCTTGTTAATCAGGATTTATTTCTGATTTAGTCCAAGTTAAGAGCTGGTTCAGTCAATGTTTAGCCCTGGTTTAGCCCTGGCTTAGACCTGGCTTAGATCTTGGTTTACATCTGGCTTATTCCTGGTTCTGTATTTTTCAATTTAGTCTTGGGACTGAGCCAGGACCAGACAGTTTATTCCATTGTAAAATATAAGCCTTGACTAGAACAAGTCCAAACCAGGTCTATATCAAGACTAAACTGGGATCAAACCAGGAAGAAGAAATCAGGGCCGAAAAAGGACAAAACCAAGACCAAACCAGCACAAAATCAAAACCAAACTCAGAATTGATTGAACTCAGAAATAAGCAGGACCAAAATACAGCCGAACTAGGACCAAACCAGGATCCAAACATGAACAAACCGGAACCAAACCAAGATCAAACTAGTACAAAACACAGCCCAAACCATAAGTGAACTAGGATCAAACCAGAACAGAACCAGAACCAGAACCAGAACCAACCCTACATGGACCGGATCAGGCCTGAACCTCCAGAATAGGACCAAATGAGGACAGAACCAGGTCAAATGAATGCAGAAAATCTTTGTTTAACCTGGCTTAATTCCTATATTTGCGTTGGGATTTGACTATTATAATCCTTATTTTCACTTGTGAACTCCCTTGTTAACTTCCGTGTGCTGTGTTGACTCTTTGCTCATCTCCTTTTGTATTCAATCCTTTGTTTATTAGTGACAAACCCAGAACCTTCTGTCCCGGGCCGAGCCGCTCCACTTAAAGGGGAAGTCTGTCGGCCGCGACCTTTAGGTGAAGAGGATTGCCACTTTAGAATACAAAACAAACCTAAGTACTCCTTCACCTTGAAAATACATTCATGTATATGTTATGAAATCATATTCATCTTTTATGTATAATAAGCAATACTTTATTGTCATACCTCAATGCATGATAAGTTCTTATACTACAGTCAATGCAGTAACTACAAACAATGCTACTACTACTTTCCAGTAATATTCATAACAAATCTGCCAATGCTACGACATTTAAAGTCTTTATTGTAGAAAAAAACAAAAATGTTTTGTGACCAAAATGTGTGCTCTATGTGATTACCATTGTTTTGAAAACACATATTAATAAGTGTTAATAATGTTAATGATACGTTCCTTGACATGATTTATGTCTCGTATCTTTACCTGACCACGGCCTTCAAGGGCCCCAAAGATAAAGAATCAAGCGGGGAGAGATCTGGGAGGCCACTCCACGGGACCACGCCCGACCAGTCCTATGTATGGAATACTATATATCCTGTGTATGGAATACTATGTATCCTGTGTATGGAATACTATGTATCTTATGTATGGAATACTATGTATCCTGTGTATGGAATACTATGTATCCTGTGTATGGAATACTATGTATCCTGTGTATGGAATACTATGTATCCTATGTATGGAATACTATGTATCCTGTGTATGGAATACTATGTATCCTGTGTATGGAATACTATGTATCCTATGTATGGAATACTATGTATCCTGTGTATGGAATACTATGTATCCTGTGTATGGAATACTATGTATCCTGTGTATGGAATACTATGTATCTTGTGTATGGAATACTATGTATCTTGTGTATGGAATACTATGTATCTTGTGTATGGAATACTATGTATCCTGTGTATGGAATACTATGTATCCTATGTATGGAATACTATGTATCCTGTGTATGGAATACTATGTATCCTGTGTATGGAATACTATGTATCCTATGTATGGAATACTATGTATCCTGCGTATGGAATACTATGTATCCTGTGTATGGAATACTATGTATCCTATGTATGGAATACTATGTATCTTGTGTATGGAATACTATGTATCCTGTGTATGGAATACTATGTATCCTGTGTATGGAATACATATGGAATACTATGTATCCTGTGTATGGAATACTATGTATCCTGTGTATGGAATACTATGTATCCTATGTATGGAATACATATGGAATACTATGTATCCTGTGTATGGAATACTATGTATCCTGTGTATGGAATACTATGTATCCTGTGTATGGAATACTATGTATCCTATGTATGGAATACTATGTATCCTGTGTATGGAATACTATGTATCCTATGTATGGAATACTATGTATCCTGTGTATGGAATACTATGCATCCTGTGTATGGAATACTATGTATCCTATGTATGGAATACTATGTATCCTATGTATGGAATACATATGGAATACTATGTATCCTGTGTATGGAATACTATGTATCCTGTGTATGGAATACTATGTATCCTATGTATGGAATACATATGGAATACTATGTATCCTGTGTATGGAATACTATGTATCCTGTGTATGGAATACTATGTATCCTATGTATGGAATACTATGTATCCTGTGTATGGAATACATATGGAATACTATGTATCCTGTGTATGGAATACTATGTATCCTATGTATGGAATACTATGTATCCTGTGTATGGAATACTATGTATCCTGTGTATGGAATACTATGTATCCTGTGTATGGAATACTATGTATCCGGTGTATGGAATACTATGTATCCTGTGTATGGAATACTATGTATCCTGTGTATGGAATACTATGTATCCTATGTATGGAATACATATGGAATACTATGTATCCTGTGTATGGAATACTATGTATCCTATGTATGGAATACTATGTATCCTGTGTATGGAATACTATGTATCCTGTGTATGGAATACTATGTATCCTATGTATGGAATACTATGTATCCTATGTATGGAATACTATGTATCCTGTGTATGGAATACTATGTATCCTGTGTATGGAATACTATGTATCCTGTGTATGGAATACTATGTATCCTGTGTATGGAATACTATGTGTATGGAATACTTTGGTAGTTTTGTTATGTTTTGTTCAGTTCAGATTTCCATGGAAAGTCTTCAATATCTTCTGGTGATATTGGCTCTTTTTTAATTTACACATTCAAATCTATTGCTACTCCTACTCCTACTATAACTACTACTACTACTACTACTACTACTATTACTACTACTACTACTACTACTACTACTACTACTACTACTACTACTACTACTACTACTACTACTACTACTATAACTACTACTACTACTACTACTACTATAACTACTACTACTACTACTACTACTAATTATTAGAAGTAATAATATGTATTACTAATAATAATAATGTGGCAATAATGAAAGATTAAGATGAAAGAATGAATACAAGGGTAGAGTAGGATAAATGAGTTCCTGGTCTTGATTGGCAGATTGAGAATGACCCTCGGATGACAATGGAAAACAAATGAGGGATTTACACCACAATGAAACCAAGACTTACTGTAAAAACAATCAATTTAATTACTGGGACATGTCACAAGTTGTTCTCTTTTTATCACCATATTTCTTTTGTTCTTTTAAACACGTACCAAAAATCAGATTTTACTATTGTCATTATATTATAATCACAGTTTTATTATTATTGTTAACCCTAACCCAACAATATTAATAATACTGCTAAAAATAGTTAAAACATGCAATGCAAAACCGATTATTTAGGTATTAGAAAAGGGAGCGTCTACAGAGCCGCGAAACTGCCATGTTATGCCGCGGCTCCTGAAACTGATGGGCTATTTGACCGCGCCGGATTAGGTCTTGGGTTAGGTCTTGGGGTTAGGGTTAAGGTTAGCCATGAGACTATATAGCCGTGCCGCGGCTCCTGAAACTGCTGGGCAATGTGACCACGCCGCGGCTCTGCAGCCACGGCAATTAGAAAAATGTCCCAGAGTGAGACGCAGCTCTGGTCTTCCCTCAAACCCGCGGAAAAGCCCCGTCCGTGAAGCGAGGGAGAGAGAGAGAGAGAGGAGGAGGAGGAGGAGGAGGAGGAGGAGGAGGAGGAGATCGTCGCAGTTCCACAGCAGCAGCAGCCGCAGCCGCAGCAGCCGCGCGGTGCTTCATTCCTTCACAACCTGCTCCAGCACGCGCCGCATCCAGACCTCTCCACATCTCCACATCTCCACATCTCCAGACCTCCAGACCTCCCGACCTCCAGACCTCCAGACCTCCAGACCTCCAGACCTCCAGACATCCACCTCTCCACCTCTCCAGACCTCCACATCTCCCGGAGCTTTTACAGCTTTTACGCGCGACTTCCAACTCATTTTGACGCACCGCCGCGACGCGCTGACAACAATGACGAGATCCGCGGCAACTTTTTAACTGTTGATCCAGTGGCGGTGGTGCGTGGTGGTTCTCCGTGACCGGGAGAGATGGCGCTTGATGCGGTCAACGTGAGCCAGATGGACGCGCCTGGATGCGGGAACTATTCAAATAGCAGCGCGCACATGACGGACTGTAACCAGACTTTCACCAACGCGTCTGGACTGGGCAAAGCCACCAAAGCAAAAGGTGAGAGCCGCATTAAAAACATATTAATGACAGAAGAAAGCGTGTGATAATGAAAAACAACTCGTGACATGATCCAGTAAATAAATAGATTGTTTTTACAGTGACTCTTCTTTAATTCTTTAATCTTGATCTTTCATTATTGCCACATTTTGCCCTTTTTTTGCACACTTTTCCTTGTCAAAACCCGCATGGTGAGAGCAATCAGAGAGAAATCAGATTACTCACCTCAGAGGGGCTGCATATGGACACATGCCACTGTGACAACGCAAAGTTATAGAACAGCGGAGGAATCATGCAATCAAATCAAGATAAATAATACAAGATTAACTATAAGGCTGCGTTCACACTTGTCATTATTTGGTCCTAAATTGGGTCCATGTTGGTCCTGATGTGGACTTGGTTTGGTTCCAGACCTGGTTTAGTCCTGTTCTAGCCCAGTTTTTGTTCCAGGTTTAGACGCAGTTTTGATGCTCCTCAGTGTAAATGTGAAGGCACCTAAACCACTGTTTAAGAATATGTTTTAAATAAGATTAAGACACAAAATGGAGTAAAAATAATAAAACTGTGTGCAAGTCGAGAAACTTTAAGGTTACAAAAACTATTTTGCACAGATTAAGGAGAGTAAAAAATAAAGATTATACCGGTATGTGTGAAAATGATTAAAATCCTCCACAAAAGGAAATCATAACACATTTATAACTCTCTTATACAAAATAATTTATTATAGACCGTATAGACCACGTTCTCGCTGCAATTTCCACATCCCCCTGCAGGGCAGAACTGCATCAGAGATGGATGTCCTGTGAATACTTGAGTTTGTGTGTTGGAAACTGCAGTAAACAAGTGTAAGGCCACATTTTGATTAGTCAGAAGGATTTATGTGCATCAAATAACAGTTTGGCCCTGTATACCTGACATGACAAGACCATTTAAAATACGGTAAGTAAATAAATGATTGCTGTAATTAAAATGAATGCTCACGTTAGAAAGAACAGTGTTTGGGGTTAAGTATCCTTCTGAGTAACAGTTTGGACATGGTATTTAGACTTGAAGTTATTTATGCTTAAACTTATCTATATAAATCTTATATAAAATAATGCACACATTTATACAACAAAGAAAATGTAACGTAATTCATGTCTTATACAATTCAGTTAATGCAAAACCACCGTCCATCTTCCTCTAAATGCTTCTGCTCTGACATTCTGTGGTGTTTAAATCTTTATGATGCAGATTCACTGTAATAAATGCACACTTATTAAATGCAGGTCAATACTTGTTCTTTTCTTGTTGTAAATTCAGTCCCACTTTTTCACTGTGACATACAGGCTTTGGGTTAGTGTTACTTACCGGCAAAAGGGAACTGCCTAACTTTTCTAGTCTCCATGGAGATGTGTTTGCTTTGTCCAGAATATGACATAGTATCATGGCATTATCTACTGTATCTCCGTCGACAAGCAGGTTCTATCAGGTCAAGTTACAGGTCAGGGGCCTCATCCGTAAAGGATCCCGTAGACAAGTGCGTATTCTAAGGGACCGCTAGAGAATTTGGCCACGCAAACTCCAGATTTATAAAACAGTCGTAAAGGCCATGCCATAAAAGGGCCATGCCATAAGAGGGCCATGCCATAAAAGGGCCATGCCATAAAAGGGCCATGCCATAAGAGGGCCATGCCATAAAAGGGCCATGCCATAAGAGGGCCATGCCATAAAAGGGCCATGCCATAAAAGGGCCATGCCATAAGAGGGCCATGCCATAAGAGGGCCATGCCATAAAAGGGCCATGCCATAAGAGGGCCATGCCATAAAAGGGCCATGCCATAAGAGGGCCATGCCATAAAAGGGCCATGCCATAAGAGGGCCATGCCATAAAAGGGCCATGCCATAAAAGGGCCATGCCATAAGAGGGCCATGCCATAAAAGGGCCATGCCATAAGAGGGCCATGCCATAAAAGGGCCATGCCATAAGAGGGCCATGCCATAAGAGGGCCATGCCATAAAAGGGCCATGCCATAAAAGGCCATGCCATAAAAGGGCCATGCCATAAGAGGGCCATGCCATAAGAGGGCCATGCCATAAAAGGGCCATGCCATAAAAGGGCCATGCCATAAGAGGGCCATGCCATAAAAGGGCCATGCCATAAAAGGCCATGCCATAAAAGGGCCATGCCATAAGAGGGCCATGCCATAAAAGGCCATGCCATAAAAGGGCCATGCCATAAGAGGGCCATGCCATAAGAGGGCCATGCCATAAGAGGGCCATGCCATAAAAGGGCCATGCCATAAAAGGGCCATGCCATAAGAGGGCCATGCCATAAGAGGGCCATGCCATAAAAGGGCCATGCCATAAGAGGGCCATGCCATAAGAGGGCCATGCCATAAGAGGGCCATGCCATAAAAGGGCCATGCCATAAAAGGGCCATGCCATAAAAGGGCCGTGCAAAGTGACTTATGAATGCGATCTACATAAACATGAGGTCATAATCAGTGGGTTTGACCGGGACGTGTGGGACAGAGAGGGAAAGACAGATGCTGCACGTAGCTGTCACATCAAAGGCAAGCGCACATAAAAGTGATTGCGTTGTAAGTTGTAATTCCCACTGCGGCGAGTAGATGGAATACTAACCCCGATGTGGATGAGGCGGGCTAATGAAAAGCTTTTCAGCAGACACATTATTTGAAGTTCTAAAACATGAGACGCCAAAGCAAAGATCCTTATGACGTTTAAAGGTCAACAATACAGATGGTGCGGAATACGTGCCCTTTAAGCTGCCAGCGCCCGTCCATACGTTTTCTTCTGCCTCTCCAGGCACCGAGGCAGCAGTGTGAGGGGCCCCCAGACTCCCCTCACCGCAGACACCTCCTTCTGCCCCAGGTGTCTACAGGCCACAGAGAGACATAGTCCCAGCAGTGTGTCCAGGGTCTTCCCCCCCGGGCCCCTCTCCCAGTGGGACATGCCTGGAGCACTTTTCCCCAGTGGCAAGGGCCAAAACCTGTATAATTTACACAATACTTAGATTAGACTGATTCAAATGTGAACATATGAATGTTTAAACTCTCCTTTGGATATGAATTGTCCCTGAATGTTCTATATTGATCGAGGGATTCTGTTGTTTCATAAATCGGAACGATTTCCTGTATTTATAGTGTTTTTTTTCAACGGTGTAAAACTACGACAAACATTTGGCACATTTTCTATCGCACCAAACTAAGTCATAATTCATAGATAAACAGGAAATGCTTTAAGCCCAATTCCTCAACTACTGTATTATGCAAAACCAATGTAAAAAAGAAAAGAAAAACTAAATATAGTATAATGTAAAGGAGTTGTAATTGCATTGTAACGTCCATTCTCTTTCTCTCTGTCCTCTTTGTCTCTCATTCCTTCCCATCTCTCTCCTTCTTTTCCCTCTTCCCCCTCTCTTAATTGTCTCTTCTTTTTCTCTCTTTCACTCTCCTTTATCAACTGTATGTCTCTTCTCTCTCGCAACCTCTCTCCCCCCTTCCTACCTCTCTCTCTCTCTCTCTCCTTCCCTCCAGTTCTACCTCTACCTCCTCTCTTCTCTCTCACCCCACTCCCTCCTTCTCTCCTTCTCTCCTTCTCTCTTTCTCTCCCTCTCTCCCTCTCCTTTGTCCTCTCTCTCCCTCAAACAGGAAATTAAACTCTTCTTTCCACTTTTCCTCCTCCTTTGATGCTCCGAACCTCACAGACGACACAAAGACGTAGGTTTATGTTCAGACTCCATTTTGAAAAGTGACGCACGTCTATAAATACTCTGTGGTCATCTCCATGGAGCTGGGGTGCTCTCGTGTGCCACAAATATAAATATAAATATGTGAAAGAGAAACTATTTGAATGCAATTGTGAGAAGACTGTTCCTTCAGAATGGGGCTGCACAATATAAGACTGTGATAAGTACTTAATATGTATACTGTTGCAATATGACTTTTTGACAAAATCATTGAGTTGAAACTTAAATGTGCGTGCCTTTATTTATTAGTCCGACTCCATGACATTAAAAACTTAACAGAGACTAAACCAAGAATAAATCATAAATATAGCCGCAAGCGGCAATGATCGGCCCTCGCCACGCCGCCGCCACACCGCCGCCACGCCGCAAGAGGAGGGGGCGCTAATGCGCCCCAATTGTCCTTTTATTACGCTAAACATAACTAAACATTTAACCTCCATATAAAATCTGTAGGGGGCGCTGTGGCGCCAAATTAATTTATTTCACTTCAAGTAGGTTTAGGGCAAAGAGTTTAACAACTGATTCTAATTTGACGCAATTCGGACTTTATCTGCGCAAACGGCAGAAATTTTAAATATGGGAGATTTCTGAAATTCTAGCTACAGTTTGCGGCTTCGCCGCACAGAGACCGTGAGAGGTATCAATGTAATTTGGATAACTTTTGATGTCCCACTCCTCAGTAGCATTTTCACCAAATTTCAGCTTTTTAGGGCCAACGCCCTGGGAGGAGTTCGTAAAAGTACGACGTTTGGAAAAACTCCGAAGTCATGTTTAGCCATTTTTGAAGCAATATGGCCGACATTTGGTTCGGGGGACGGCGTTGCCGTAATAATATTTTTTACTTCTCTTGTCACCATCTACCTCTGCGCCAAATTTCATGATTCTACGATCAGATTTTTTTTGGGTCATTTCCCATCTCTCAATGCATTTTTGGTACATTTGGTGGCGCTGACGCGCCAATTTTTTTTATTTTAGAAAAGGGAAATAGCCAGAATGTAGAGAGGCACGATTTTTAGAGGTGTGCAAATTTTTGTGACTTTTCGTCAATGTTCACTGGGTGAAAAATAGGGGGGTTGGTCCCGAGAAGAAGAAAGAAAGAAAGAAAGAAAGAATAATATTCCGATGCGAAAACAATGTTTCCCATTTTTCAAATATCATAAACTATACATTTTCGGAAAGCGCTCGCGCTTTCCTACCTCATGGTGTGGGTCCCTGGTCACTGACGGGTACTTTCGATAATTTTGAGTGGGCTCCGCCCACTTTGTGTTTTTGGCCCTCTATACAGTAATAATGTTCAATTTTTGCATTACATGCTCATATGCACGGAACATGCAAGAGATGGGGAACGTATTCGTGAGCTACTTAGCGCAAATGAGTGCTTTATATGGGGATGACGACCGCTTCGCGGTCGTCATCCCAATGTAAAGTGCTCGTTTAGTGCGAACTTTTGCACGGGCTTCGCCCGTTTACAACGGTAATGTTCCATTTTCCTACAACTAATTAGTATGCACGGGGCGTGCATGAGTGGAGGAGTGCGTTAGTGAGTGTTTGGAAGTGGGCGAGCGCTTCGCGCTCGATTTCGTGCGCACTACGTGCGCACTTTCGCAGCCGTGCTTTGCACGGCCTTACGAGATTAATAGGCCTCTCGCCAGCTTGTGGCGCTCGGGCCTAATAATTAATAAAGCACATTTCTCATTTAAAAATGGTGTTATTGCGATTTAGATTTAGTTTGTTGCAACGTCGATTGCAGTGTTAACAAATATTGCATGTTCAATAGTTTTGTTATATATGGATTCCGCTTGGACATTTTTCTTTTCTTTTAAGTCCTTTTACAGTTTTATAGTTTTATAGTTTTACAGTTTTACAGTTTTAGTTTTACAGTTTTACAGTTTTACAGTTTTACAGTTTTACAGTTTTAGTTTTACAGTTTTACAGTTTTACAGTTTTACAGTTTTATAGTTAAGTTCATCCCATGTCCAGCCTGAGCATCAAAATTCGAGTTGGGCCATTAGTCCTTGTCCAGGCCCAAGATGAGGCCTCTTCCCCCTCCCCAGACGCCTCTTTTCTGTTTGTCTCATTAAGTTCACATGTTCCACCGGAGATTCCGATCACGTAATAGATGAGAGTTTATTAGTCACTACCAGAGACAGTTGAGCAATTCATCTAATTACATGGGATCATGTGATCAAACCAAAACATGTCTGGAAACTATCGCCATACATATGTCAATGTATTCTTTTGTAAACTTAAACGACAGTAATCAAAGTATAAACCTCAGATTGTAGACTAACCATAACTTAACAAAGTTTGGATTTGAAGAGAATGACAAAAAAATAACTAGTTGTTTTTGATTGAACAATCCTCTACTATTGTGTGTATGTGTGTGTGTGTGTGTGTGTGTGTGTGTGTGTGTGTGCGAGTGTGTGTGTGTGTGTGTGTGAGTGTGTGTGTGTGTGTGTGTGTGTGAGAGGGTGTGTGTGTGTGTGTGTGTGCGAGTGTGTGTGTGTGTGAGTGTGTGTGTGTGTGTGTGTGTGTGTGAGAGGGTGCTGGCCGTAGGGGCCGAGGGCCCAGAGTGGCAGCCTTGGCTCCGTCAGTCAGTTCCAGGGCAGCTTTGGCTTCAGTTGTAGTTTACCAACATTGAGTGTGAAGTGAATGAATAATGCACCGTAAAGTGTCTTTGATTGTCCAAAAAGTGCTGTATTGACATTATTCTGCCCCGCCCACTTTTCCCTCTCTTCCCACGTGATCTCCTCTTCCATTGTAATCTTCCAGTCCAGTTGAAATTACGTTGGTTTAAATGGGGAATTAAGGAAAAGTCTTGCTGATAAATGATGCTATAAAGTAGATTGATCTGTGTAAAATATCCAGTGTTCATGTGAGAAACGCTGCATGATTCTCTGGTCGGCCCGAAACTTGAACTTATTTCCTCTGGAGGTCGGCAGACTCATGTTAACTAACCCAACCAGATGAAGGATTAGGATGTATGGCGGCGCCCACACGGGCTCCTGGAATAAGGTGAATAGGGTCAGCAGGATGAGGTCAGGAGCACTGATTTAAGCTGGCAGCTGGTGCACTAAAAATGGAGAAATGTGGTCATGCTTACGACTAACCTTAAAGGCGCAATGGACGATTTTTCGTCGATTTGAGAACTCAGGCAGACGTGCACATGCCACTCCCCCGTGTGGACTGATGCAACACACACGTACGTTTGTTTATTAGCGCGACGGAGCGCATCACATCTCTCGTCTCCCGCAGATTTCCGTCTCTTCTGAGTCAGCTCGAACTGTCT
Organism: Eucyclogobius newberryi; assembly: GCF_026437365.1. Lineage (NCBI taxonomy): Eukaryota > Metazoa > Chordata > Actinopteri > Gobiiformes > Gobiidae > Eucyclogobius > Eucyclogobius newberryi. The sequence goes on from NW_027315723.1 coordinate 5,374,211, forward strand.
TTCTCCGTCTTTATTTTGCCCCGTACACTGAGGGAACTATATTATGATAGATCCATGCGCTTAGACACGCGGAAACGTGGGGACGAGCCTGACGCGGCTGCAGGTGAACGGTAGGTGCGTTTTATGATTGATACGTGGCAGGACTAATCGGCCGTCCACGCCACGAGGAAATAAGACTCAGATTTGGGCCAAAAAAATCGTCCATTCAACCTTTAAGAGCTGCTGCTTTTAGCTGCAGACATGCACCTGACGGACCCCAGCATACACCCTAACAAGTCGTTAATAGCATGGATCTGCACTTCAAAGTGATGTGCGGAAATAATGGGCTTGATTGTGGCAAACTGTGGCCGCCGCAAAAAACAACTACTAAAGGTACATTATTATGGCTGTCAAGTATTTTGGTTTATCATTATCACTTTTTACATACATTATCAACCAAATAATGGTTGAAACGTGAAGGCTTTTGAATATATTTGCAAATTAATTATATTATAGTAGTATTGGGGAAAATCCTAAATTGCTTGTTCTTGTTTGTCATTTAATTGAATAAAGTCACTGTCATGTGTTTTAGAGTCTACAATTTTGTATTTATTTTCAACTCGACAAAATGAGTTAATTAATCAGTGCAGCTCTACCACAAATGCGTTTTATTTCTCACAATTGTAATAGCAACACACTGATGCATTCATTTAGCTGGCACCGCTGTATTTCTGCCTTGGGTGTCATTTACAAACTGATTAGTCCAGTCCAATAAACACGGGGAACGGTTCACAAGGGCCAAATCTCTCCGGATAAACCTGTTACAGGCTTCAAAACACAACATCATATCATTATGTGTGATCATTCTTTGCTTGTGCACGTTATAGACTTAAAGGAGAGAGTAGAATTAGCAAGTGGAGGGGTAATTCTGAACCGGGCGAGCGTTTTGATCGTAAACATCCGAAGGGCAAATGGTAATGACTCTGAAATGAGCCAAAAAGTCCAGGAAATATTGTTGTGGAAGGAAAATGTAATTGTGTTTTAATTGTGTTTTCCAAGATTGCTACCTGGAGCACACCTGGTTGTAGCCCGTGATGTGATGAAGGGAGAGGATTATAGTGAGCGAGGAGGAGATGGAGAGGAGGCTGACAGTTTTACTGCTGCGGCGGAGACGGAGCAAAGGGCGTGAGATTTAGCTGAAATGGAAGGATGAAGGAGGGGAGAGAGTGTGCATTTATAAGAATAGTTTGAGTGTTGCAATTGGCTGAAATGTAGGACTGTCTCTGACGATTGTTTCTGTTGTATATCTGGACTTTTTAAAAACAGGCTCAACCAAATAAAGGTGTAAATATGACTAAAGGACTGTAATATGCACTGCCACTCAAAGCACAGTGAAATACAGCATCCAATAGAGACATAAAAGTGACTGATATCAGACATTTACAAGCTTCAAGGGTAAAACAGGTTTATTACGATAAAAGAACCCGAGTTTTACCTTCAATTTGTGAGTCAGTTTTTGTGCAAGGTCTTTAAAATCAGACATAAAACACAACTCAAAGCCAAGGGAGAACAAAAGTGGAAAAGCTTAAAAACAGCATGATTTACAACCACTTTTAATCACTTCTGTGAACTCTTTAAACACATCAAATATTTAGTCACTTCCATTTTTTTATCATTTGTATAAGTCACATTCCATCACACAAACACAGAACAAACGCAGTCCTCTCTCTCTCTCTGTCATTATTTTCACACAAATAACATTGACTATTTCCAATGTATTTCTCCCAAACATGAATCAATATTTCAGCATTATTTATGGGATGTATGATGGTTGGTGCTGCATGTTGCTGGCACAGGCGCTGCAATGACCGGCATTACAGCTCAATCTATCGTAGGGTTGTTTATGAGCAGTGGCTGGGGCTTTAGGCAGAGAAGAATGTTCCACTAGAGCTGAAAAAAAACTTAAATTTGGGTTGCTTTGGTTTTTTGTTTTTTGTTATGTTTTTTTAAGTCCAGATGTGGAAAATTGCTGAAAAAAAAAAGTTTGTTTGACATTGTACATTCACACATATACCACTTCAAAAATTTGGACAAAACTAAAAACAAATTGTCTTTAAACCACGACAAGAACTGGACCAGACCAGGACTAAAACAGGACCAAACGAGGACTAGAACAGGACCAAACGAGGACTGAAACAAGACCAAATGAGGACTAGAACAGGACCAAACGAGGACTAGAACAGGACCAAACGATGACTAGAACAGGACCAAACCAGGACTAGAACAGGACCAAACGAGGACTAAAACAAGACCAAACGATGACTAGAACAGGATCAAACGAGGACTAGAACAGGACCAAACGAGGACTAGAACAGGACCAAACGAGGACTAGAACAGGACCAAACCAGGACTAGAACAGGACCAAACGAGGACTAAAACAAGACCAAACGATGACTAGAACAGGATCAAACGAGGACTAGAACAGGACCAAACGAGGACTAGAACAGGACCAAACGAGGACTAGAACAGGACCAAACGAGGACTAGAACAGGACCAAACGAGGACTAGAACAGGACCAAACCAAGACTAGAACAGGACCAAACGAGGACTAAAACAAGACCAAACGATGACTAGAACAGGATCAAACGAGGACTAGAACAGGACCAAACGAGGACTAGAACAGGACCAAACCAGGACTAGAACAGGACCAAACGAGGACTAAAACAAGACCAAACGATGACTAGAACAGGATCAAACGAGGACTAGAACAGGACCAAACGAGGACTAGAACAGGACCAAACGAGGACTAGAACAGGACCAAACGAGGACTAAAACAAGACCAAACGATGACTAGAACAGGATCAAACGAGGACTAGAACAGGGCCAAACGAGGACTAGAACAGGACCAAACGAGGACTAGAACAGGACCAAACCAGGACTAGAACAGGACCAAACCAGGACTAGAACAGGACCAAACCAGGACTAGAACAGGACCAAACGAGGACTAGAACAGGACCAAACGAGGACTGAAACAAGACCAAACGAGGACTAGAACAGGACCAAACCAGGACTAGAACAGGACCAAACGAGGACTAGAACAGGACCAAACGAGGACTAGAACAGGATCAAACGAGGACTAGAACAGGGCCAAACGAGGACTAGAACAGGACCAAACGAGGACTAGAACAGGACCAAACCAGGACTAGAACAGGACCAAACCAGGACTAGAACAGGACCAAACCAGGACTAGAACAGGACCAAACCAGGACTAGAACAGGACCAAACCAGGACTAGAACAGGACCAAACGAGGACTAGAACAGGACCAAACCAGGACTAGAACAGGACCAAACCAGGACTAGAACAGGACCAAACGAGGACTAAAACAAGACCAAACGATGACTAGAACAGGACCAAACGAGGACTAGAACAGGACCAAACCAGGACTAGAACAGGACCAAACCAGGACTAGAACAGGACCAAACGAGGACTAAAACAGGATCAAACGAGGACTAGAACAGGACCAAACGAGGACTAGAACGGGACCAAACCAGGACTAAAACAGGACAAAACCAGGACTAGAACAGGAACAACCCAAACGGTACATCAGGGCATGATCAGGATCAAACCTGGATCAAACCTTGACTCGAATAAAAGTTGACATCTTTATTCATTAAACCTTTGTCTGTTTTCACCTACCCCCTATGCCAACCCACATGTGTTAACCTGCAATGAACGGAAGAATTCAGGTCAAACATGTCCGGGTCTAAAATGTCATTTTTCAACATAAACAAAATATTTCAAACAGAAATGTCAATGTAAAGAGGCGGGGCTTATCATGTTTGATCAGGAAGTCAATGAGATGTTGTTGTTGTAGTTATGTTATAGTTAAATATAAAACACAAGTCTTATTTAAGAAACCAAAAATAGTTACACAAACAAATAATTTCAGATTACAATGATCTGGTGGTAACTACGTCAGCGCCACAGTTGCCCTGGGGACAGAAGTGTGTAAAAAAAAAAAAAACACAATCATTTGAGGATTGTTTAGTCAGTAGTTTTGATTAGACACGACGCTCAGTGTGAAATGGGGATGGCGCCTTAACCACTCAAACTACAATCACTCTTGTGGAGTTGAATTTCGTTCATGATTCACAAAAACAAATTTCCATCTCTATAAACTTCAAGTGCACTCTCAGATCAATAGCTTTATTCCACGGGGACGTTTTGGATGTGCAAACAGCAAATAGTGCTGACTAATGTAGCACTAAAGCTACGTGCAGATATGCATAGTGACTTTAAGGACTTTGAAAGGATTAAGAATAAAATAATTGTTGTCTTCTTCTCCTACTACTGCTAGTACTGCTACTTTTACTACTACTACAATAACAATTTGATCTACTACTAATGCTACAATTACATTAGCTATTTTAAAGTCTATGTGACAAGTTTTCCTGTGTTTCTCATTATATAACTTAGCTCGGTAGAATAGCACCTGTGGTAAACATTAATTATCATAGTTTTACTTCTATTTCTCTCTAGTTGTAGAAGAAATTTGGAAAATAAAAGTTTAAAATTGCAGGAAGTAGAGCTGAATTCTTAAACAGAATCCCTCCGTGATGTCATCAAAAGGTGACATCATTAGTCAATATAGACCACAATGCATTGCGAGAGTCAGAAAAAAACAGAGACAGGTCTTTACCTTTTACACAATACGCCGTAAAGTTGCTAGCGTTAGCCGCGTACCTTAGCTTGAGCTCATCACAGGCAAAAAGTAGAATAATCCAGTCTGTTTGTGCTTCAATGTGAGATGCATGACTTGTGTGGGGATTATTAGTTCATAAATATATACGCGCCCGACGGATTTGACCAATATTTATTACAGAAATCCATTTTTATCTGAGTTTTGCTGACTTTTTGTTCACTCGCACGTCACAGGAGGAAGTAGTGAGCTGAGTGTCACTGTATAGTCTGCTAAACAGTGCAGGAGTTTGGGGACGAGTGTGGACATTTGGACGCAGCCGGAGACAATTTCCACTTAACCGACACACTTTTACTTAACCGACACACTTTTACTTAACAGACACACTTTTACTTAACCGACACACTTTACTTAACAGACACACTTTTACTTAACCGACACACTTTTACTTAACAGACACACTTTAACTTAACAGACACACTTTTACTTAACCGACACACTTTTACTTAACAGACACACTTTTACTTAACCGACACACTTTACTTAACAGACACACTTTAACTTAACCGACACACTTTAACTTAACAGACACACTTTTACTTAACCGACACACTTTTACTTAACCGACACACTTTACTTAACAGACACACTTTTACTTAACCGACACACTTTACTTAACAGACACACTTTAACTTAACCGACACACTTTAACTTAACAGACACACTTTTACTTAACCGACACACTTTTACTTAACCGACACACTTTACTTAACAGACACACTTTTACTTAACCGACACACTTTAACTTAACAGACACACTTTTACTTAACCGACACACTTTTACTTAACCGACACACTTTACTTAACAGACACACTTTTACTTAACCGACACACTTTTACTTAACCGACACACTTTTACTTAACCGACACACTTTTACTTAACCGACACACTTTACTTAACAGACACACTTTTACTTAACCGACACACTTTTACTTAACCGACACACTTTACTTAACAGACACACTTTAACTTAACCGACACACTTTAACTTAACAGACACACTTTTACTTAACCGACACACTTTTACTTAACCGACACACTTTACTTAACAGACACACTTTAACTTAACAGACACACTTTTACTTAACCGACACACTTTTACTTAACCAACACACTTTACTTAACAGACACACTTTTACTTAACCGACACACTTTTACTTAACCGACACACTTTTACTTAACCGACACACTTTTACTTAACCGACACACTTTACTTAACAGACACACTTTTACTTAACAGACACACTTTTACTTAACCGACACACTTTTACTTAACCGACACACTTTACTTAACAGACACACTTTTACTTAACCGACACACTTTTACTTAACCGACACACTTTACTTAACAGACACACTTTTACTTAACCGACACATTTACTTAACCGACACACTTTTACTTAACCGACACTTTTACTTAACAGACACACTTTTACTTAACCGACACTTTTTCTTATATGCGGTATGGACGATTTTTCGGAGATTTGAGAACGCAGGCGGAAGTGCGCATGCGCTTTCCCCCG
>NW_027315723.1:5385473-5452973 GCF_026437365.1 Eucyclogobius newberryi
AACCCACGCAGGCAGGAAAAGGCCACTCGGGGGCTGTTCAGGTCCCAGTCAGAAAGTGTGATCTGATATGAATAGCGTAGTGATAGATGTGTCGCTTGTATTTCAGTGCATAAGGTAATAAACGGAAAAAAATATAAACTCTCTCAACTCCAACCACAAGTGCTGCACACAAAGAGCTCAACAGACTCATTTCCAAGTGTGGAGTACTTGTATGTATGTACCTAAAAGAAAGTCACTTATTCGCCACATATCCACTTTATTTATTTTTATTTTTGTAACCAAAATTTGGTTACAAAAATAAAAATAAATAAAGTGTAGTTGGTGTTTTGCCCTGGTCAATATATATATATATATATATATATATATATATATATATATATATATATATATATATATATCATATATTGATATATATTGATATATATATCATGTCATGTAAAAGCTGTACAACACAGCCATATTTTCAGATTTCAAGAGTCTTAATTGAATTTTTAATTAGAAAATGAAATCAAACTGAAATTAAAATTCATTGCGTTCCAATAACCAGATGTTGGATACATTTCTAGTAATTTTTCTTGTAACGTACCAGTAATTTGAGCTCACAGCCACAATGCTGGTGCTCATAGAAAGCCTCCTCTGCATTTAGGTGCGTCCTCATTCATTTCATCATCAGACTCGTTTCTTCCTGAATATGAGTCAGATTATGATCAAACACATCATTTTGAAGCTTCACACATGCTGCTCGTCCTGCGCTGGGCTCCTGTGCTGGGCTCCTGTGCTGGGCTCCTGTGCTGGGCTCCTGTGCTGGGCTCCTGTGCTGGGCTCCTGCGCTGGGCTCCTGCGCTGGGCTCCTGCGCTGGGCTCCTGCGCTGTGCTCCTGCGCTGTGCTCCTGCGCTGGGCTCCTGCGCTGGGCTCCTGCGCTGGGCTCCTGCGCTGGGCTCCTGCGCTGGGCTCCTGCGCTGGGCTCCTGCGCTGGGCTCCTGTGGAAACCAAGGACAGACGCAAACTCCCAGTTCATTTTGAGCTCTTTGTAAAAGCGGCTCCTCTAACACAGAGGATGAGCGGCTTACGCTGTTAACTCAAATGTTAGTCTCAAAGGTTCAGGTCGGGACGGGATGGCGCATGGATCCGGACCGGAGTATGCTTTAGTGACCTGGGCTGTAGAGAAAACTATATCATAACTTCATGATCTGTACAAATCACTTTATAATAACTAAATCTGATCTAATCCAAACTCCTAACCGTTTATTAAGTAAGACTGAATCATTCTTGATCAATTCATTGTTCATTTAGTTATTATAAAGTGGTACCCAATTTTTCTATTCAACATTTTGGTATATGTCTGACAGTGAATCCATGTCACTTATTTTGGACATTTTCCCCCTTTTTTTTAAAGCATTTTTGTGACGGACAGACGGCAAATGTCGAACACTCTTAACCACTGCGCCACAACAAAGCACCCATACAATTTTCCATACCTCCAAATCTTTTAATCCTTTTCAATTTGACTCTATATTTTCTATATATTATGCCTTTATGATTTAATACAAAGATAATCCTGCAATTATACCCACTGTGTACATGAGGCCTACACAGAGCTAGTTCATTGTCTCCAGTGGGGATTTCTGAATTGTATTTATAGTTACTCAAGCATTTGATAGATTTTGGTTGCACCTGTTACGGTTCAGAGACATCCAGTTGCATTATGGGTAGTGTCTTAACCCTCTAATGGGCCCACAGTCCAATGAATATGATTTTCTGTGTGGGTGACGATGTTTGGTTTGGTGATAAACGAGTCCTGAGCTCCATCTGAGATCCTGGTGTGGAGGAACATGCAATACATGTATTATAATATAATATATATTATATTATATAAGTATTTAAAGGACAGACACAGGCAAAACTCTTCATTTGGTTTGTTTTTTCTCAAGTACAAGTCATTACTAATGAGTTCTTTTACCTGTTATTGAACACTTATTAACCAAGCCAAACCAACGCAGTAGTATGTACTTCCATGTAGGCTGTAGTATGTACTTCCATGTAGGCAGTAGTATGTACTTCCATGTAGGCAATAGTTTGTACTTCCATGTAGGCTGTAGTATGTACTTCCATGTAGGCAGTAGTATGTACTTCCATGTAGGCTGTAGTATGTACTTCCATGTAGGCTGTAGTATGTACTTTCATGTAGGCAGTAGTATGTACTTCCATGTAGGCAGTAGTTTGTACTTCCATGTAGGCTGTAGTATGTACTTCCATGTAGGCAGTAGTTTGTACTTCCATGTAGGCAGTAGTATGTACTTCCATGTAGGCAGTAGTTTGTACTTCCATGTAGGCAGTAGTATTTCCATGTAGGCAATAGTATGTACATCCATGTAGGCAGTACTATGTACATCCATGTAGGCAGTAGTATGTACTTCCATGTAGTATGTACATCCATGTAGGCAGTAGTATGTACTTCCATGTAGGCTGTAGTATGTACATCCATGTAGGCAGTAGTATGTACTTCCATGTAGGCAGTAGTATGTACTTCCATGTAGTATGTACATCCATGTAGGCAGTAGTATGTACTTCCATGTAGGCTGTAGTATGTACTTCCATGTAGGCAGTAGTATGTACATCCATGTAGGCAGTACTATGTACTTCCATGTAGGCAGTAGGATGTACATCCATGTAGGCAGTAGTATGTACTTCCATGTAGTATGTACATCCATGTAGGCAGTAGTATGTACTTCCATGTAGTATTTACATCCATGTAGGCAGTAGTATGTACTTCCAAGTAGGCAGTAGTATGTACTTCCATGTAGGCTGTAGTATGTACTTTCATGTAGGCAGTAGTATGTACTTCCATGTAGGCAGTAGTTTGTACTTCCATGTAGGCTGTAGTATGTACTTCCATGTAGGCAGTAGTTTGTACTTCCATGTAGGCAGTAGTATGTACTTCCATGTAGGCAGTAGTTTGTACTTCCATGTAGGCAGTAGTATTTCCATGTAGGCAATAGTATGTACATCCATGTAGGCAGTACTATGTACATCCATGTAGGCAGTAGTATGTACTTCCATGTAGTATGTACATCCATGTAGGCAGTAGTATGTACTTCCATGTAGGCTGTAGTATGTACATCCATGTAGGCAGTAGTATGTACTTCCATGTAGGCAGTAGTATGTACTTCCATGTAGGCAGTAGTATGTACATCCATGTAGGCAGTACTATGTACTTCCATGTAGGCAGTAGGATGTACATCCATGTAGGCAGTAGTATGTACTTCCATGTAGTATGTACATCCATGTAGGCAGTAGTATGTACTTCCATGTAGTATTTACATCCATGTAGGCAGTAGTATGTACTTCCATGTAGGCAGTAGTATGTACATCCATGTAGGCAGTAGTATGTACTTCCATGTAGGCAATAGTATGTACATCCATGCAGGCAGTAGTATGTATTTCCATGTAGGCTGTAGTATGTACTTCCATGTAGGCAGTAGTATGTACTTCCATGTAGGCAGTAGTATGTACTTCCATGCAGGCAGTAGTATGTACTTCCATGTAGGCAGTAGTATGTACTTCCATGTAGGCAGTAGTATGTACATCCATGTAGGCAGTAGTATTTCCATGTAGGCAGTAGTATGTACTTCCATGAAGGCAGTAGTATGTACATCCATGTAGGCTGTAGTATGTACTTCCATGTAGGCAGTAGTATGTACTTCCATGTAGGCAGTAGTATGTACATCCATGTAGGCTGTAGTATGTACATCCATGTAGGCTGTAGTATGTACTTCCATGTAGGCAATAGTATGTACATCCATGTAGGCAGTAGTATGTATTTCCATGTAGGCTGTAGTATGTACTTCCATGTAGACGTAGACAATAGTATGTACATCCATGTAGGCAGTAGTATTTCCATGTAGGCAACAGTATGTACATCCATGTAGGCAGTAGTATTTCCATGTAGGCAACAGTATGTACTTCCATGTAGGCTGCAGTATGTACTTCCATGTAGGCAATAGTATGTACTTCCATGTAGGCTGTAGTATGTACTTCCATGTAGGCTGTAGTATGTACTTCCATGTAGGCAGTAGTATGTACTTCCATGTAGGCAGTAGTATGTATATCCATGTAGGCAGTAGTATTTCCATGTAGGCAATAGTATGTACATCCATGTAGGCAGTAGTATGTACTTCCATGTAGGCAGTAGTATGTACATCCATGTAGGCAGTAGTATGTACTTCCATGTAGGCAGTAGTATGTACATCCATGTAGGCAGTAGTATGTACTTCCATGTAGGCAGTAGTATGTACATCCATGTAGGCTGTAGTATGTACTTCCATGCAGGCAGTAGTATGTACATCCATGTAGGCAGTAGTATGTACTTCCATGTAGGCTGTAGTATGTACTTCCATGTAGGCTGTAGTATGTACTTCCATGTAGGCAGTAGTATGTACTTCCATGTAGGCAGTAGTATGTACTTCCATGTAGGCTGTAGTATGTACTTTCATGTAGGCAGTAGTATGTACTTCCATGTAGGCAGTAGTTTGTACTTCCATGTAGGCTGTAGTATGTACTTCCATGTAGGCAGTAGTTTGTACTTCCATGTAGGCAGTAGTATGTACTTCCATGTAGGCAGTAGTTTGTACTTCCATGTAGGCAGTAGTATTTCCATGTAGGCAATAGTATGTACATCCATGTAGGCAGTACTATGTACATCCATGTAGGCAGTAGTATGTACTTCCATGTAGTATGTACATCCATGTAGGCAGTAGTATGTACTTCCATGTAGGCTGTAGTATGTACATCCATGTAGGCAGTAGTATGTACTTCCATGTAGGCAGTAGTATGTACTTCCATGTAGTATGTACATCCATGTAGGCAGTAGTATGTACTTCCATGTAGGCTGTAGTATGTACTTCCATGTAGGCAGTAGTATGTACATCCATGTAGGCAGTACTATGTACTTCCATGTAGGCAGTAGGATGTACATCCATGTAGGCAGTAGTATGTACTTCCATGTAGTATGTACATCCATGTAGGCAGTAGTATGTACTTCCATGTAGTATTTACATCCATGTAGGCAGTAGTATGTACTTCCATGTAGGCAGTAGTATGTACATCCATGTAGGCAGTAGTATGTACTTCCATGTAGGCAATAGTATGTACATCCATGCAGGCAGTAGTATGTATTTCCATGTAGGCTGTAGTATGTACTTCCATGCAGGCAGTAGTATGTACTTCCATGTAGGCAGTAGTATGTACTTCCATGCAGGCAGTAGTATGTACTTCCATGTAGGCAGTAGTATGTACTTCCATGTAGGCAGTAGTATGTACATCCATGTAGGCAGTAGTATTTCCATGTAGGCAGTAGTATGTACTTCCATGAAGGCAGTAGTATGTACATCCATGTAGGCTGTAGTATGTACTTCCATGTAGGCAGTAGTATGTACTTCCATGTAGGCAGTAGTATGTACATCCATGTAGGCTGTAGTATGTACATCCATGTAGGCTGTAGTATGTACTTCCATGTAGGCAATAGTATGTACATCCATGTAGGCAGTAGTATGTATTTCCATGTAGGCTGTAGTATGTACTTCCATGTAGACGTAGACAATAGTATGTACATCCATGTAGGCAGTAGTATTTCCATGTAGGCAACAGTATGTACATCCATGTAGGCAGTAGTATTTCCATGTAGGCAACAGTATGTACTTCCATGTAGGCTGCAGTATGTACTTCCATGTAGGCAATAGTATGTACTTCAAATCAAATCAAATCAAATCATGTAGACGTAGACAATAGTATGTACATCCATGTAGGCAGTAGTATTTCCATGTAGGCAACAGTATGTACATCCATGTAGGCAGTAGTATTTCCATGTAGGCAACAGTATGTACTTCCATGTAGGCTGTAGTATGTACTTCCATGTAGGCAGTAGTATGTACTTCCATGTAGGCAGTAGTATGTATATCCATGTAGGCAGTAGTATTTCCATGTAGGCAATAGTATGTACATCCATGTAGGCAGTAGTATGTACTTCCATGTAGGCAGTAGTATGTACATCCATGTAGGCAGTAGTATGTACTTCCATGTAGGCAGTAGTATGTACATCCATGTAGGCAGTAGTATGTACTTCCATGTAGGCAGTAGTATGTACATCCATGTAGGCTGTAGTATGTACTTCCATGCAGGCAGTAGTATGTACATCCATGTAGGCAGTAGTATGTATTTCCATGTAGGCAGTAGTATGTACATCCATGTAGGCTGTAGTATGTACTTCCATGTAGGCAGTAGTATGTACATCCATGTAGGCTGTAATATGTACATCCATGTAGGCTGTAGTATGTACTTCCATGTAGGCTGTAGTATGTACATCCATGTAGGCAGTAGTATGTACTTCCATGTAGGCAGTAGTATGTACTTCCATGCAGGCAGTAGTATGTACTTCCATGTAGGCAGTAGTATGTACTTCCATGTAGGCAGTAGTATGTACATCCATGTAGGCAGTAGTATTTCCATGTAGGCAATAGTATGTACATCCATGTAGGCTGTAGTATGTACTTCCATGTAGGCTATGTAGGCAGTAGTATGTACATCCATGTAGGCAGTAGTCTGTACTTCCATGTAGGCAGTAGTATGTACATCCATGTAGGCAGTAGTATTTACTTCCATGTAGGCAGTAGTATGTACATCCATGTAGGCAGTAGTATTTCCATGTAGGCAATAGTATGTACATCCATGTAGGCAGTAGTATGTACTTCCATGTAGGCAGTAGTATGTACATCCATGTAGGCTGTAGTATGTACTTCCATGCAGGCAGTAGTATGTACATCCATGTAGGCAGTAGTATGTACTTCCATGTAGGCAGTAGTATGTACATCCATGTAGGCTGTAGTATGTACATCCATGTAGGCTGTAGTATGTACTTCCATGTAGGCAATAGTATGTACATCCATGTAGGCAGTAGTATGTATTTCCATGTAGGCTGTAGTATGTACTTCCATGTAGACGTAGACAATAGTATGTACATCCATGTAGGCAGTAGTATTTCCATGTAGGCAACAGTATGTACATCCATGTAGGCAGTAGTATTTCCATGTAGGCAACAGTATGTACTTCCATGTAGGCTGTAGTATGTACTTCCATGTAGGCAATAGTATGTACTTCCATGTAGGCTGTAGTATGTACTTCCATGTAGGCTGTAGTATGTACATCCATGTAGGCAGTAGTATGTACTTCCATGTAGGCTGTAGTATGTACTTCCATGTAGACGTAGACAATAGTATGTACATCCATGTAGGCAGTAGTATGTACTTCCATGTAGGCAGTAGTATGTACTTCCATGTAGGCATTAGTATGTATATCCATGTAGGCAGTAGTATTTCCATGTAGGCAATAGTATGTACATCCATGTAGGCAGTAGTATGTACTTCCATGTAGGCAGTAGTATGTACTTCCATGTAGGCAGTAGTATGTACTTCCATGCAGGCAGTAGTATGTACTTCCATGCAGGCAGTAGTATGTACATCCATGTAGGCAGTAGTATGTACTTCCATGTAGGCAGTAGTATGTACATCCATGTAGGCTATAGTATGTACTTCCATGTAGGCAGTAGTATGTACATCCATGTAGGCTGTAATATGTACATCCATGTAGGCTGTAGTATGTACTTCCATGTAGGCTGTAGTATGTACTTCCATGTAGGCAGTAGTATGTACTTCCATGAAGGCAGTAGTATGTACATCCATGTAGGCTGTAGTATGTACTTCCATGTAGGCAGTAGTATGTACATCCATGTAGGCTGTAATATGTACATCCATGTAGGCAGTAGTATTTCCATGTAGGCAACAGTATGTACATCCATGTAGGCAGTAGTATTTCCATGTAGGCAACAGTATGTACTTCCATGTAGGCTGTAGTATGTACTTCCATGTAGGCTGTAGTATGTACTTCCATGTAGGCTGTAGTATGTACTTCCATGTAGACATAGACAATAGTATGTACATCCATGTAGGCAGTAGTATTTCCATGTAGGCAATAGTATGTACATCCATGTAGGCTGTAGTATGTACTTCCATGCAGGCAGTAGTGTGTACATCCATGTAGGCAGTAGTATGTACTTCCATGTAGGCAGTAGTATGTACTTCCATGTAGGCAGTAGTATGTATATCCATGTAGGCAGTAGTATTTCCATGTAGGCAATAGTATGTACATCCATGTAGGCAGTAGTATGTACTTCCATGTAGGCAGTAGTATGTACATCCATGTAGGCAGTAGTATGTACTTCCATGTAGGCAGTAGTATGTACATCCATGTAGGCAGTAGTATGTACTTCCATGTAGGCAGTAGTATGTACATCCATGTAGGCTGTAGTATGTACTTCCATGCAGGCAGTAGTATGTACATCCATGTAGGCAGTAGTATGTACTTCCATGTAGGCAGTAGTATGTACATCCATGTAGGCCTAAGTATGTACTTCCATGTAGGCAGTAGTATGTACATCCATGTAGGCTGTAATATGTACATCCATGTAGGCTGTAGTATGTACTTCCATGTAGGCAGTAGTATGTACTTCCATGAAGGCAGTAGTATGTACATCCATGTAGGCAGTAGTATGTACTTCCATGTAGGCAGTAGTATGTACATCCATGTAGGCTGTAGTATGTACTTCCATGTAGGCAGTAGTATGTACATCCATGTAGGCTGTAATATGTACATCCATGTAGGCTGTAGTATGTACTTCCATGTAGGCTGTAGTATGTACTTCCATGTAGGCAGTAGTATGTACTTCCATGAAGGCAGTAGTATGTACATACATGTAGGCTGTAGTATGTACTTCCATGTAGGCAGTAGTATGTACATCCATGTAGGCTGTAATATGTACATCCATGTAGGCAGTAGTATTTCCATGTAGGCAACAGTATGTACATCCATGTAGGCAGTAGTATTTCCATGTAGGCAACAGTATGTACTTCCATGTAGGCTGTAGTATGTACTTCCATGTAGGCAATAGTATGTACTTCCATGTAGGCTGTAGTATGTACTTCCATGTAGGCAGTAGTATGTACTTCCATGTAGGCTGTAGTATGTACTTCCATGTAGACGTAGACAATAGTATGTACATCCATGTAGGCAGTAGTATTTCCATGTAGGCAATAGTATGTACATCCATGTAGGCTGTAGTATGTACTTCCATGCAGGCAGTAGTGTGTACATCCATGTAGGCAGTAGTATGTACTTCCATGTAGGCAGTAGTATGTACTTCCATGTAGGCAGTAGTATGTATATCCATGTAGGCAGTAGTATTTCCATGTAGGCAATAGTATGTACATCCATGTAGGCAGTAGTATGTACTTCCATGTAGGCAGTAGTATGTACATCCATGTAGGCAGTAGTATGTACTTCCATGTAGGCAGTAGTATGTACATCCATGTAGGCAGTAGTATGTACTTCCATGTAGGCAGTAGTATGTACATCCATGTAGGCTGTAGTATGTACTTCCATGCAGGCAGTAGTATGTACATCCATGTAGGCAGTAGTATGTACTTCCATGTAGGCAGTAGTATGTACATCCATGTAGGCTGTAGTATTTACTTCCATGCAGGCAGTAGTATGTACATCCATGTAGGCTGTAATATGTACATCCATGTAGGCTGTAGTATGCACTTCCATGTAGGCTGTAGTATGTACATCCATGTAGGCAGTAGTATGTACTTCCATGTAGGCAGTAGTATGTACTTCCATGCAGGCAGTAGTATGTACTTCCATGTAGGCAGTAGTATGTACTTCCATGTAGGCAGTAGTATGTACATCCATGTAGGCAGTAGTATTTCCATGTAGGCAATAGTATGTACATCCATGTAGGCATTAGTATGTACTTCCATGTAGGCTATGTAGGCAGTAGTATGTACATCCATGTAGGCAGTAGTCTGTACTTCCATGTAGGCAGTAGTATGTACATCCATGTAGGCAGTAGTATGTACTTCCATGTAGGCAGTAGTATGTACATCCATGTAGGCAGTAGTATTTCCATGTAGGCAATAGTATGTACATCCATGTAGGCAGTAGTATGTACTTCCATGTAGGCAGTAGTATGTACATCCATGTAGGCTGTAGTATGTACTTCCATGCAGGCAGTAGTATGTACATCCATGTAGGCAGTAGTATGTACTTCCATGTAGGCAGTAGTATGTACATCCATGTAGGCTGTAGTATGTACATCCATGTAGGCTGTAGTATGTACTTCCATGTAGGCAATAGTATGTACATCCATGTAGGCAGTAGTATGTATTTCCATGTAGGCTGTAGTATGTACTTCCATGTAGACGTAGACAATAGTATGTACATCCATGTAGGCAGTAGTATTTCCATGTAGGCAACAGTATGTACATCCATGTAGGCAGTAGTATTTCCATGTAGGCAACAGTATGTACTTCCATGTAGGCTGTAGTATGTACTTCCATGTAGGCAATAGTATGTACTTCCATGTAGGCTGTAGTATGTACTTCCATGTAGGCTGTAGTATGTACATCCATGTAGGCAGTAGTATGTACTTCCATGTAGGCTGTAGTATGTACTTCCATGTAGACGTAGACAATAGTATGTACATCCATGTAGGCAGTAGTATGTACTTCCATGTAGGCAGTAGTATGTACTTCCATGTAGGCAGTAGTATGTATATCCATGTAGGCAGTAGTATTTCCATGTAGGCAATAGTATGTACATCCATGTAGGCAGTAGTATGTACTTCCATGTAGGCAGTAGTATGTACTTCCATGTAGGCAGTAGTATGTACTTCCATGCAGGCAGTAGTATGTACTTCCATACAGGCAGTAGTATGTACATCCATGTAGGCAGTAGTATGTAATTCCATGTAGGCAGTAGTATGTACATCCATGTAGGCTGTAGTATGTACTTCCATGTAGGCAGTAGTATGTACATCCATGTAGGCTGTAATATGTACATCCATGTAGGCTGTAGTATGTACTTCCATGTAGGCTGTAGTATGTACATCCATGTAGGCTGTAGTATGTACTTCCATGTAGGCAGTAGTATGTACATCCATGTAGGCAGTAGTATTTCCATGTAGGCAATAGTATGTACATCCATGTAGGCTGTAGTATGTACTTCCATGTAGGCAGTAGTATGTACATCCATGTAGGCAGTAGTATGTACTTCCATGTAGGCAGTAGTATGTACATCCATGTAGGCAGTAGTATGTACTTCCATGTAGGCAGTAGTATGTACTTCCATGTAGGCAGTAGTATGTACTTCCATGTAGGCTGAAGTCACTTCTTGGTGGATTAAAGACATTCTCGGTGCATCGATGAGTCGACTAAAAGGGGCGTCGCCTTGTGCTGCTCAGAGGTGATGTAAGAGTGACATCACACGGGGCTTTCCTTTTCTTCTTTACCCTTTGAAACTAAAATAAAATAAAAGCCACCTACACACATTAGTATGATTATTCTGCTTTGTAACAATAATTCCAGTTATTGCAGATGTTGAACTCATGATTGATTTGCTTTAGTGGGCAAAAGTATAAAACTACAGCCAATGGAGGGACCCGGCTGTTAGTAAAATAACTGTATTTAGCCTGTCGTAGCCTAAGGACGGCCCTAAGGGCCCTAAGCCATGGCCCGTCTTGCCTAACGTGGGACTAACATTGTTTGTATGTTAAACTAAGCTTTACTAACGAGTTATGTATTTTTAACTCTTATCTATTGTTTTATGTGGAAGAATATTACTGCAGTAAAAACTAACGGGGGATCCACAATAAGTACATAATAGATCAAGTATCTGACCCAAAGTGCACTGACAACACCACAGGATCACAAGAATTCACATGATTACAAACACAAAACTAGTCACTCCCAAATCTCAAACTCGCTCCTTTTCCTTTCTTCTGAGGCCCACATGAATCGTTTTAATCCCATTGAAATAATTGGTAAATTTATGCAAATGTTGGTGGACTAAGACTCCATCGACTCCTCATATGAACCTGGGTTGACTTCCCCCTCCCCAGACACCATTTCAATAACTACCCGTAGTAAAAATGTAGGTGAAGTGTGCAGTAAACGACCTCCCCCACATTTCTCCTGAATGGAGCTGGTATTGTGTCTCGTCACAAAGATAAATGTCTAAAACAAAGCCGTGACAATCCAGAGCTGAACTTATAAAACACTGATATGTTTCCACTGACAGTAATAAAACAGAAGGTCGGTCCAATTCCTGTGTGCTGCAATAAACTCTCCAAAAATTACCACTGTAAATGTGAGGGGCAATTTGGAAAGTCTGTTATTTATTGCAAGGTCTTAGCGTAAGTTGTAACATTTAATCATTTTTGCCACTTTATATTCTAAACCGCAGCTGCAAAAAGATGCTGACTAATCGAGGATTCAACTCGTCTGACCCAGGACTAAATCAGGACCATAAAACAGCAAAGGGCTAAGATGCTGAATAGGTGGGAATACAACTGCCCTAAACCAGGACAGAATTTAAGGTTAAGTACTAAAAATGTTAATCAGCACTAAACCAGGACAATTGGATCAGATCAAAAGGAAGTCTCACTAGATAAAACTAGATAAAACCAGGTAAAACTTCATAAACTGACCAATTGAGAACTAGAATCCAGTTGTGAGAAAGATCATATATTGACCACACGACTCGTCTCCATGAGGATGTTATTGCTTAGTCCAGAATGTCCACATTTCATGCTTTACCCATGTTTTTAAGCCTGTAAACTGTTCCTGGTTTAGTCCTGCTTTGGCCCTGTAATCCAAGTCAAGATTATTTTAGTACTAAACCTTATTTTGTCCAATTTAGTCCTGGATTAGTCCTTTTCCAGTCCTGGTTCGGTATCTTAGACCTGTGCAGCTTTACGGCTCTGATTTACCGGTAGTCCTGGTTCATTCCACCTTAACGCTTTCACAGACACACACTTTTTGCCGCACATTTCAAAGACACACCTGACAGTTCAACGGGAAATCCTGCCTTTGTGACAGAAGCCTCTAAAGGATCTGACAGTGGACACATTAAAGGACGTCTCTGGCAGCAGGGACTCCCCACAGAAGCCTTCACGTCGCTTTAGGGGAGTCCCGAATCAAAAGAATAATTCATATTTGCAGGTGCAGAGGTAGTTATTATGCAAATGTAACAGGCCTTTAGCTGGAGAGAGAGAGCGAGCGATGAAATGTGAGGTAAAAGACGTGTTAATGATGATGGAGAGGCTTTTATCACTGCTCTGGGGATAATCCTCAAGAAATCTGGACTAAACCACAACTAAACCAAGATTGAACCGATAATAAGGTCTACACCGAGACTAAATTGGGACTAGGACTAAACCAGGGCAATTATGTGACGTATCCAGGGCAACACAGACTCAAAATATTGGTCTTGGATTAAACCAGGATTGTGTCTGCAGTATAAATGAAGACCAAAACGAAACACATTTCCATATTTACAGTTAGTGAAATGGTGGTTTGTGTTTGAAGGTGTAAAACGTTTGATGTGAGATTGGGACTTGATCATCGGGTCAAACTTGATTAAAACGTAATAAAACTGCTCTAACTTCAGCATCCGACCACCTTTGTCCAATGTCCCTCTTCTGATCAGTGGTGGAAGAAATACTACATTTCATGACTCAAGTAGAAGTACAGTAAACGTACAGATAAAGTATTCAAGTGCCTATTTAGAAATGTACGTGTGTATTTTTTATGAAATGACAAATGTAGGGAATTGTGATGATGTTTGATCACCTGACGCGATTTCTTCATTTTCCTGTTAAGTCAATCCCGGGACTTGAACTCAAAACCTACTGGCAAGATGTCGCCATATATTAATGTGCTTAGTTTCCCTCAGCCATTTCAGCAGGACTCAAGCTGTAAAAAACTATACTACCGGTACTACTTTTCCGTCCAATTAAAAAAACGCAGTGGATTAAAAGTACAGATACTGCTCTCAAATGTAGTACAAACGTATCCACTGTAAAAGTGTTACTTAAGTACTTATTTTTTACTTTCCACTGCCTCTGATGTACTCGAAAATTCTTGTTAGATTTGAAGAAGATGGTAAATACATGGTTAAACTGGGGTCAATGGTGACAGTTTAGAGGAAGACTTTAGAGGAGACGTATGGATGAAGTCAGATCGAAATCAGAGGATGAAGAGAAACGCTCTACAGTTTGTCCAGAGACGGAAGTGTGAAGGAGGCGACGCGAGGAGAGAGAGAACGTCTTGGCTGTGTACTTTGTGAGTCAGCAGATCTGGAGCAGCTCGGCCACAGTTTGAGAACGAACGGAGGATAAATTGGAATAAAGAGAGCGGGACCAGAGAAGTGTGATCAGGAGTGTGCGGCGAGTGCAGAATATGATGTCTCCCACTTGAATACCTCTTAGCGTCTGTGACTGCACGTGCTTGTAAATGTCACGCAATACATGAACGGACCACAACATGGACCACAAAAGTGCATAAATGATCTCTTTATGCTATAGTACTTCATCTACTGACAGCAGAGGGAATTACAATGGGGGAATAATACTAATGCGAGCGCAGCGCTATGAGGAACAGAAATGCTCCGAACGAGTCTGGCTATGATTTATAAAGAGAGTACAGGAGGTATTCAGATCTCTACCTATGACATCATAAATCTGGGGAGTTTGAAATGGAGTTGTTTAATTCATCCTGTTTAATAATACAGGATGAATGAAACACGTGTGAGTGAAGCTGAACACAACTCCAGGTATATTTTTGATGAGGGAAAATGGTTAAAAACTCTGCATATTATGTGTCTTTCAACAGTTCGAAACCCGGATCCCTTTTTACTATATTGTCATTCAAGTAATATCATTTTAATTGAGATTTAAACACAATTCTGTCTAAACCTCAATGATCAGCGTGGCTCTTTTTTATGCAGAGTTAAACCAGTAAAAGCATGTGGTTTTCAGACTTTGGAGGAGGAAATCCCATTATTGTTCGTGTCAAATCATCTGTATTGTTTAAATTCAGCCCATTTTTGATTGAAAGCAAATTTGTATACATTTTAATATAGAACGTCATGATCTATCAATATGAGGAATGAAATTGCGATTCATATTTCTGTCATATCTGTCTTAATTGTAGCGTATCATCATCATAAAATCCCTCCTCTTCCCAAATCATCTCAACAGTCGGTCTAATTTGTGCAACTTGTTAAAAATCGATCGGTCTTGTCATGACTCAATTAGGGACTTCCTGTTGTGTCTAATTATCTCATTAGTCTTATTTTGAAATGTCCAAATGAATGTTGCTCTTTTTTCTAATATTGAATCATTCATATTCAGCTCTGGTTTCAGGGCCGGCCCAAGCCTTCAGGGGGCCCTAAGCGAAAACATTTTTGGGGGCCCCTCACCACGTCATCAGAATCAGTTTTATTGCCATTGTCAGTGAACAATTCACATATGGGAACTTTCTTCAACGCTAACAAAGCGCACCAAAACTCCAGGGCATCCGTTTGCCAGTTAGTTTATTCTCAACACCTCACAAGCTCAAATATTGATAACTTAAATCCCACAATGCAACTTGGTATTCCGCTGACATCATCTACTCCCTGTACAAATAACACACGTCCCAGATATGTTTTTGGGCGTATTTGTGAGCGTTAAGGCTCTACAGCCACATTAGCACATTAGTTTAAATTAAATTTTCAGACCTTTTTTGGGTCTTCTGGTGCATTTTAATGTGGTCCAGCCGGCTAAAGTAAGAGTAAAATGTTGAGGTTGTAATGCTATAAAATGATGATGTGATGAAACTGTGCCAGGAGAAAATGATTAAAGCCAGTTATTAATACATTATGGTACTTAATTACTCAATACAATATTGGCTATGAAAAATAATTATGGTCAAATTGATTCATTTTAACTGAAAATGTAAAAGTAATAGTTACTTTACTAATTTATCTTTTACAGCTCCCAACTGTTCCTTCTTGCTAAAGTGACAAAACAAGTTATATTAAATTAAACAAATGGCATAAGCATTGCTTGATTAACAATTAACACTGATAAAACAAACATGTAATTCCCAGAGAATGAACAGAACGAGAAGTGACGGTCTAAACCTCGCTATAGTGAAGAGACTGCGTTTCTGCAACTTTGCCACTTTTGTATAAAAATATATAGTATTATTCTATAACAGACGTAATCATAATATGTCTGGTTATTTTTCACTATCAATTTATTATAATTTATAACAAATAGTCTAATGATGCTTTTTAAATAAATTGCAAATGTTTTATTGCTCTATTAAAAGTGAATTACAATATAAATGTTTGTTCTGATCAGAACATCACACACTGGACTCCTGCACCTTTACGTTCCTCTTATTCCACGTTAAGAAGTAAAACAGACATCACGAGTCATGATTGATCTGACACATGGTGATGTGAGAGAGGGACGCAAACTCAAACCCGCTCATCTCTGACTGAGGCTGCTCAGGGGCCCGGGACAGGGGACCGGGACAGGGGCCTGGGACAGGGGCCCGGGACAGGGGCCCGGGACAGGGGCCCGGGACAGGGGCCGCACACTGTTCACTCCAAAGTCTCACGTCAGAGGTTCTGGACAAGACGGCGCTCGTCTGGACCAGATCTCCGCCTCTTAGTGACCCGGGCATAGAGGCCCCTCACCGGCCTCACCTGCAGCTGACACTACCGGGCTGGTGTAAATGTGAAGCTTATTATCTTTCATTCAGACATATTATTGTGCGCGGTGCAGAGCTCTCGTCGCCTCCAGCCTGAGCGAACTAACGTGACAGAATCGTGTTGTTTCAAACAGCAGCATTAACCGTCTCTTTGTAAGAGAAGTTCAATACCTGGAGAGTGTTGTTGAGTTTGCAGTTTCTTTACATCGTCAAGAAGTTTCTTCTTTCGTTTTTCGGCATCGGGGGGATATATTCCTCTGGACATGAGGACCACGCAGGGACCACGTTGTGTTGTGTTTATGTTTTGCTCTTCTGCTCGCGCGCAATGAAGTTGACCAATCAGCGCAGGTTTGGTGTCTTGGTTGCCAGATTGTCATTACAAATAAATGCGGTTTGTGCGTTATATGTTACCGCTGTGTGCGATGTCGCGCCAGCAGCGCTACTACACTAGTGGTGCACGCTGCGCTTGCACTTCGCATAAGACGGGTTGCCAGATTGGGGGCCCTATTAACGCCTCGGGGCCCTACGCGGCTGCTTAGTTCGCTTATAGGCTGGGCCGGCCCTGTCTGGTTTAACAGGCTGATTTTGTCAAATGATTCACGCTTGTATTGAAAGAGTTTTCCATTGTTGATGTGTAGAGACAAGACAAGAAGGACTTCGAAGAAATATACAATTTTATTTTAGTAGTAGATATAGGCAAGTCAAAATCAGATAATAATCAGACCTAATAATAATATCGGATCAGATTTCTTTGTATGAGTTAACAGCACAAGAGAAGTCTGATCACCAAATACATCCGGTTACACGTGTCTGTGAATCAGTGGATTTTCAGAATACTAAAATCACCCGTTCAATATTTAAACATTCTCTCTTTAATGTTTGTCCTTGCCACTGTAGTTTGCCCTTTTTTGCATAATTTTGTCGTCAAAACCTGCACAATTTCGATGCTTTATATGTCAGCATTAACCACAAGGAGCCGTGCGTTATGCTAATGCTCATGGTGGGTGCGTGTTACTACTATTTTGAATTGTGACCACACAAAGTTTCAAAGATTTAATTCTAATTCACTTCCGTCTCTTTCCTTCAGAAGTGGACGCGTTCCGTATCCTGCTCTACACGCTGATCTTTCTCCTGAGCGTTTTTGGGAACCTGCTCATCATCATTGTTCTGGTTCTGAACAAACGAATGAGAACAGTGACCAACTCCTTCCTGCTGTCGCTGGCAGTGAGTGACCTGATGATGGCGCTGTTCTGCATGCCCTTCACCCTCATCCCCAACATACTGGAGGACTTCATATTCGGAGAGGCCATGTGCAAGATCACAGCTTACCTCATGGGTAAGAACTACTCTGGCAGCACTGGGATCCTGGTCCTGCTTTCGACCTGGTTTAGTCCTTGTTTAGACCTGGTTTAGTCCTGGTTTAGTTCTGGTGTTCCTCTGTAGGTCCTGGTTTAGTCCTGGTGTGCACATTTTTTGGATCAGGTTTAGTTCTGGTGTTCCTCTGTAGGTCCTGGTTTAGTTCTGGTGTTCCTCTGTAGGTCCTGGTTTAGTTCTGGTGTTCCTCTGTAGGTCCTGGTTTAGTTCTGGTGTTCCTCTGTAGGTCCTGGTTTAGTTCTGGTGTTCCTCTGTAGGTCCTGGTTTAGTTCTGGTGTTCATCTGTAGGTCCTGGTTTAGTTCTGGTGTTCCTCTGTAGGTCCTGGTTTAGTTCTGGTGTGCACATTTTTTGGATCAGGTTTAGTTCTGGTGTTCCTCTGTAGGTCCTGGTTTAGTTCTGGTGTTCCTCTGTAGGTCCTGGTTTAGTTCTGGTGTTCCTCTGTAGGTCCTGGTTTAGTTCTGGTGTTCCTCTGTAGGTCCTGGTTTAGTTCTGGTGTTCCTCTGTAGGTCCTGGTTTAGTTCTGGTGTTCCTCTGTAGGTCCTGGATTAGTTCTGGTGTGCACATTTTTTGGATCAGGTTTAGTTCTGGTGTTCCTCTGTAGGTCCTGGTTTAGTTCTGGTGTTCCTCTGTAGGTCCTGGTTTAGTTCTGGTGTTCCTCTGTAGGTCCTGGTTTAGTTCTGGTGTTCCTCTGTAGGTCCTGGTTTAGTTCTGGTGTTCCTCTGTAGGTCCTGGTTTAGTTCTGGTGTTCCTCTGTAGGTCCTGGTTTAGTTCTGGTGTTCCTCTGTAGGTCCTGGTTTAGTTCTGGTGTTCCTCTGTAGGTCCTGGATTAGTTCTGGTGTGCACATTTTTTGGATCAGGTTTAGTTCTGGTGTTCCTCTGTAGGTCCTGGTTTAGTTCTGGTGTGCACATTTTTTGGATCAGGTTTAGTTCTGGTGTTCCTCTGTAGGTCCTGGTTTAGTTCTGGTGTTCCTCTGTAGGTCCTGGTTTAGTTCTGGTGTTCCTCTGTAGGTCCTGGATTAGTTCTGGTGTGCACATTTTTTGGATCAGGTTTAGTTCTGGTGTTCCTCTGTAGGTCCTGGTTTAGTTCTGGTGTTCCTCTGTAGGTCCTGGTTTAGTTCTGGTGTTCCTCTGTAGGTCCTGGTTTAGTTCTGGTGTTCCTCTGTAGGTCCTGGTTTAGTTCTGGTGTTCCTCTGTAGGTCCTGGATTAGTTCTGGTGTGCACATTTTTTGGATCAGGTTTAGTTCTGGTGTTCCTCTGTAGGTCCTGGTTTAGTTCTGGTGTTCCTCTGTAGGTCCTGGTTTAGTTCTGGTGTTCCTCTGTAGGTCCTGGTTTAGTTCTGGTGTTCCTCTGTAGGTCCTGGTTTAGTTCTGGTGTTCCTCTGTAGGTACTGGATTAGTTCTGGTGTTCCTCTGTACGTCCTGGTTTAGTTCTGGTGTTCCTCTGTAGGTCCTGGTTTAGTTCTGGTGTTCCTCTGTAGGTCCTGGTTTAGTTCTGGTGTTCCTCTGTAGGTCCTGGTTTAGTTCTGGTGTGCACATTTTTTGGATCAGGTTTAGTTCTGGTGTTCCTCTGTAGGTCCTGGTTTAGTTCTGGTGTTCCTCTGTAGGTCCTGGTTTAGTTCTGGTGTTCCTCTGTAGGTCCTGGTTTAGTTCTGGTGTTCCTCTGTAGGTCCTGGTTTAGTTCTGGTGTTCCTCTGTAGGTCCTGGTTTAGTTCTGGTGTTCCTCTGTAGGTCATGGTTTAGTTCTGGTGTTCCTCTGTAGGTCCTGGTTTAGTTCTGGTGTTCCTCTGTAGGTCCTGGTTTAGTTCTGGTGTTCCTCTGTAGGTCCTGGTTTAGTTCTGGTGTTCCTCTGTAGGTCCTGGATTAGTTCTGGTGTGCACATTTTTTGGATCAGGTTTAGTTCTGGTGTTCCTCTGTAGGTCCTGGTTTAGTTCTGGTGTTCCTCTGTAGGTCCTGGTTTAGTTCTGGTGTTCCTCTGTAGGTCCTGGTTTAGTTCTGGTGTTCCTCTGTAGGTCCTGGTTTAGTTCTGGTGTTCCTCTGTAGGTCCTGGTTTAGTTCTGGTGTTCCTCTGTAGGTCCTGGTTTAGTTCTGGTGTTCCTCTGTAGGTCCTGGTTTAGTTCTGGTGTTCCTCTGTAGGTCCTGGATTAGTTCTGGTGTGCACATTTTTTGGATCAGGTTTAGTTCTGGTGTTCCTCTGTAGGTCCTGGTTTAGTTCTGGTGTGCACATTTTTTGGATCAGGTTTAGTTCTGGTGTTCCTCTGTAGGTCCTGGTTTAGTTCTGGTGTTCCTCTGTAGGTCCTGGTTTAGTTCTGGTGTTCCTCTGTAGGTCCTGGTTTAGTTCTGGTGTTCCTCTGTAGGTCCTGGTTTAGTTCTGGTGTTCCTCTGTAGGTCCTGGTTTAGTTCTGGTGTTCCTCTGTAGGTCCTGGTTTAGTTCTGGTGTTCCTCTGTAGATCCTGGTTTAGTTCTGGTGTTCCTCTGTAGGTACTGGATTAGTTCTGGTGTTCCTCTGTAGGTCCTGGTTTAGTTCTGGTGTTCCTCTGTAGGTCCTGGTTTAGTTCTGGTGTTCCTCTGTAGGTCCTGGTTTAGTTCTGGTGTTCCTCTGTAGGTCCTGGATTAGTTCTGGTGTTCCTCTGTAGGTCCTGGTTTAGTTCTGGTGTTCCTCTGTAGGTCCTGGTTTAGTTCTGGTGTTCCTCTGTAGGTCCTGGTTTAGTTCTGGTGTTCCTCTGTAGGTCCTGGTTTAGTTCTGGTGTGCACATTTTTTGGATCAGGTTTAGTTCTGGTGTTCCTCTGTAGGTCCTGGTTTAGTTCTGGTGTTCCTCTGTAGGTCCTGGTTTAGTTCTGGTGTTCCTCTGTAGGTCCTGGTTTAGGTCTGGTGTTCCTCTGTAGGTCCTGGTTTAGTTCTGGTGTTGGTTTAGTTCTGGTGTTCCTCTGTAGGTCCTGGTTTAGTTCTGGTGTTCCTCTGTAGGTTCCTCTGTAGGTCCTGGTTTAGTTCTGGTGTTCCTCTGTAGGTCCTGGTTTAGTTCTGGTGTTCCTCTGTAGGTCCTGGTTTAGTTCTGGTGTTCCTCTGTAGGTCCTGGTTTAGTTCTGGTGTTCATCTGTAGGTCCTGGTTTAGTTCTGGTGTGCACATTTTTTGGATCAGGTTTAGTTCTGGTGTTCCTCTGTAGGTCCTGGTTTAGTTCTGGTGTTCCTCTGTAGGTCCTGGTTTAGTTCTGGTGTTCCTCTGTAGGTCCTGGTTTAGTTCTGGTGTTCCTCTGTAGGTCCTGGTTTAGTTCTGGTGTTCCTCTGTAGGTCCTGGTTTAGTTCTGGTGTTCCTCTGTAGGTCCTGGTTTAGTTCTGGTGTTCCTCTGTAGGTCCTGGTTTAGTTCTGGTGTTCCTCTGTAGGTCCTGGTTTAGTTCTGGTGTTCCTCTGTAGGTCCTGGATTAGTTCTGGTGTGCACATTTTTTGGATCAGGTTTAGTTCTGGTGTTCCTCTGTAGGTCCTGGTTTAGTTCTGGTGTTCCTCTGTAGGTCCTGGTTTAGTTCTGGTGTTCCTCTGTAGGTCCTGGTTTAGTTCTGGTGTTCCTCTGTAGGTCCTGGATTAGTTCTGGTGTGCACATTTTTTGGATCAGGTTTAGTTCTGGTGTTCCTCTGTAGGTCCTGGTTTAGTTCTGGTGTTCCTCTGTAGGTCCTGGTTTAGTTCTGGTGTTCCTCTGTAGGTCCTGGTTTAGTTCTGGTGTTCCTCTGTAGGTCCTGGTTTAGTTCTGGTGTTCCTCTGTAGGTCCTGGTTTAGTTCTGGTGTTCCTCTGTAGGTCCTGGTTTAGTTCTGGTGTTCCTCTGTAGGTCCTGGTTTAGTTCTGGTGTTCCTCTGTAGGTACTGGATTAGTTCTGGTGTTCCTCTGTAGGTCCTGGTTTAGTTCTGGTGTTCCTCTGTAGGTCCTGGTTTAGTTCTGGTGTTCCTCTGTAGGTCCTGGTTTAGTTCTGGTGTTCCTCTGTAGGTCCTGGTTTAGTTCTGGTGTTCCTCTGTAGGTCCTGGATTAGTTCTGGTGTTCCTCTGTAGGTCCTGGTTTAGTTCTGGTGTTCCTCTGTAGGTCCTGGTTTAGTTCTGGTGTTCCTCTGTAGGTCCTGGTTTAGTTCTGGTGTTCCTCTGTAGGTCCTGGTTTAGTTCTGGTGTTCCTCTGTAGGTCCTGGTTTAGTTCTGGTGTTCCTCTGTAGGTCCTGGTTTAGTTCTGGTGTTCCTCTGTAGGTCCTGGTTTAGTTCTGGTGTTCCTCTGTAGGTCCTGGTTTAGTTCTGGTGTTCCTCTGTAGGTACTGGATTAGTTCTGGTGTTCCTCTGTAGGTCCTGGTTTAGTTCTGGGGTTCCTCTGTAGGTCCTGGTTTAGTTCTGGTGTTCCTCTGTAGGTCCTGGTTTAGTTCTGGTGTTCCTCTGTAGGTCCTGGTTTAGTTCTGGTGTGCACATTTTTTGGATCAGGTTTAGTTCTGGTGTTCCTCTGTAGGTCCTGGTTTAGTTCTGGTGTTCCTCTGTAGGTCCTGGTTTAGTTCTGGTGTTCCTCTGTAGGTCCTGGTTTAGTTCTGGTGTTCCTCTGTAGGTCCTGGTTTAGTTCTGGTGTTGGTTTAGTTCTGGTGTTCCTCTGTAGGTCCTGGTTTAGTTCTGGTGTTCCTCTGTAGGTTCCTCTGTAGGTCCTGGTTTAGTTCTGGTGTTCCTCTGTAGGTCCTGGTTTAGTTCTGGTGTTCCTCTGTAGGTCCTGGTTTAGTTCTGGTGTTCCTCTGTAGGTCCTGGTTTAGTCCTGTTCTTCTCTGGACAGTCCTAGTTTAGTTTTGGCTTGGTCCTGTTTTACACCTGGACTGGATCTGGTTTAGTCCTGATTTTTCTTGGTAAGTTCAGCACAAAAGTCAGCGAGCTTGTCCATCAGGCCAAATGCAGTGATGCTGCGCTGGGGGTTGACGTCTCACCTGGTAGTGGTCGTGCCGTACGGTCCATGGAGTGGTCGTGCCGTACGGTCCATGGAGTGGTCGTGCCGTACGGTCCATGGAGTGGTCGTGCCGTACGGTCCTTGGAGTGGTCGTGCCGTACGGTCCTTGGAGTGGTCGTGCCGTACGGTCCATGGAGTGGTCGTGCCGTACGGTCCATGGAGTGGTCGTGCCGTACGGTCCATGGAGTGGTCGTGCCGTAGGGTCCTTGGAGTGGTCGTGCCGTACGGTCCTTGGAGTGGTCGTGCCGTACGGTCCTTGGAGTGGTCGTGCCGTACGGTCCTTGGAGTGGTCGTGCCGTACGGTCCATGGAGTGGTCGTGCCGTACGGTCCATGGAGTGGTCGTGCCGTAGGGTCCTTGGAGTGGTTGTGCCGTACGGTCCTTGGAGTGGTCGTGCCGTACGGTCCTTGGAGTGGTCGTGCCGTACGGTCCTTGGAGTGGTCGTGCCATACGGTCCTTGGAGTGGTCGTGCCGTACGGTCCTTGGACTGGTAGTGCCGTACGGTCCTTGGAGTGGTCGTGCCGTACGGTCTTTGGAGTGGTAGTGCCGTACGGTCCATGGAGTGGTCGTGCCGTAGGGTCCTTGGAGTGGTCGTGCCGTACGGTCCTTGGAGTGGTCGTGCCGTACGGTCCTTGGAGTGGTCGTGCCGTACGGTCCTTGGAGTGGTCGTGCCGTACGGTCCATGGAGTGGTCGTGCCGTACGGTCCATGGAGTGGTCGTGCCGTAGGGTCCTTGGAGTGGTTGTGCCGTACGGTCCTTGGAGTGGTCGTGCCGTACGGTCCTTGGAGTGGTCGTGCCGTACGGTCCTTGGAGTGGTCGTGCCGTACGGTCCTTGGAGTGGTCGTGCCGTACGGTCCTTGGACTGGTAGTGCCGTACGGTCCTTGGAGTGGTCGTGCCGTACGGTCCTTGGAGTGGTAGTGCCGTACGGTCCATGGAGTGGTCGTGCCGTAGGGTCCTTGGAGTGGTCGTGCCGTACGGTCCTTGGAGTGGTCGTGCCGTACGGTCCTTGGAGTGGTCGTGCCGTACGGTCCTTGGAGTGGTCGTGCCGTACGGTCCTTGGAGTGGTCGTGCCGTACAGTCCCCATCCATCCATCTTCTTCCGCTTATCCGGGACCGGGTCGCGGGGGCAGCAGTCTAAGCAGGGACTCCCAGACTTCCTTCTCCCCAGACACTTCTTCCAACTCCTCCGGGAAGATCCCGAGGCGTTCCCAGGCCAGCCGAGGGACATAGTCAGCTGTGAGTGTGAGTCAGTGAGCTTCTCCCCACCTGTTCTCATCTCTTATGTTTGCTAGTCTCGACATGGGCCTGTATGTCGTGTTTTCTTACGTGAGAAACAGAAAACTCACACTTCAACGCAGCACATTCATTACCTGCTTGTTTGTTAATCATGTTGAAGAAGAACACCTGATAACCAAGTTATCACTTAACTTTTTGTTTGCAAACATCTATGTCAATGCCATGGGCCAATCAGAATCTAGTTACAAACATGTGGAGGACAGTTGAGATGTGTTATTGGTTCATAGTGCAAGGGCTAATATGTCATCTGTTGTGATTGACACACGGGACAGAGCCTGTGCTAAACTGTGACAAATCACTGGTTTGGGAGATATGCACCGGAACACGGGACGTAACTCGCAAAATTGGGACCGTCCCAGGTAAATCAGGATGTCTGGTCACCGTACCACAAGCATAAATGACCAATAGAGGGCAGTGCTCTGGACACTAGTAATGTAAGGGATGTGTTTTCCCCCGCAAGGTGAGGGTTGGGCCGGGACAAGAAATACTCATTTCATTGCAAGACAGGTTGGGATGGGTTATAAAATGCTGATCGTAATAAAACACAAAGCATTTTGTAGCTTAACATACAGAGAACATGTCTCCTCTCCACTGTCTCTGTGTGTGAGCTGGTTTATCTGCTTCCTGCACATCTGACCAATTAGAAAAAGTGGGTTGGCAGAAAAAAGTTTGAACAACACTGGGCTAAATGTTATCAACTGAGCTGTCTGTGATAATAATCTCCATAGCAACAGTATGGAAACAGTTGTTGGGGATCTAGGGGAGTTTCGGCCGCGGTGCTTTTGTTGAAGTATGAATGCGAGGGCCGAAATTCACTTTGTTCTTGTTCTGGTTTTGTTTGTTCTATTTTTGGCCTGGTTTATTCTGTTCATTACAATCACCACGCCAAACACCACTATTTTGGCTGCACTTTTAAAGGCAAACATTTGCATAGACAATTATTGTGTTTTCTATCATTTAAAACAATAGGAAAACATGGCCCTTAGCTTCATTTCAAGTGTCAAATCATCTACTCAAACTGAAGTGCTCTAGCCTAAATGTCCACCATTACTGCATCTGCCCACTGGAAACATGCTCCAGGCCTTTTAAAACATTTGCTAGAAAGCTATCATTTCGGATGGAAGCTTATTCAACTCAGCATTTTTAAATTATGACAACTTAACCTTCACCTCGACTTGTGTAAGAATTGTGGGCCCAACTCACAGGTGAGAATCTACTTCCACATTCACTCACTACTACTTCATTTCAGTTCGGCTTTTCTACTACTTTCATACTTGCTCCACATGTCTTAACCCACTACTAGTGCACGTACATATAACCACTACTACAGAACGCTAATTAACCTGTTTAGGCATTTGAGGTTTGTTCCCATCCATCTGATAGAAACATGCTTTATTGTTGGAAAGAGAAACCAGACCGACATTTACATGTGAAGAAGCTTATCAGGCGCCCAGTCTCCACCCAGGAAACCCTTTGTTTATTTGTATCTGTTAATCTGCACGTGACTGTGAACAAAAGCCACTCTGCTTTGATCTGTGTCAAGCTTTGTACTTCAGGTATTAACCTTATTCCGGAAGGTGGGCGCCACAATATGCTACGTAATCCTTCCTATCAGTTAACATGGGGCTGCCGACCTCGAGAGAGAATAAGTTCTACACAAACTAAAACGCCATATTCGGGCCGCCCCGGGAATCAGCGCATTGTTGACTTGTTGGTCACGTGAAATGAATATATTTGTTTGTTATCTTGAGTTCGGGAGCAGGACCACGCCCCTTTCACGCCCCTTCCTACGGCGACACTACTAAAGCATCCAAATCACATACACACCGGTGTTCATGGTTTTCGTGCCCCTCCCTCCCACCCTATTTTAATCTTTGTAATCATTCTAATTTATCTCCGAGATGGGGGTATGGAGGCCCAAAACTGTATACATTTCTGTACATTTGTGTCGTTCGTGTTTCTTTTACGCCAATAAACACTTTGCATCATTGTGGTCCTTGGATATTTTGGCGTAGAGACTTTTCCCTCGTTGCCCATTTACACCAACGAAGTTCCCGCTGGACCAGAAGATTACAACTAAAGTGCAGATCATGTGGGAAAAGAAGGCAAAAATATTTACAATAAAAAATCCTAAAATGTAAATGCTAATTAAAAAGATAATTTTGAAAAAAATCTCTGTGTTGTCTACTTTTCCTCATACATTATGAGCTTGCATTGTGAATAGGGCCAAGCAGATAACTATCTCATTAGCTTCAGCACTTTTTGGCACTGTTTTTCTACTGAATAACATCCAAACTGTTGGTTTAACATCAAAAAGCACAAGAATCCAATATACAGCGTCACAAGCACTATAAGTGTCACAAAGATGTGTCACACTCCCAGGTAAAGCCTACAGGAGGCACAGGGGAAGCAAAATGGGTTAGCTAATTCATATTTTTATTTGCGCATAGAAGAAAGATGGAGGAATAAGTTGGTTACGTTAAATTCAGATGACTACAACTGAATCTTTTTCTACAATGGACGAATGAGGCATTGCACCAATTTATAAAGTTCTAATGTGTTTGTCTCCTTTACTAACGTTATCCCTTCCCTTGTAGAATTGAGCTCTTAGACAATAAAATAAAGAACAGAAAAGTTTGATGTATCATTATGTGAGAAAATCAAAATGCAAGCAGCAAAATGGCCTTGGTAAATTCTTAGTAGGGCTGTAAAAAGCTGCAAGTCATCTTATTATTACATCAACTCAAACTACATGCACTTCCTTTTTCCGCCCTCTAAATATGATGGAAGACGGAACATAAACAAACAATATTACCCTATAAATCTTTGCTAGCTGTCGGTGACTTGGGCTAAGGCTTTAATCTAAATGTATGGGGAGAATGCTAGGCTAGATTTGAAGCTAGATCAATGCACTTGACGCTAATGGAGATGCTATTGAGCGGAGCTAGCCAACAGTGCTGACAAGGACGTTAGCGAGTGCCTGGATTAGCTCACATCAGTTCATGTTTATGATAATTGTTTTTAGTGGACTCGTCATGGATAAGGATGAAGAGAGGAGAGAGCCAGTAGCTTGACCTATGTGTTGTAGCGGCTCAGTGGCGCCTGGTCCATTAAGGGCGATGGGGCGACGCCCCTCCTGTCAATCAGCCAATTATGTAAAATGTGTTCAGCCATTTTTTTTGTCTAAAAACAATATAATTTGTCCAGAATTATGTTACATCATTATTATATTATCATTATGTTTCTTTGTAAAAGTATATATATATATATATATATATATATATATATGCAGCCTCTTTTCCATGTACGGCGCGGGGCTGTTTGAAAATCGCCCATGAGCCTGGTAGAAAAGCAAAGAGAATCTTTAGCGCATCAAATCCAAAGAAGAATGATTACGTCACTATGAGAAATGCCATTGCGAAACTTTCTCAATTGGGCGATTTGCTTCATCGCCCATTTAAGCGTAGTGTTTTCGCCTCGGAGCTACGCTGGTTACCCTGGAGACACAGCTTAGCAGGCGGGTCCAAAACTGTTCAGAATGAGCTCCTTGACTGTTTGCTGGCTGTGAATAAAAACTTTGATTTCTTAACAGTCCAAGCCGATCGTACATCTGACGTGTCAAACCAGTGCAGCACTTGTGCTCTGTTAACTTGACAACAAACACACCAAATAGGAGCCTGTTTTTTAGTTTATTATGCTGGATAATGCCACGCTTCTATTCAAAAATATATATTTTGGTTATTAGAAAACCCTTTAAGAACAACATCTTACATTGACTGTAAAATACATATTTTAAATACACATTTACAACTGAATTAATTAAGTAAACACACTTTATTTCCACTTCTGGTAATGAGAATACTATGACTTAGAGGCAGATACCAATTGTGAGAAAATATTCTTGATATAAAAGGACATTTTACACTTTGTAATATATCAGCTTGTAAAGAGTAATACAAAAATCTCAGTGATACTGTAATTTATAGGGCAGAGTAGAAATTATTACATTAAGAGAAAATAAAAAAACATGGCCTGACGATGAGTGATTTCAAAGAGGAACATTTTAAGCCTGGTCTTAAATGAAGAGACTGTGTCGGCCTCTTTAACATGGACAGGAGCTGATTCCATTACACAGGAGCTTGGGAGCGAAACGCTCTACCTCCTACTGTGCTTTTAGAGACTCTTGGAACCACCAGAAGGCTCTACCTCCTACTGTGCTTTTAGAGACTCTTGGAACCACCAGAAGGCCAGCATTTTGAGAGCGAAGAGCTCTGTTTGGATGATATGGTTCTATAGCATCTTTGAGGTAGGATGGATCCATGTCATTTATGGCTTTGTAGGTCAGGAGTTGGATTTTAGATTTGATTCTAAACTCGACAGGGAGCCAGTGAAGAGACTCGAGCACCGGCGTAATATGTTCTCTTCTTTTACTTCGTGTTAGTAACTTTGCTGCTGCATTTTGAACCAGTGGAAAGCTTTTGTGGAGCTACAGCAGTCAAATCTAGATGAAGTTTATAAAGTTCTAATGTGTTTGTCTCCTTTACTAACGTTATCCCTTCCCTTGTAGAATGGAGCTCTTAGACAAAAAATAAAGAACAGAAAAGTTTAATGTATCATTATGTGAGAAAATAAAAATGCAAGCAGCAAAATGGCCTTGGTAAATTCTTAGTAGGGCTGTAAAAAGCTGCAAGTCATCTTATTATTATATCTGCTATTATAACTGAAATAACTACTTTAATGTGATGCAGACCTAACATTAATGTTCCAAGCCTTTTTGAATAGTGAATTTAAACATTTTAAATTATTCATTTCATTGTCACATTGTCTGTGGCCCTCCGCTGCGTATATATTTCAAAATACGGCCCTCGGCAAAAAAAAGTGTGGACACCCCTGTAATAGACTGTGTTGAGCTGAACCAGACCATATTGTACCACATTGAATTGCAAATGTTTTTCTTAGCCCAGACTTTTCCAGTCCAGTTATCGAGCCCTACACAGACTCCATCATTTTAACAACAAGAGAAAGGATTAGCGCGTCCCGACGTAGCAGCAGCGGCACAGTTAGCATTTGGTTGTGCTAATGAAGTGAACCAGGACCTCTCCAGAGCCTCCGAAATGCCATGGGCCTAAGCTTTGATCAGTGAAGTCTGAGGAGAGGAAGATGGAGAGAGCGAGGGGGCAGGGGCAGAATAAGAATATGCAGAGACAACTACGGAATAATAGACGGGACAAAATGATGCTAGAGAGGATTTAACACTGGAACACTGAATGGGAAGCAAAATTGAGCCACAAGAATGCTAAGGTGTATACTTTAAATGTGCATTTCCTGCTTTGCTTATTCCTTTGCTTGGACAGTTCTATCCTATTGTATTTAATAACACATCTCCTAGACAACCAGTGCAATATTATACATTTTTTGATAAATCTCCCACCTTCACTGTCACTTCTCTGTGCCATAATTCACTCTCACTCCGACCGACCGTACATCGTCATATTAGGTTCTTGATGCAGTCGGTGTTGTTTTGATGTAGCGTCTCGTCTCGTCTGCTACACTAAATGTTTAAATAATGCATTGTTTTGGTGCTGACACATTCTTTGTTCCTCGTTCCCATCTACGCACCGGGCCGTGGGTTGTCTTTCAATTCCAACTACAAAGCAGGAGCCGAGGATGAGGACGGCGTTCGGAGAAAATTATCTGAGTGGAGCAAAATGTAGGACGTGATGAGAGATTTTACTGCCTCAAATGGTGTTGTTTGCACCGAAATAACGTTTTTGGCTGGTAAATATTGCAAGTTTGTAATTAAATAGTTTCTTTCTTGTGAAATGTATGGATATTAGTTCTGGTTCTATGTTTATACCTTTTTTTTTTCTTTTCTTTTTAAAGTAGTGCCAAAAAAACTAGGTTTATGGTCAATTATTTGGCAATGTACAGTAACTTTTCTGATGGAGGTTCACCAACTACTTGTCCAGAAGTATTAGCTTTGCTTCGAATGTTGTTGATCCCTTAAACCGCAAATATGATACGCTATGAAAAATGCCCTTTGGTTTTCTGCTCCACCTTACAGCGACCTGGACTGCCATGATGGCTTAGGCGCAGAGGACACGGGAAAACAAATAAGATAAGATTCTATCATAACAGCAATCCGCTAATCTGAAACTTTCTATTAATATTAAACAGACTTGCAGAAAGAATATAAGCAAGGTGTTTTCAAGGTCACTTTGAGTAGAAAGAAAGAAAAGGACTATAGTCATGGCTTAAGTCAGGTTTATGCTTGAGGTCCACGAGGGGCAACGCAGCCAAATGTTGTAATTTTTGCCAACGTGAACCCCTCGGATTTTTGGCGTCGGTGTCGGAATATTTTTTAACTATAACATGAAACCTGCACATCTTCTCCACTCACATCTCATTTCTGCGCGGAATTTGCATGCGGAAAGTACAATCCAAGCATTAGTTTTCACATCCTGACATAACACATGGATGGACCATGACTTTAAGATTGTTTTTAAAAGGAAGGAAAAAGTGACACAAATGTCAAGCTGTGAACAATGAATTTATTATTATTATTTTTTTACATGGACGTGGAATAAGTTGTTCAAAACAACATGAATAAAACATGGAGCAAGCTAGTTCAACTCTGATAAAAAAAAAAACATTCCACTTTTATAGAGATAGATATATTGAAATGGTGATGATTCGGCTCCAACTAACAATTATTTTTTCAATAAGTCAAACTATTATCTATTGTACTATGAGATTGTCTGCATATGTTCTTAATCAAATAAAGATCCAAATATGAATATATCAGAATGTTCTTCAGTTTATCATCTCCATTTCACATTGTTTCATCCAGCCCACGGCCCATAGTAGAGATGCACCAGTCCAAGCATTTGTTAGTTCCAATACTGATCATTATACTTAATTATACTTTGAGTGATGGAGCTCATGAAAGACTGCCGCCCTTGGATCCGGAAGTAATTGTTCCATAATGTTTTCTCATATTGAGATTCAGAAAAAGCACAAAGCACTCGAGCTATAATTGTATTTCAAATCTTTGTTTGTGATATTATCAAAACATTTTCCGGAATTTTGGAGCTTTTTGGACTGAAACCAACCGTGTTCTGGACGTCAGTGACCACAGAGCCGTTCAGCCCCCATCACGCCCTTTAACTCTTCATCCAAATCCCTGGAGCAAAAATGTACAAGAAATGTAGGTCCAGAACCACAACTGCTGCAACCGATATCGACATCCTTAAAGACGGCTCAACATTTTGCTCCTAAAATGCTACTAGTTATTCAGGCTAATGATAATATGCAGCGTTGACATTGGTTGAACTACTATCTCCCGTTCTGTTCCTGTCGGACTTGTGAGTAACGTGCTTTTCTCTCCAGATTGATTTCTGGCCTCCTCATAACGACTTCCTCTCATGAAGAATAAGACGGCAGCTCGGTTTGGACAGCCCGATGTTCCAGGATTAGTTTACAACAAAGCAACGAGGAAGGCAACGGATTTTAATTAGAATGATGAATGAGACTCAATCTGTATCGTGATCGTGTGGTTCGGATGTTCGGGAGTGGAAGGTAAAGCACGGCGCTGCTATTACCTGAACGTGGTTTTGAAATGCATTTAAAAAAGTACAGATTGATTGAAAATTTGGCCTATTGTAAACTCTTTTTTAAACTGTAATCCCAAAGTTGCTATTTAGCCTTTTGCTTCTACTTCTTCTACTACTACTATTAGACACAAGGTAAATATGCTAACGGGTTTAGGCTAGAGCTAGAGGATTATAACTCTGATTTCTGAGTAGTGCTCCTCGTAAGTGATTATTTGTGGTGGCTCTCGTCGTGTCCGTGGGGTCAGTGTGATTCTGTTGCCCCCAATTTGTCAGATCTCGGCTCAAAAAACCTCAAATCATAAGGTTCCAACCAGAGATGTCGCTTTATCAAGTTTTAATGTGATTTGATTTTCTTTCATTCCTGTGGTCTAAGATAAGAAAAGATAAGATAAGATATTCCTTTATTGTCCACACATGGGGAAATTTCATTGTTGCAACGCAGTAGATACAGAGGAAAAGGACAGATAACTTATAGGAAGTTTAAAACACACTCTTAATAGAAGACTCTTATAAACAAAACTCTTATAGACAAAACCTCACAAAAAAAGGAATGGAGGGGAAAAATAAAGATTAAATAAAATAAAAACAGCTAGCGTAAGACAGTCTAACATGTTACAGTTCTTTTGTGAGCAGCTTCACAAAACTGAACTGAACTGTCACATTATCATTTTAGGATTTTTCTAATTATATTCTGACTTGAATTATCCCAATTACTGATTAACCTAATAATATTGACCTCCCACGTTTCAACATGTTGGAATCTTTGCGATGAACTTGACTTACACCCAATCAGAGCAGCGAGACTCCACTGCTCTGATTGGCTCCAGTGCCTATAGCGACCGCTCTCCAATAAATAGCGTGGATGACACCAACACAGTGTTTGTGTAAAGTTTGTCATTTCACCAGCACCACGAGTCGAACAGGCGCCTTCGCTCCAGCTCACACTGCAGAGTGAACACGTCGCTCCTGTGGCTTCATAAAACAAATGTAATTTTTATGTTTCGCTCTAAATAAAAGCGCAAAGAAGAAGATTGTGTATTTGTTTACATTCTGACCCTCGTTCAGTCACGTGACACTTTTGTGTGAGTTCAAACCCTGTGGTGCGGTTGTGTTCTTGGGCAAAACACTTCACACATGACGATGTATGAATGTGCCGTGTGAATCGTCTGGTCAGTCCACGCCAAAGCTGTGCCACTCCAATCTACACTCCAAAAAGTAAACCTGACTGTAAAGTACTTTTCATCTGTGTTTATGTTACATTTACTTTATCATTCACAAAGTTTGATTTAATAACTAGAGGAATGTTGTACTTTTGTTTGGTCATGGTGCTGAAGTGTGAAATCGTGACGTTTCTTTTCACAATAATCATCGATCAATTCTCCTGTTTTATCCAGGGCTGGGTCACAGGGACATCAGCCTGAGACACACCTCCTCCAGAGTTATTTTCATTATTATTATGATATAATTTCTCCCCCATGGTAGTGTTTCAAAGTCTCAGTACAGCCATCAGCCCAACAGCTTTCTTGCACAGCCCTTTTGTTACAGCTTTCACATTATTGATCTCCTTCAGTGCTGACCAGGCCCTCTTCTTCAGCTCGTCTGCTCTGGCCTGCTCCATATTCATAAATGCTAATCCAACTTGCCGTTTGGGTCCAGTAGAGATTCACTGTGTCTAAGACTATAGCACGGCCCCTCATCTGTCTGTCTCACACTGTCGAGTCTTGTGGCACTGAAAAGCAATTTGAAGAATATTGGATTTTTTCCCACAATAAGCGTTTGGGAATTGCAATTTGATTTAAATGGAATGTAAATGATAATTTCTACATTGCTGCTGTCTTTTGGGAATGAGGAAGAGTTGGACATTTTGTAAAGAAATGTCACTGCGCGCTTTTCCATCGAAATATTTATGATTGTGGGGAAAATCAAATCATGGCTCAAAATGATGGGCTGTAGGTCTCACCATGTGCATCATGTGTAACATGGCAACGATTAAACTTAGAATCATCGTATGAACAAACACAAGCTACAATTATTGTCATATCGGTTTGATATTTTCAAATCTTAATCGCTAATTCAACTCAATCCAATTGAATTATTATATTAAAAATATTTTTAAACGCCCAAAATCACAACAGCAGTTGCCTCGAGGGGCGACAATAAAAAAAAGATTAAACAATGTAAGATAAGATAGGAAAAGCCTTTATTTGTCCCACAATGGGGAAATTCCAGGGTTGCAAAACAGAGTTGGTACAGAAGTGAATAATAAAAAACAGATAACTTTATAAATAATAAAGTAAAAATAAAAAATAAAATCAACTTATATCTTAATAAAACTGATAATAGTAACCCTATTATTTACAGCTGTTATATGGACAGAGAATATTGCACCAGGAGGATTAACATTATGTCACAGTATTGCACATGGGTTTGACAGCATTGCACATGATTATGACAGTATTGCACATGATTATGAAGATGATGACACATGTTCAGGGCTAACAGTGTTTGTGGTAAAGTCCGACAGCAGCAGAATGTTCATAGGAACCCTCTAGACTGTGGAGCCGGAGCCACTCAGGAGGAGAACCAGTTCTTCGAGGCAGAAGAAGTAGAGCCTGTTCCTCCAGACAGTTGAGGAGCATCTGGATCCACCGGCCATCGATGTGCCTGTTCCACTCGCCTCAGGGAAGTGGGAGAAGAAGAAGTAAAAGATGTGAACAGCAATGAACAGATTACAAGTGAAATTAAACATTAAATATTGTTGATAGTAAAAGTAGCCAGAAGCAGAGGATGGTGCTCAAGCTGCCATACTTCCCCCAACATAGATGCTCAGGTTGCTAGGGCAGCGTAGCTGGGAAACTGTTGGTTTTTATTTCTGTTCCTAACTGGCCATAAGCCAATTTCAAAGAGGGACATTTTAAGCCTGGACTTAAATAAAGAGACTGTGTCGGCCTCTTTAACAAGGACAGGAGCTGATTCCATAACACTCTAC
Source organism: Eucyclogobius newberryi (assembly GCF_026437365.1). NCBI lineage: Eukaryota > Metazoa > Chordata > Actinopteri > Gobiiformes > Gobiidae > Eucyclogobius > Eucyclogobius newberryi. The sequence continues at coordinate 5,420,346 of NW_027315723.1, forward strand.
CTCCTACTGTGCTTTTAGAGACTCTTAGAACAACCAGAAGGCCAGCATTTTGAGAGCGAAGAGCTCTGTTTGGATGATATGGTACTGTAGCATAATTTATGGCTTTGTAAGTCAGGAGGAGGATTTTAAATTTGATTCTAAACTCGACAGGAGCCAGTGAAAAGACTCGAGCACCTGCGTGGAAGTTAATGCCATGCTTTCTGATAATGTCACCTAACGGCAGCATATAAAGAGAACAGCAGTGGACCGAGTACTGACCCCTGAGGCACACCGTAAGTTACTTTAGAGTGAGGAGCTCTGGTTTACATTAACAAACTGGTAACGATCCTATAAATAGGATTTAAACCCTCTGAGGGCGGGGCCTCTGAGGGCGGGGCCTCCGACACCTACATCTCATTCTAACCTCTGCAGTAGAATGTTGATGGTGTCAAACGCTGAGGTCCAACAGGACCAGGATTGAGACTAGTTCATCAGCAGCAGCTAATAACTTTTACTCGTGCAGTTTAAGTGCTGTGGTCTTGCACTTTTTCAGTGCCAATAGTGGAGGTGATTTAATCTAGTTGATTTAATCTAGTTTGGCTCTGATTGTTTTTATTTTATGATTAAAAAACAGAAGAAAATCATCAGAGCTGAGAGTAGCTGCGATTGAGGGCTCTCTGACAGTTTGTTACCATGGCTACGGCTACAGTGCTGACAATAAATCTAGCATTATTTTTGTTAACCTCTATCAAATTAGAATAGTGTCTGGTTGGGCCCTTTCGCAGAGCAGGACAGTAAGCAGATTGTCTGTGCTTTTAGGGATTCTTCCGTGTGGGAGCGACTTTCTAAACACTCTTCAGTTTTCTTCAGTTGTACCATGGGGTGGCACTGGCCTAATGACCTTCTGCTTTATCAGAGCTGCAGCATGAAGAGCAGACTTCAGCGATGTCATGGTCGATCACCCACACTGGGACTAATGTCACTGAATATTGGCTCCGTTATTTATTTCAACTTTGAGATCGACAATTGTCCTTTTCATTATAACTTTATTCTGTGGGGCTGGATAATCTTTAAGAATAAACTGAAAGGTGATGAGGAAATTGAGCCCTCATGTCCTTGTCTCTACGATCAGTCACAGTGCCTCAGGAGATCTGCTGTCAATGGGACTTTTACTCATCATTTCTCTTTCATTTAGTCATTTTTTCTAACGCAAAAACACAACTACCATGTAGCTGTATTTCAGCTTTTATAAAAGATCACTGTGCTGAGTCGAGCTGGCCCCTGTCCAGGGTGTAACCCGCCTAAGGCCCGAAGTCACTGGGATAGGCTCCAGTCACCCGCGACCCCGAAAGGCACAAGTGGTAGAAAATGGATGAAAAGATCACTGCAGTGACTTTCTCACTCTCGAGTCAAGAGCTTGATATTCGCTCAGACAAACTTTGTTCAAACCATGAATGATCATGTGAACCATCGCAGTGGGACTTGTCTTACCACTTCAATTCCCCTCGTCTTGTAGAGAGACATCCATATATCTTATAAGACAGACTTACATTTCATTGTGAATGTGCATTTGAGACAAGCTGTGATTTTTGAACTTCTTTTAAGCACTGGAGCCTCAGTTGCAGGGCCAAACAGGATTATTCTGACCTGACTCTCAATAAAACATTGAGTAAACTGGTAATTAGGAACCGCAGTTATAACAAAGTTAAAACTCATTCAAGTTGATTTAGAATAATAATGTTTTGAAGACTTTTTGAGGGTTAAGAATCTGGAAACTATTGTGGTGGATCCAGAAACGATCTGAGAAAACTCACCAAAAGTATTCCTGTTACAACTGATTCACAAACCAAGCCATGGTTAAAAGGTACAGTACAATACCAAAAAGGGACGAGTTGACTGAAAACTGGTACTGAAATGATTGAAAGGTACTCAGCCCTTCCAGGACAAGTCAGGGTTCAACCAAATCTAATCCAGGTCTAAACTAATGCTATGCTATAAGCTTTTCAGTGCATTTCCACCAGGCGTTTGACGTGGAGGTGAGGCTGAGGAGGCTGATAGATCTGCTGCTGCAGTGGAGACGGGCAGTTTTAAATGACAGGGTGAAGGACATTGGGGAGAGAAAGTATATTTATTGGAGAAACTTGAGTAAAAGTCATAGACGTTTAGTGAAAACGGACAGAACGAGGAGGAAATGCCGTGTTCCTTGTTGAATCGCACTCTTCTTGAACATCACTGCTTGCATTAATCTTCTGGTATTCTCTTGTTGCAGGTATCTCCGTGAGCATCTCCACCTTCAGCCTGGTCGCCATAGCAATCGAGCGCTACAGTGCAATCTGCAACCCGCTGAAATCGCGCTTGTGGCAGACTCGGTCGCACGCCTACAAGGTCATCACTCTGACCTGGGCCCTGTCCCTGCTGCTCATGGTGCCCTACCCGGTCTTCAGCATCATCAAGTCCTTCAAGAAACCCGGAGGAGCCGAGGGCCACATGTGCAGGCTGAGCTGGCCCAGCAGTCAGGCCGAGCAGGCGTGGTGAGACATTCTGATTAAGCCATTCTGTCTCGGAGCCAATACATGTAAATACATCTCATTAACAACGTTTCCTGACAAAAAGAAACAGATACATATATATTTCTTTATTTCTTTATTTCTTTATTAATATTTATATTAATGGCGGCCTGTGTTTCCATGCTCAGGGCCTGGCTCTGCATCATGGGGCCCGTCCGCTACGTGAACAGCTGATGTCAGAATAAAATCTTCTTAATGAATAAAATGTAAATAATTCTTCATTGGTTCCTGTTCTGCAGTGGCAAGTATCTTTAGTTCTGATTTTATTCTGAATTTGTTTATTGATTTAGTCTTGATCCGACCATGATCTAATATTGATTTAGTCTTGATCCGACCATGATCTAATATTGATTTAGTCTTGATCCGACCATGATCTAATATTGATTTAGTCTTGATCCGACCATGATCTAATATTGATTTAGTCTTGATCTGACCATGATCTAATATTGATTTAGTGCAGCTCTTGTGGTTATTCCCAGTTTGCCGTGGTCAGTTTGTAAAAATGTGCTTTAGACCTGGTTGAGCCCTGGTCAAGTCGTAGTTTAGTCCCGGAGTGGGGTTTACTTCTGGTTTACTTTAACTTCTCTGGGATGTTTTGAGTTATAAAAATGTTTCTTTAGACCTGATTTAATCCTGATTTAGTTCTGAAGAAATGACAAAAAAGTGGAATTCACACATTCCCTGGTCTGGTCCTGGTTTAGTGCAGCTCGTGTAAGATATGAACTGTTTGCAGTGCTCAGTATTTCAAATATCTGCTTTAGACCTGAATAAAATAACGTCAATTATTTTTTGATATGCACTAAAGACTTAGTTTAGTTTATTATAGGAATATAGCTTATTCTTAGGTTAGTCTTTTAGATCTTGCTTAGTCCTAGTTTAGTTCATTCCAGTTCAGGTATAATTGTAGTTTTTTTTCCTGATTAGGTACATGTTTTAGACTGGATTTAGCTTAGATAGATGTTAAATTCTACGTTAGCCCTGGTTTGGTCTTGAATTCTTGCTGGTTTAGATCTATAGAGCTCCTTGTGTGTTTAAAGTAACATTTACCTCTGAGTGTGACCTTATGTTGTTGACATATTGACAGGTTAAACAGTGAGTTCATATAGAAACCTGCACTGAGGATCCAAACACGTGAGAATGACTCCGTTTTGAACTATAAGACGACTAAACTACACCCGTCTGGACTCCAAGTGGGTTCGTGGGTTTAGGGATTTGACCCATACATTTTCCATATTGTACTTTATATTGCAGCTTTAATATTAAACCTGGTTTAGTCCTTAGTTCTGGGTAATGTGTTTTTGAAAGAAATAACCAATCAAAAAAACAGAAATGAACATACTTTTTAGGGATTTGGTTTCACTTGAATAAAAAGTCTTGGTTTCGTCCCGGTTTTGGACCTATAGTCCTGGTTTAGAGCAGTCTGTGCTAAATAAAGCATAGACTGAAAACCAGCTGTTGATTGATAGTATAATGACCCCTGTGATCTCCACCTGCTCTAAAATGTGTTTGATGCATTTAAAAAGCTCTGAATCAAACACTATAGAACAGCTTTTTAATGAGGAAAACAGAATATAAAGCTTAGGAAACATGAATAGGAGTGAATGACTCAATGAGCAATAGTAATATATGCAAGTCTGCGTTCAAACTGGGTTTAGCCACAGTTTAGCCCCTGTTTAGGCCTCGGTTAGTCCTGTTAGTCCTGGTTTAGTCTTGGTTCAGTCTTGGTTCAGTTCTGGATTTCAAATCAAATCAAATCAATTTATTTTTGTAAGGCCCAAAATCACAACAACAGTTGCCTCTGAGGGCCACAGGGAGAAATGAATCAACAATGTCTGTGGTGGCGATGAAGTCAGACAATGTCTGTGGTGGCGATGAAGTCAGACAATGTCTGTGGTGGCGAGGGACGATGTCCCAGGGTCCTCTGTCCTTAGACTCTCCTTCTCGGCCAGGAAAAACTACAAAAAAACCTCTTTGGGAAAAAAGCGTAGAAACCTGGAGGAGTTCCAGTGAAGGAGAGATCCGACTCTCACAGACGGACAGACGGACACAAGGAGACTGGAGCTGGACCCACTCTTCAGGCAGAAGAGGGACCGACTGAGGCGAACTGGACCCACTCTTCAGGCAGAAGAGGGACCGTCTGAGTCGAGCTGGACCCACTCTTCAGGCAGATGAGGGACCGTCTGAGTCGAGCTGGACCCACTCTTCAGGCAGATGAGGGACCGTCTGAGTCGAGCTGGACCCACTCTTCAGGCAGATGAGGGACCGTCTGAGTCGAGCTGGACCCACTCTTCAGGCAGAAGAGGGACCGTCTGAGTCGAGCTGGGCCCACTCTTCAGGCAGATGAGGGACCGTCTGAGTCGAGCTGGACCCACTCTTCAGGCAGATGAGGGACCGTCTGAGTCGAGCTGGACCCACTCTTCAGGCAGAAGAGGGACCGTCTGAGTCGAGCTGGACCCACTCTTCAGGCAGATGAGGGACCGTCTGAGTCGAGCTGGACCCACTCTTCAGGCAGAAGAGGGACCGTCTGAGTCGAGCTGGACCCACTCTTCAGGCAGAAGAGGGACCGTCTGAGTCGAGCTGGACCCACTCTTCAGGCAGATGAGGGACCGTCTGAGTCGAGCTGGACCCACTCTTCAGGCAGATGAGGGACCGTCTGAGTCGAGCTGGACCCACTCTTCAGGCAGAAGAGGGACCGTCTGAGTCGAGCTGGACCCACTCTTCAGGCAGAAGAGGGACCGTCTGAGTCGAGCTGGACCCACTCTTCAGGCAGAAGAGGGACCGTCTGAGTCGAGCTGGACCCACTCTTCAGGCAGAAGAGGGACCGTCTGAGTCGAGCTGGACCCACTCTTCAGGCAGATGAGGGACCGTCTGAGTCGAGCTGGACCCACTCTTCAGGCAGATGAGGGACCGTCCACACAGGGCAGGGACCACTTTCGTCTTAGTTTAGTCAAAATCGTGTCTTGTTCACCAGTAATAGAATCGAATGCAAGATAGATAAGTTTAAAGAAGCTATAAGCAAGTAGAAAACACCTTTAATTTAGGCTAAATGGACGGCCAGGGCAAACCAGTCAAATCACAAGCTTTGATGCCAGGTTTTTGAATAATTAAATACATGCAAAATGTCAAAGCAAACCATCTGGACGTCACCCAAATCTCCCTCTTTTATTTTCTGAATTTTCTCAGTTGATGGACAATGCCATATGGACTATTTTGGCAGTAATATGGATTAAATCTGCCGTCCTGCCATTCACTTTTGTAGGAGAAATAATGCAAATTATTTATTGTATTTTCAAATCTGGAGTTATACTTCCCCAAAGGCTTTTGAAAAGTACTTTGAAACTAATATAATTTGTTGGCTGAATTGAGCAAGAGAAATCTGAGTATTTGTCATAATAGACATATGGAAAAACATTGTATTCACACAAAAGTATTCATTTTGTAATTACCTCAAATATGCAAGATATTTTGTGACAAGCTTTTCGCTTCCCGGGCCAGAGCGGCTTTGCCTTGGGTGCTGCACAAAGCCAAATGGGCTGATGGGTGACGGGCTCTGGGAGTGCTCAGGCTGCTGTCTGAAGCCGCTGACAGAACAATGTGCTGCTCTGGCAACATGGAGCAGCCTCCAGCTAGTTCAGTGCAAGCGGAGAATGAACCATCAAACCTCCGCGCTCCGAAGCCACTCAGCCGCCGAGTAGAAGCCGCTCCGAGCACTCTTTAGTCCCACTGAGTCAGAGGTGGTGTTCTTTAAGTACAAAACATTATCATTTGACAGCATCGTTAACCTATCTCAACTGAAATCTCACATGGAATGCATTTTTAACTCATTAGACAAAATTCGTCCACATAAAGAACGACTTTCATACATGCTCTGAACACTTAATAATGAACATTTGTTTTTTATAACTACCCATAATGCCGTTCTCTCTCCGGTTTGAATATCAAGCGCAGAGGTTTAGGTTCAACAGGTGCCAATTTGTGGAGTTGTCAAAGAAAGTCCGGCCCTGCGCTCTCAGGTGTAGATCACAGATAATGAAGGGTACGAGCACCGGCTTCAAACTCATTACAGACAAAACAACTTGCCTGGAATTTGGAAGTAGAAAATATAGTTTGAGAAAAGTGCAAAAGAAAGATAACAGGGCTTAATCTTATATTAAACTTAGATTGTGTATAAGTTGTAGTTTATTTAGTCCTAGTTAGGTTCTAGTCCAAATAAAGAGCATTAGACCAGATCATTCTAGTATATGGTAATCCTGGTATGCACTTATACTTCAGTCTTGGTTTAGTACATCATTTAAACTGTTTTAAGATCTTGCTTAGTCCAACTTTAATTGTAGTTTTGTCTTGATTTAGTGCAGGTTTTAGCCCGGATTTAGCTTACTTAGTTGTTAAATTCTACGTTAGCCCTGACATTTTTGCTGGTTTAGATCTATAGAGCTCCTTGTGTGTTTAAAGCAACATTTACCTCTGAGTGTGACCTTATGTTGTTAACATATTGACAGTTTAAACAGAGTGAGTTCATATAGAAACCTGCACTGAGGATCCAAACACGTGAGAATGACTCCGTTTTGAACTATAAGACGACTAAACTGCACCCGTCTGGACGCAGAACAGGCTGTAAACTGCTCATCTTGACGTTGCTGCCTGTGTCTGACTAAAGGAAGTGTGTCTGCCTTTCTATTCCTTTAACCTTTTTGAAATAGACATTGGTGGATGCATTTTCACCAGAAGCACGTCACAAATCTGAATTTCAATTGCTGCAGTTCAGATGCAAGTTTCACACATAAACGATCATCAAAAAGAAAGAGCCAAAAGTTTTACACACTCAACAGTGACTTTTAACAAGGCTTTGAGCTCACCTAAATGTACTCGATGGGTTGGTACCAGCGTAAAATACTCTAGATTACCGGTATTCATAGCTTTTGTGGGCTAATGCTAATAGCTATAGGGAAAAATACTTTGTGATCGCTAGCATGAGCATCGAGCACCCGTCTACTAAAAGTCTATGCGCCAATATCAAAGTGGGTGCACTACGCGCCCCTAAAGTCTGTGGGACGGGTGTTGCGTCCATATCCTGCTCAGACAGTTTTGACCTCGTTATACTTATTGAATTCCTTTTTGGTCAGCTGCAGTTGTAGTGAGAGGACTAGACTACGACGATTACAAATATTTTTTACAGTTTTAATATTTTGCTTTTTAGTACTTGGACTCCATTACCCATGCTCCTTTATGTTGCAGGTACATGATCCTACTCTTCCTGCTCTTCTTCATCCCTGGTGTGGTGATGATGGTCGCCTATGGACTCATTTCTAAAGAACTCTATAAAGGGATGCAGTTTGAACTGACCCAGAGCCAGGAGGCAGGTCAGTACTAAAGCTGCTGCTACAACTTCAACTACTTATGGAATTTGTTTTTATTTTGCCAATTGAAATAAATTAGAAATCCACAGTAGAGATCCAAAGCGAATTTATGTACTTTTTATTAGCCTTAAATCTTCATCATATGTAGTGCCATAATGTGCAGTGCGTAGGGCAGGGGTCTCCTATCTATAGCTACATTTTGACTTTTCATGACAAGTGTACGTGTCTGATCTGTGGATCCAGCTGGCTGATACAATAAAGTGGTGTAGTCTATGATTTCTGTATTAATCACTGACGGAAATGCCAGACATTAGGCTCTTGGCTGCTAGATGGCTCACTGTTTCCTGCAGGACATTCGGGGGTTTTATGTTGTCTCTGCCACAAGTAGGGATTGTGCTTTTAAAGTTGGAATACACTTTTCTGTCATTTGGAAACTGGATTAAAATGAACTCTCAGGAGCCATTTTCTCACCCAAGACAAAAGCTAAAACTCCGCCAAAAACAACGCTGTTTTATTAAACACTCGTCTGATTGCAGACTTTGTCCACAAGATGAATTTACTGTGCATAATGTTAATGTTCAATTCAATGTATTTTTGTAACGCCCAAAATCACAACAGCAGTTGCCTCGAGGGGCAACAGTGAAAAACAGATTAAACAATGTTCATAGGGACTTGGCAATGTCCCAGCATCCCAGCATGTCCTTAGACCCTCCTTCTCGGCCAGGAAAAACGACCAAATCTACCAAAATACCAAAGTAGAAACCTGGAGGAGTTCCACAGTGAAGGAGAGATCCGACTCCCTCAGACAGAGAGATAGAGAGTGGAACTGGACCCACTCAGGAGGAGAACCAGTTCTTCGAGGCAGATGAAGAACTGTTCATTTAGAGTAGAGACCGTTTCTCCAGGCAGTTGAGGATCATCTGGATCCACAGGTCATCGATGTGCCTGTTCCACTCGCCTCAGGGAAGTGGGAAAAGAAGAAGGAAAGGCAATGAACAGATTGCAAGTGAAATTAAATATTGTTCATAGTAAAGTAGTCAGAAGCAGAGGATGGTGCTCAAGCTGCCATACTTCCCCCAGAATAGTTGCTCCTGGGGCAGCGTAGCTGAAACTGTAGGTTTATATTTCTGTCTGGCCTGACCTTGAGCACTATCCTCTGCTTCTGACTACTTTACTGTGAACAAAGAAGAGAAAGAAGAAACAACAGCTCGAACACAGACTTTCTCTGTTGTCATTGTTGTACTGAAGGAACTCACTAAACACACACCTGCATATCAACCACGCATGCGCAGCCAGGGAAACGTGCTGCTCTCCTGAGAACAAGCCAGAACCAGGCTGCAGGTGTGCAGTAGCACGCATGTGGACTTCCATCTCTGCAGGACCTGTACGTCTCCAGGACTCCAGGACAGGTCGGATCACAGCCGACCCTTCTCACCCTGGACATGGACTATTTGAGCCGCTCCCCTCAGGCAGGAGGCCACTCCCCTCAGGCAGGAGGCCACTCCCCTCAGTCAGGAGGCCGCTCCCCTCAGGCAGGAGGCCACTCCCCTCTGGCAGGAGGCCACTCCCCTCAGGCAGGAGGCCGCTCCCCTCAGGCAGGAGGCCACTCCCCTCAGTCAGGAGGCCGCTCCCCTCAGGCAGGAGGCCACTCCCCTCAGGCAGGAGGCCACTCCCCTCAGGCAGGAGGCCACTCCCCTCAGTCAGGAGGCCACTCCCCTCAGACAGGAGGATTTCTGATACTAATTCTGAAGTTGTTCTGTGAGTTTGGTTAATGTTTATTGAAAACAAAGCCAACATTTTTCCTTCTCAATGTTTCTCACTGCCTGACTTTTCTCTAAGCGTTTCTAATCTAATCAGTCGCTTTGATTTATTTAAGCTTGTTTTATTGCTCCACGTTAAAAGCTTTATTCAAGCCTCAGTTGTGATCAATTACCATCTCAACAATTCTAACGAATTTGAGGATTCACAATTAAAAACAAAATAGTTTAATTCCAAATCATTCATGTTTAGGCAATTTGTGGAACTTCCCATTTATCCACGTCCTAGGACCCTTTAGCTAATGACTGCAGGACATAAATTGCTAAACTTTCTACCTTAGTCCTAATCAAGCTAATTTCAAATGTTTTAATGAAGCAACAGACCATTGTCTCCATACAACGATGGAAGACATAGTGCCCTTTAATCTTAGGCGAGGTGACGTCCTTGACCATGTTTTAGAGTTTGATTTAGTTGAAAAACACACACAACTTTTTGGACAAAATCCAAAAAAAAAAAACAGATCACAAAATAACAAGTTTAGCCATTAGGGCGGTAAGAGAAAGTCAACAAGACCAAAACCTATCACAGCTGTTTGGACAAATGGCATTTGTAATAAACTTACAACTATAACAATCAAATAGGCGACTTCAGGAGATGGAAGATGCTTTGATTTACGCAGAGAAACAAAACAATGATCTTGTTTCATATGTGGCATCTCTCAAAGAAGATCATAACATTCTTTCAGACGACCTGAAGCTCACGAAATGAAAACATGAAGAGTTCAAACGAGCACTGAATTTGACATATTCAGATCCGACTAAGCATAAATAATCTCCAAACAGCAACAGGATTTAGCCACAACACGAGCTGAGCTAAACAGGACAGCTCGAAAGGTAAAAGGGTGTGATTACAAGTGTGACATTGGATGGGACGCCCTCTCACACAAGACACAAGACATTGACTTTTACCTGGACAGATTCCCACATATCACAGTATGAGGCAAAATTGCTTTGATCAAATTAACATTTAGCCGAAACGTTCGTGCCTTCCCACTTCACAGTCATTCCCCAAACTCCCACAGAAGAGTTTTCAGAGTGGAAAAACACCGGCCCTTTTGCAGCTTTGGCGTAAAAGCAGACTTGACAGGAGTCTCCACAGGCTTACTATTGCACACTGTGTTATTTTGGTTCTGAAAATGAGTTTGCGATGGAGGAAGATTTGGACTTCAAATCGCTCTTCACTGAAAATCTTCATCCTACCACACACATTATCATCTGGGTGTTGCTGCACGTCCTCGTACACAAACATGTCGCCAGCTAAATGAATTAGCTAACAGTGCTTCTATTAAACGCAAGCAATCGCTGACAAACCGCAGAGAGCAGACTGAGGACTCTAATCTCCAGTCAAACAGCCCAAAACAGGTCAAGACTCCAGGCTGTAAAATACGCTCAACAAATAAGCACAGAAATGAACTAAAACAAGTTCCTAGTCAACAAGAGAACAGAAAATAACGTGAGTAAAGACAAACTTGAGACACATCAATGGGCGTGAAGACCCTAATTATGCAAAGAGAAGCAAAACTGAACATCATTCCCAACACTTTACTAATCATGATGAGAACAATAAATCAAAATATGACAAAAACCATCTCACCAGAAGAACAAAAGCATCAAAGCGGTGATTCTGAAAGTGAAAACACCGACTTGTCTAACAGTTATGGTGAAACTGAGCTCTTCCCGACACGCCGTAAAAGCAACAGTTTAAACCGACGCAGACAGACACGGGGCACAGTTGAGAGCAGACGATTTCTACATCCCACAAGGAGCAAAAATGGTCTTTGGATGATGAAAATTGGACTCATGTTCAATTAGAAAACATGAAAAAGCACGAGTGAAAACAAGATGAGTAATGCTTCGGGCCGGCGCTCCGAACTGCCGAACCATCGCAAAGCCAAAGTGCTTGAACTTCTAAATTGTGTTTTCATAAATTCAGAGGAACGCGTCAATAGTTTGCAGCAGGAGCAGGAGACAGACAGAGACAACTGTGGTTGATGCTGGAGCAGGGGGGCGGGACTGTGGGGGCCCCTCAAATAAACTGAGTCATGATTTGCTTATAATATAACATCTAAAATTGTGTTTCTTAAGTACTTCAGGCCTAGCAGTAGTTACCTTTAAACCCCCCTTACACTTTCAAAAGGGGTTTGTGGCCTGGGGGCCCCACTGAGCATTTCTGCTTTGGACAATGACTAGCTGCGGCCCTGAGCATAGGGCGGAGTGTTGTATCGGATGGTGTAGAATCGAAGAAGACACTGCACAAAACATGACTACACAGCTCTCTTATGGCTTCAGAGTGAACATTTGTTGCATTTTCATATCTTTTGGGGCTGTTGATCATGATAAACCTGCTCTACATATCAGCCCAAAATATCAGCAGAATTTATCATCCACAGCTACTAAAATTGGCAGCTGTTCTTAAAGGTGCACAGTATAATTATGTCTATGTAGATGTTTAAAATATTCCATAGTATTTACTAGTACATTTTCACAGCTTCTATTTCTAAATAAACTATTGGGCTTCACAAATATCAGAACAAATCTCTCCTAAATGTCCAAATGATACAATATTTAAATTTGTTGTCAGGTGTGGAGCAGCAGGAGGTGATAAACTGGGACAAACTCACACCTCGGGCTCTGTTCTGTTTTATTTGTTCATCTGTTAAATAATAGACAGCCTCTGGGAAACTGACATCAAAGTATTGTTCACAAAATGTCAGTAAAAAGTATGAAAATTACAACACTACAAAAAACTACAAATAATTACCCGAGAACGTATAAAAGTACTAAACTAAATGTAGTTTTAATATCTTTTACTCCTACTACTGTACTTTGACTAATATGTGTTACTACTGGTAATACTACTGCTATTACTCAATTAGAAGTTAAAGTACTTGACAGATACTACAAAAAACTACAAATAATTACCCGAGAACGTATAAAAGTACTAAACTAAATCTAGTTTTGATATCTTTAGCTCCTACTACTGTACGTTTACTTATATTTGTTACTACCGGTAATACTACTGCTATTACGCAATTAGAAGTTAAAGTACTTGACAGGTATTTCAACAACATATAATACCATCATTACTTTAACCATTATAAGACTAAACTTTGCTCGTAGCTCTCTCCAGGAGTGATGTGTTTAGAGCAGCTGTGCACACATGCATTCTGGTCCTGATGTAAACGCTCCATCATGTTAATGAGGCTGTACCAGTGTTTAGAATGCATTCTGTTTGCAAACACGGCACGGTTCTAGAGACGCTCAGGCCTTAGTTATTTTATTACTTGGTTTACGGATCCGCCGCACTTAGATTATTGATTTATACAATATAAATAAGATTTAAAAAAAATACAAAAAATATTATAAAGTACAGCCGACAACGCAAAATAGCATTAAATTAAATGTAAAAAGCGGTATTAAAGGTGGAATGGACGATTTTTTTCAGCAATTTTTTTTCTTTTTCTTCATTTTTCCTCGTGGCGTGGATAAATCATTTGTCCTGCCACGTATCAATCATAAAACGCACCTACCGCTCACCTGCAGCCGTGTGCGGTTCGTCCCCACGTTTCCGCGTGCCTAAGCGCATGGATCTATCATAATATAGTTCCCTCAGTGTACGGGGTAAAATGAAAGACGGAGAAAGACAGTTCGAGCTGACGCAGAAGTGGACAGAAATCTACGGGAGGCGAGAGATGCGATGCGCTCCGTTGCGCTAATAAACAAACGCACGTGTGTGTTGTATCAGTCCGCACGGGGGAGTGCGCATGCGTGTTCTCAAATCGCCGAAAAATCGTCCATTGCGCCTTTAAGTCAAAAGATAAGAGTGAGTGAAGCAATTTCTCGCCCAACTCCTGCGGACGTCTGACGGAGCTGCTCCGAGCTGCTCTGTCCCTGCACGCCCGTTTGCCAGCTGCTGCGCGCCCGTTTGTCAAATCATTTTAAACCTGTTTACCACATTTTCTTCAGCGCGTTTTGCCGTGACTAAAGGGTGCACACTTAAGCGTCAGTTATATCTGTCTAAAACAGGCTAAATCTACTGTTACTATGGATCTATTATATTATTGACTCTCCTCCCGTGGTGCGTTTTGGGCAAACCCGGAAGAAAACATCTTTTGAAATTGAAATTATATTTATATTTCACCCTCCTGTGCAAAATATTTTTATAAAAAAAATCCGTAAACCAAGTAATAAAATAACTGCGGCCTAAATAGAAGTAGGCCTACTACTACTGCAAACATTACCCAATTCTTACCCTTTCTTATAAAGTAAAATGTAGTAAAAGTTACAATTGATCCCATAATTACAACTACATATTGGCTAAAAAGTCTGGTGAAGGACTATTTTTTGTCCCTGCATATCAGTCATTTCAAATTTCAGTATAAAATGTACTCAGAGTGGGGTAAGTGGGGAAATGGGTAATGAAGTACATTTTTATGCACTCGGTTTATGGCTCATTCACACATCTTTCACGGCTCACTTGTGAGTCACTGTATAATCTGAGAGACGTCCAAGACAACTGGGACGTGTCTTGTATAAAACTGGAACAAATCAATGGTTTTGGCTACATCTGCTGGGACATGGGACACACGGCTCCAAACTGGGACTGTCCTGGGTAAATAGGGGTGTCTGGTCACCCTAAGTCAGAGTGAAGCAAAATTATCCACTTACTACATTATTTCCAAATCATTTAGTCCTTTCCAATGCAGCTTTAGCGCGCCGTTGAGCTAATTTGTTTGTTAGCCAACCCTGACTAATTCCTTTGTGTGCAATTAACATTTCTTCCACCAATCGATCTCCTCCTCCGTCTCTCTCTCCTTCTCTCTCTCTCACTAAGTCTATTTCTAAACCGGTCTTGATGAGTCACACTTGAGGTTTATTTCCATGGAAACTGAAGTATTTTTTCTTTAAAGTTTTACCTGTTTTTCAGTCTGACGCACACACATAAAAAAACAAAGCAGCGGTTTTCAGAGAGAACGATAGTCGAACCGGAGTATAAGTCGCATCAGCCCTCAAAAAATGCATAATAGAGAAGAAAAAACATATATGAGTCGCACTGGAGTGTAAGTCGCATTTTTTGGAGAAATGTATTTGATAAAATCTAAGACCAAGAGACATTTGATCTTGAAATGCAATTTAAAATAATAACAGATTAGAGAACATGGTGAATAGGTGTACGTATGCTAACGCTAACACCTTCAGCTACATGACGTATGCTAACGCTAACACCTTCAGCTACATGAGGCACAGACAGAACTGTGGTAAGTGTCTGGTATGTTAACGTAACATATGAACAGTTATTCAGATAACTATAGCATAAAGAACATGCTAACACGTTTACCAAAGCATCAGTTTTACCCCAAATCACTAAATCCATTGAATTCTTCTTCCTCTGTGTCACTTCTAAACAACTAGAGGAAGTGCAGATTCTTCTTCCGAAATGATTTTCATCAAATGTCAAGTTGGTTGGGCTAACGCCCAATGAGGAGTTTGTTAAAGTGTCAAGTATAAAAATGTGCGATATTCCTTTTGGGATAACATGGAAGGTTTCTGTCATCGCTACGGCTACTAAATATGACTTCAACCCCTGGAAGTTTTTGATCGGGACACCAAAACATAATTTTGTGCAAAATTTCATGTAATTTGGAAGAACTATATTGTTTATTGGCAACTCCAAAGTCCAAATTCTGTGAAAAGTTTGCGCCTTTGCCGCACGTACACGTCAAACATATCATGAAAATGTAGATCACTTCTGACGCCCAGCTCTTCCCAAATTTGAGCTTGATTGGGCAAAAGCCCTCGGGGAGTTTGTTCAAATGTGAAGCGTAACATTTTGGAAATTTAAAAGATTTCGCATTTTTCCAATAACATTGGGAAAATCAGCATTGGATGTATCTCTCATCGCTATGGCTCTGCCATGAAAAAAATGATTTTGGGATTGGGATGGTAAAATAGATTCCATCCATCTTCTTCTGCTTATCCAGCGCCGGGTCGCAGGGGCAGCGGTTTAAACAGGGACTCCCAGACTTTCCTCTGCCCAGACTCCTGGGCAACTCCTCCGGGGGGGTCCCGTTCCCAGGGCAGCCGAGAGACATAGTCCCTCCAGCGTGTCCTGGATATTCCCGGTGGGACATGCCCGAAACCCTGCCCAGGAGGCATCCGGAACAGATGTCCGAGCCTCGGCTGCCTCCTCTCAACGTGGAGGAGGAGCGGCTCTACTCTGAGCTCCTCCCGTGTGACTGAGCCGCTCACCCCATCCCTAAGAGAGCGCCCTGCCACCCTATGGAGGAGATTCATTTGGGTAATGTCCTTTCGGTCATTACCCAAAGCTCATGACCATAGGTGAGGGTAGAAACGTAGATTGACCGGTAAATTGAGAGCTTTGTTTTTCGACTCAGCTCCTTCTTCACCACAACGGTCCGATGCAGCGACTGCATCACTGCAGCCGCTGCACCAATCCGCCTTTCGATCTCACGCTCCATCCTTCCCTCACTCGTGAACAAGACCCCGAGATACTTGAACTCCTCCACTTGGGGCAAGGACTCCCCACCCACGTGGAGAGGGCAAGCCACCTTTTTCCGGTCGAGAACCATGGCCTCGGATTTGGAGGTGCTGATTCTCATCTCAGCCGCTTCACACTCGGCTGCAAAGTGTCCCAGGGCATGTTGCAGGTCCGGGTTTGATGGACCCCTAACGGAGTCCAACATGCACTGGGAACGGGTCTGACTTACTGCTGGCAATGCGAACACAGCTCCTGCTCAGGTCATACAGGGGCCGTACAGCCCTGAGCAAAAGGCCCCAGGTCCCGGACCCCGTACTCCCAGAGCACCCAAAGGACACTCCAAAGGACACGGTCGAAACCCTTCCACAGATCCACAAAGCACATGTGGACTGGACTCTTTTTTCTGCCATTTTTTTCCACTACAAAAACTCAAAAAGGAGTCCACACAAAATGAACACATTCTCCAGTGGAAATTGCGTGTTGCACGTGCGCATTTTTGGTCAAACAGTTGCAACGCTGCCTACGCCCTGCTGGGGCTCGGGTCGAACGACGGCTAACTATTTGCTATAGTGGGCACAGCGTACCCAAACATTTTAGTCAAATATACAGTTACTTAAAAATAAAATGATTCAAATATAAGCATTGTGTAGTGTGACTCCAGTGAATATATAGTATTTGGAAAACTACTATTCAAGAGTAAGAGTACAATACAGTGTCTGAACATAGCATCAGATCAGAAGCGCAATGTTGGTAGCGGAAAACATTAAGTAATGCACACAATCTGGTATTTTCAAAGGATAGACACGAGTGCAATCTTCCAAAAGTGGTCAATGGTAGAAACAATTTTCAATTGGACAATGTTTTTGAAATTGAGACCTTTCGACTACGATTCGAAAGTCATGTTCAATCTGAAGAGACTGTAAGACTGAGAGTAAACATTTATTCTGCCCTTGGATAAAGTCTGCAGGAGCTTTACTCTGGGGGAACCAATCAACCACTGCACAAAAGACAGATCCCTGACTCATCTTAAAGCCATTGAAAAAGAATGGATTGAAAGTGTGGAGGATATGTTTGTGAAAAAAGAAGATCCCTAATTCTCAGTCCAGTCCCTTCAGATTGAAAATGACTTCTGGGTGTCAGTCAAAACGTCTTGATTTTAATAACATTGTTCAGATGAAATGTTTTTTTTTTACCAAGAAACAAAAATCTTCAAATCATTTCATATTGTCAACAAGTTTTTCTCATAGTGGGAAGAGGCACCACAACTTTCACTAAAGTAAGAGTCAATTATAATAATACTAACTATTGGCCTCCTTCTATTCTTTAGCCACTGCCGCCCTGGGCCACTAGACAGAAATATGGATAATCTATGTCATTGGCTTCTCTGACCATCACGGATCACTCACATGCCACGAGACTGGTAAAGTGTCTTGCCCAAAGACACAACAAAAGCCCTTTCCTTCTGGACCAATTCTTGTTATTAAGGCCACCTTGTTATACTCTGGGTTTGTGAACATTGTGACCTGTGATCATTGCGAGTCTGCTCAGACATTTGATCAAGAGCTTACGTTTACGTATGAAAAAGCTTACCATGGGCTGTGATATAACACTACTCATTCATCATGTGGTAAATGTATTATTATTAACTCTCCCAGAAGCAAGACTGTGTCCAGCAGATATGAGTTGGTTATTTTCCATGCAAAGCTCTGAGTCTCAGCCTCATTGTTATAGTCTTATCTTTTTACTCTTCCTGCACAGTGTTGTATAATAATGGCGTAATGGACGATTTTTGGGCCCAAATCTGAGTCTCGTTTCCTCGTGGCGTGGACGGCCGATTAGTCCTGCCACGTATCAATCATAAAACGCACCTACCGCTCACCTGCAGCCTCGTCGGCTCGTCCCCATGAGCAGCACGTTTCCCTGTGTCTAAGCGCATTGTTCTCAAATCGCCGAAAAATCGTCCATTGCGCCTTTAAAGGCGTAATGGACGATTTTTCGCCAATTTGAGAACTCAAGCGGAAGTGTGCATGCGCACACTACCCCCGTGCGGAAGCAGAGAAAAGCCTCGTTCTACATGTGTGTTTGTTTATTAGCGCGACGGATCGCATCGCATCTCTCGTCTCCGTAGATTTCCGTCTTCTTCTGAGTCACCTCAAACAGTCTTTGTCCGTCTTCATTTTGCCCCGTACACTGAGGGAACTATATTATGATAGATCAATGCGCTTAGACACGCGGAAACGCAGGGACGAGCCACACGCGGCTGCAGGTGAACGGTAGGTGCGTTTTATGATTGATACGTGGCAGGACTAATCGGCCGTCCACGCCACGAGGAAATAAGACTCAGATTTGGGCCAAAAAAATCGTCCATTCAACCTTTAACTTAAAGTATATTCTAATAGTTTAAAAAAAAACATTGTTAAATAGTTGGATTGCAGTATGTTTTAATAGTTATTTATCCTTCCTGCTTTTGGTTATCTGTGACATCAATGACAGCTGTGGTTTCCCCCAGATATTGTTATTGGTCCAGTATTGAACATTTTGCTGACATTTGGTACCAATATTAGTTCTGCTCTGGTCCAGTGTGTCATTCCCAGTTTGTCCTCAGTGCTTCAGGTTTGTCTTTTTAAACAGACCAAAGAGTAAAAAATAGGAATGGAAGAAACATTTGTCTGAAAATGTGGCTGTACCTACACAATGATTCCATGTTTCAACATTGGAACTTCTCCACTGGGGGACGAATATTCTATTTTTCTTATATCTTATTTTATCCTTATGTCTTATTCAACTTATTTAAGAAAGTTTGTCCATTAAGGCACTACTGATTTCTCCCATTTTTGGTCCATGACAGAGGGTAGGAGAAGAGTTGGTTGCAGGACAAATGTGTGCGGGACAAAAGGGCTGGACATAATGAATTAGATAATAAATTCTATTGTACCATATCATTTTCAGTTTTTATGAACCATAATGCAGAGAGACGGACTGAAATAACATTATCTCATTACATTCTTTAAGCCAAAAAGCTAAAACGACCAAAAGTGATGATTTTTCTCATGAGGGATATTAATTTGGACCTGTTTTGAATGCAATCTCACTTCTTGTATTCATTTCAAGTGGCATCGATGAAATATGGCCCAAACTTGTTTCATAAAACCCTTTGCATCATCCAAATTATTCCTGTGCCGGAGTTTGTGTGCACATCTCAAACGCAAACATCAGTAACGTGCGGTGGATTGGCGAGCAGACCTGGGGTTCATCAATATTTAGTGGATGATGCAAAAGTGAACCATTAAACAAAGAAAAACCAGGAGGGTGGGCTTAGAACCTGGATCTCCCACGTGAAGGGCAAACACCGTCATCTGTGATCAATCAATTAAATAAGCTCACTTCACTGAGCAATGCAAGACACAAATTAGCGTTCTATGTTCTTAAATGACTGCCTGTATTTCTGACTTACATAAAATCATCGGACTCGTCTCTAAAATGCAGTTTTTAAGTCTGTTTGTTGAAACTTGGCGCTGCTGTTGCTTCACTTGTCGGCCCTCAGAGGCAATTTGATTTGACTTGTTGCACGTGCTCAGTCAGGAAAAAACCTGCCAACATCCCTGATTCACACACAGGTTTATTCAGCGTTATGAGACTAGATCCATGGGTTTGAGGCTGTGTGGTCCTCAGAGCACATGCACAGGCCTCTGAAAGAATCTGCGTTCTGCTCTGGTTCTAAAATGTTAGAGAGCGGAGCGTGAACGGGCCTCTGAACACTGGGAGAAGCAGAATCGTGCTTCCCGCGCAGCACTGCCCAGTGGCCTGTAGGGGCCAGTAAAACACACTGAGTTCAGCCAAGCTTCAGCAGCAGAAGTGAGGGGGAAACGGGCTTATCTAGATATATTTTAGAACTATTTATATATAGTTGTGACACACGGTCATTTTAGATTTGATTGGCCAGTCACGGTCTTGATTGCTGTGACCGCACAACACTGCCAAACAATTATTGCATCCAAGTTTCAGTTAATTAAAGTCATTTGTAATAAGATGCAGACGTTGTTTGCACTAATTGCTACTTTAACAATGTTGTATGGGTAAAATGAATGAATAAACTTACAAGAAATGTTAGCTAAGTTTTTTAAAGTGTTTTGTTTCTGAACGGTCATTATCAACGTATGACTATTGGTTCATTCCTGTTTCTTTTTGTCTTTTTCTCGTCTCCTTAGGCCAGCAGAACGGTGCGACCCGCCCGATGATGTCTGACGACGACGACGGCTGCTACATCCAGAAGAAGACCACCTCCTCCGTCGAAATGCCCACTCGCTCCTCCACCAAAGCGAGCAAGCCCGAGCGCGCCCGCAGCAACGCTTCGCAGGCTAAGCTACAAGCTAAACGGCGAGTCGTACGCATGCTAATGGTCATCGTAGCACTGTTCTTCATCTGCTGGATGCCGTTATACATCGTCAATACTTGGAAAGCGTTCGACCCCAAAACTATCCTCAAAGCTTTATCTGGAGCGCCTATTTCTTTCATCCACTTGTTGTCCTACTCCTCGGCCTGCGTCAATCCCATCATATATTGCTTTATGAATACGCGATTCAGGAAAGCGCTTTTCTCAACCTTCTCCTGCCTCTGCAACAATCGGATTTGCAATAAAAAAAAAGATGGGAACGACGACGGATTCACTGCTATGTCCACCGCGACCTCCATGGCAACCTCAATGTCCAAGGTTAGCTACACAACGGTTAGCTCGGTGGCTACGTGCTAAAGCAGTTTGCTAAATGGTAAGGTTCTGTGCGAAGGCAGAAATAGAAACAAATTAAAAGGAAATTAAACTGGATAATCTAAAGTCTACTTCCATCCGTAAAAGATCCTATACATTCTAATAATTTAGAGGTAATTAAAGGGGCACTAACTTTTCTGATGTTATTGCTTTGTCCGGAATGTTTCCCAATTTGGCTTTAAACTTCTGCATCACATAAACTAATTAAATGTGCTTTTATCACTACAAAATACTGAAAAACATGCATTCTGATTTTGAGCAGGCTTGTTTCTCCACCTGTAACTCCACCAGGCTTAACTAGGCATCACCAGCGTTCTTCTAAATACTTTTAATGTCATATTGAGGAATATAGGGACAGCAATACCATCTCCATGGAGACAAACCTCACCTGAAAAGTTAGTGCACCTTTAAGTTGCCTTTGTTACTGCCAACAAAACACAGGCCTGTTACAGTCCCTAAATGGAAAGGGGGGAAAACTGTATTTTTAAAGAAGACATTTTATGCTACCGGTAAATCGACTTATTCCCTTCTCATTTACTCACTTTTGTTGTATTATAAACCCGCACGTTTGAGTCATCTTTACACTCCTGTATTCATGACACCAACAGTCTCACAACACATCCCCTCTGCAGCGTCCCGTCGCCGTTCAGCCTCTCGCTCTCGTGCTCTGCAGCTCTCCAGAGTCCGAGCCGACAGCCTCGGTCTGGTCGAGATAACGTTTGTGGTGACGTAGAGTAAAGAGCGAGGCAGAATTACAGTCATTAAACCGGAAGTCCGAAAACGTATCGGCCGTTTGGATTATTACCGGTAATAATTGGTCATAGATTGTACCTGTGTAACAGACACAAGTGTAATATGTCTTCTTTAAACAATATTGTTTCATATTCAAGCACTTTACTTTAGCGGTTTATTCATTCGAGACTCTTTTGTTTAACTTGGTGAGGGTAAGCCAGCATTGTTGCCAAATCTGTCCCGGGGCAAACAGAGAAGAGAAGTGGCTGCCAATCTACAGCAAGTGTGGCCTCAACAACCCCCGCCAGTTTGTCCACTCACACTGGGCAGCACGGTGAAGGGTCCGGCCCAAGGACACCACGACTATAAACTGCTTTACATGATATGGATTTGCTATATATATTTTTGTTTCTGTTTTTTTACATCAGATGCCCTTTATTTATCCATGCTTTGGACTGGAAAAAGACCTATATTATTTGGTGTGTGGTTTTTTGGGACATTGTCGTTGTTATTATAGACCCATGCAGAGATGTAGCAGTTTCAACATGGAGGACATGAGTGTATCAACCAATCAGAAGAGAACAGGAAACACAAAGTCATCAGAGCTACCAAACTTTTCACAATAAAATACAGCGTCATTGTCCGATCTGGCACCCTCTCCTTTTAAACACGTTTGACGCTCTACAATGTGTTAGTTGCATGTTCTTTCTGCTGTGGCCTCAAGTAGTGCTCTGTTCAAATGTAAATATATCAAAGTTACACTTAATTACGTCATAAGTCAGAGTTTAGACTGCTCCGCTATTTTATTTTATATTATTATTATTATTATTATTATTATTATTATTATTATTATTATTATTATATATATATATATATATATATATATATATATATATATATATATATATATATATATATATAGTATTCAGTATAAGTATTCATCATGAACACAGTATATATTCCTAGAGTAAATTTGATCTAAATCTCAAAAATGAGGTTTGTTTAAAACGATGCCAAATCGGACAATGACATGGAGCAAGTTTTGATTTGAAGGTTTCAGTGGAGCATTTTAAATGTTTTATGAGAATATAATAATCTAGCTTTATCGCTGAATGTCATTGTAAACATCAAACCATGTGTAATATTTGCTTCTTGTTCTTGGTGCGGACTAACACTAATTAAGAGGGACATGGAATGTTTGATATTGGTTATTGGTCATTGGTTATGGCCCATTTGAGGACTTCCATTCAAAACATTTCTGTTTTGAATATTTCCATTGCGCTGGTACTAAATATTGCCTTTATGCTTTAATTTTATCTTGTTGACCAAGTCATGATTGCCTTTAAACCTGCATAGAATGTTTAATAATCATCAAATGATTATGTGTGGAAAAGGAAACATTTTAAATTGGTGAATGGACCAGCTGAAGATTGTCGCGCTCCTTTAAGACAAAACAAGGGGAAAAGTAGTTTAAATGTACTTCTGTCATCTCAAAATGTAGCCTTGGTGGTAATGCACTACTTCAACTGTACATTACCTGCAACAATTGTGGACAGATAATCTCATGGTGTTTTTCCCGAGTCACACTCAAATCCATAAATACTTAAAGATCGGGCAGTGACAGTGACGTGTGGACGTCACAGACATGTTAAAGACGTTACACATGAGGGGGACAATGAGGGGGACACTTCTCCTTTGTGTTTCCATGCTAATGATACATCTGATTTAGTTTTTTAATAAAAACTATCCTATTGTTATTTTGCACAGATTGTTTAAGTTTGTGATATTATTTTGATATTTATTAGGTTCATAAATCTGCGTTAGAATGAGCCGACAGGAACATGGTGGAACACTATGTCGCATATTTGACCCAGTTCAAACCAATAGTGGATTCCTCTGTAAAGACTATGAAGCAGGATTAAAGCACAAGTGAGTTGATTCCAAGGAATTTTAAGCGTCAAACGCCTCGGTTCAAAAACACTCTTTTATGTGACAAACTGGAGTCATCTCTGTGAAGTTCAATCATCATGTATTTGAATGGAAAGGAGATTTGTCTGGACTTAACTACGAGGCTTAAACTTCCTTGGCAAGTTTCACCTCCGAACATAATGTGCTTGGAATCATAAATCATGCATTCTGTGGTTTACTATTTGAAGTGTTTTGGTTCTGAACGAGCTCTGAATTATGCAAATTACAGTTACATCAAATAATATTTGTCATAAAAACATTCAAATGTAGCTTTATAAATCATATTGCATCACACAAACTCTGGAGGAAAAAAGCAATTCTATTTCTAATCATTTAAAGTGAATGTTGGACAATTGGAACGTTAAATTACAATGAGCAAAATACAATCATAAAACCTGACAATCTTGTACATTTCAGCATTTAGCAGCTCAGCAGAGTCAAATATACTAAACCTCCACACGACACAGATGAGATGTGGATTAGACTAGTTTCTGCTCAAGTGGTGAGTAAACTGCAGAAAAATAAATCACTTTAAACGGGACAACTCAGAATGTATGATCTTTAGTGACGGTTTAGACTCTCTAATGAAATATAAGTGTAAAAAGGATTAACGGTCAACATCAACTCCAATGTAAGACTAAACCGGGACTAAATCTGAGTTAAACCGGCGTAACACAGAACTAATCTAGAACCAAACCAGAATGTTCAAAGTGCGGATTAAATCACAAGTACAGCAGGAGCAGGACTGAATCAGGATTTATTGAACTGGATTTATGCTGCGCACAAACCAGGATTAACCAAGACTAAAGGAGCGTTCACACTGCACGCCTGTGTGCACGCGGCGTTCAGGGAGTTCAGGGCGTTCAGGGCGTTCAGGGCGTTCAGGGCGTTCAGGGCGTTCAGGGCGTTCAGGGCGTTCAGGGCGTTCAGGGCGTTCAGGGCGTTCAGGGCATCCAGCGATTTTGTGGCACGTTTTGAGCGTCTGAGCAGCACAAATCCGCTCTGGACGCTCCTTAAAAAAGATTTGACAAAGGATTTAAACAGCAAAACTAAACTACATGTTATAACCAGGACAAAACAGGGGCTAAACCAGACCAAATAACACCAAGATCATCAAGACTAAATTAGAACTAAACATGACACGGTGGGGACTAAACCACAACTAAAGCACAAGTGAACCTGGGCTAACTTTGATTTATGATGGATATAAACCAGGATTAACAAGGACTAAACCAGGATTAAACCAAAACAAACTAAAGTCAATGTTATAACTAGGACTAAACAGGGGATCAAACTAAAATAAAACCTGGATTCAATCAAACTGAACGAAATCAGGATTGAACCAGGATGAAAAAAAGAATTAAACCAGAATTGAACAAGACTAAACCAGAACTAAAGAAGGAATAAACAGCGGCTAATAACAAGTCCAAAGCAAGACTAAACTAACATTGACGAATCAGAGAATCTTCTAGATTTAAACCAGAATAACACCAATAACAATTATGTATTTATTTATTTGTTAATATGACAGAGATATTGCACATACCAGACATATACACATACATATACACATATACATATACATACACATACACATACACATATACACATATACATATACACATACCTACACACATACACATATACACATACATATACACATATACATATACACATACCTATACACATATACATATACACATACATATACATATACACATACATATACACATACATATACATATACATATACATATACACATACATATACACATATACATATACACAAACATATACACATACACATACATAATACACATACCTATACACATATACACATACATATACATATATACATATACATATACATATACACATACATATACACATACATATATACATATACATATACACATACATATACACATACACATATACATATACACATACCTATACACATATACATATACACATACATACACACATATACATATACACATACATAATACACATACATATACATATATACACATACATATACACATACATATACACATATACATATACACATACACATATACATATACACATACATATACACATATACATATACACATACATATACACATATATATATATACATATACACATACATATATACATACACATACACATATACATATACATATACATATACATATACATATACACATACACATACACATACACATATACATATACACATACATATACACATACATATACACATACACATACACATACACATACACATATACATATACATATACACATATACATATACACATACATATACACATACATATACACATATACATATACATATACACATACATATACACATATACATATATATATATATATATATATATATATATATACATATACACATACACATACACATATACACATACCAGATACAGCTGCAAGATCATTTTCAGTTTGCAGTTAATCTATCAAATGTCCCATGTAATATTTAAAATACTGTTCAAAAAAGACAATCAAACAGTGGGATTAACCAAGACTAAACTAGAACTAATCCAGGCTTAAACATTCTCTTGTAAGAGGATAAATGTGCCAAATAATATATGAAAGAAGGAACAAGTTATTGAAATATCTCCTTTCACAGACTTCAGGCTTGAACCAGGTCTAAAGCAGAAGAATCCATCATGAAACAGACTGATGGACGTGTAAATGATGCTATTACCGCAGTGACTCATGCCATCTCAGACCCAACATTATTTCATTTGTGTTTCTTAAAGTTAACATGTAACTGAAGTCAGCGTCACACAGTCGCATCATTCCACTGCAAAAAGCAAAGTCTCGTTTCAGATCTTTACAATCAAAATAATGACGTCATTGTTTTTCCATCATTTATTTCATCACCTGGATGTTTTAAATACATTGTACATCTCGACAGTTCAGGGCCAAACCACACAAAAGTTCACATTATTGCTCTGTTTTCCTGTTTTGAATCGAGGTGATGAATAACTGAGAGATTGATGATTTGTTTTGCTGTTTTCTTATTGGATCTCTTTCAAAAGTGACGCTTTGCAGTGTAATCTGAAAAATAATCATCATTCAAAGCAGCTTTTTATGTCCCGGTCGAATCGTTTATTATTCTCGCTGTGATCCTACTTTTAAAAATGATCAGGCCACAGCCAAATTAAGTTTTTATCAACTCTTTTTGCAGGTATTTGTTTTCTAAATGACAGAATTCTAACATTTAGATCTATTTCAGAAACGGTGCTTTTGCTTAAGTCCATAATCATTATTTACTTTGACTTTCTACACTCAAAAACATGGCTGGCCTCACATTCCCTTCGCTCTGAGCTCATAATATACGGCATTTTTCTGCAAAGCCCGTAAAGCAGACGTCACTTAAAAAACACAGGCCTCGTGCAAAACATAATTTTAACATCAGCTAATAGCTCCGACCTCAACCTCATTATTTCTGCCCTAAAACGCGGATATTTTCTCCTCTGACTCAACAACCGCTCCACAAAGTAAAATATTTACAACAATTTTGTAGCTGGGAGATGAAATCAAGAGATGTTTTGAAAAATGTCTGAAAGTTCGCTCAAGGCGCTGTTGTAAGTGTTGTTTTGGCCTCCAGCGAGCGAGCACCTGCCAGAAGCGCTAACAATGTTCATAAATGTGCTTTGTTCTCCTCATAATTCATCCGTTGCCTTACAATTGTATAAAATCCATCTTTTTCTATCGAGGAAAAGTCTGAAACTGTTGGTGAAAACTGCTGTATTCAAATACGATGGGCTTTTGAGAGACATAATGGTGCAACGGACAAAGGAAGAGGCGAAATGTGTTCGACGGCAGGAGTTTTCTGGGGTGTGGTTTTTTATGGTTTTCAGACAAATATCTCATGCTACTTGAGTAATGTGTTGTGCGGTGTAAAAGTGTTCGCACTGTGAGTAATTCTACAAATGCAAAAAGCTTCAAGAGGACGAGATGAAATGATGTGAAGGTTTGTGTCTCGCTGCTTCACATGTGGTTAGTGTTTTTTTGGTCTATTCTTTGTAAATTCCTCGAATGTTTTAAGAGTTTTGGACGAATACATCGTGAACTGGACGTTTTTAATGTCTTGAGACTTGATCAAATGGACTTGAGACTCGACTTGAAACGTTCTGACTCAAAATCGTTGTCAAAATCCAGCTTCCATTACAAACTTTATGTTTATTATAGATCTTCAGCCTCTCCCCTCCTCTCCACAGTCCCTCCTTCACCTCTCCACAGTCCCTCCTTCACCTCTCTCCCCTCCTCTCCACAGTCCCTCCTTCACCTCTCCCCTCCTCTCCACAGTCCCTCCTTCACCTCTCCCCTCCTCTCCACAGTCCCTCCTTCACTTCTCTACAGTCC
The DNA here is from genome assembly GCF_026437365.1 of Eucyclogobius newberryi. Classification (NCBI taxonomy): domain Eukaryota; kingdom Metazoa; phylum Chordata; class Actinopteri; order Gobiiformes; family Gobiidae; genus Eucyclogobius; species Eucyclogobius newberryi. Next base: position 5,448,443 of record NW_027315723.1, read on the forward strand.
CTCCTTCGCCTCTCTCCCCTCCTCTCCACAGTCCCTCCTTCACCTCTCCCCTCCTCTCCACAGTCCCTCCTTCACCTCTCCCCTCCTCTCCACAGTCCCTCCTTCACCTCTCCCCTCCTCTCCACAGTCCCTCCTTCACCTCTCCCCTCCTCTCCACAGTCCCTCCTTCACCTCTACCCTCCTCTCCACAGTCCCTCCTTCACCTCTCTCCCCTCCCCTCCACAGTCCCACCTTCACCTCTCTCCCCTCCTCTCCACAGTCCCTCCTTCACCTCTCCCCTCCTCTCCACAGTCCCTCCTTCACCTCTCTCCCCTCCTCTCCACAGTCCCTCCTTCACCTCTCTCCCCTCCTCTCCACAGTCCCTCCTTCACCTCTTTCCTCCTCTCCACAGTCCCTCCTTCACCTCTCTCCCCTCCTCTCCACAGTCCCTCCTTCACCTCTTCCCTCCTCTCCACAGTCCCTCCTTCACCTCTCCCCTCCTCTCCACAGTCCCTCCTTCACCTCTTCCCTCCTCTCCACAGTCCCTCCTTCACCTCTCCCCTCCTCTCCACAGTCGCTCCTTCACCTCTCCCCTCCTCTCCACAGTCCCTCCTTCACCTCTCTCCCCTCCTCTCCATAAGTCCCTCCTTCACCTCTTCCCTCCTCTCCACAGTCCCTCCTTCACCTCTCCCCTCCTCTCCACAGTCCCTTGTAGACTTGATAAAATGGACTTGAGACTCAAAATCGTTGTCAAAATCCAGCTTCCATTACAAACTTTATGTTTATTAATATGATAAATCTTCAGTAATAATTCCTCTCCACAGTCCCTCCTTCACCTCTCCCCTCCTCTCCACAGTCCCTCCTTCACCTCTCTCCCCTCCTCTCCACAGTCCATTCCACTCTGACGTCTCTGAAATCTCTTACTTTGACAATTGTGTTCAGTGCCTGCTGCTACGTGAGATGAATATTCTATAACTCTGTATTATTACGTGTCTCTCTGTGTACTCTGTGTACTCTGTGTACTCCAGTGATGTCTATGTGTGGATTTGAAGTGACGTCTTGTATTTTCCACAACAAAATGTCCTCAGCTTCAAATAAATACACAAAAATAAAACAGATGGTGCAGTATATTTTTGTCTGGAGAGTGGGTGAGAGAGTGTGATTCTATTACAGAAGAAAAGTGTTTTGGAGACGCAACATATGCAGCGCAGTAGAAACAATTCAGTCATTTCAGAGCAGGGACAGTAAATATTGTGCAGGAGATGGAAAAATGTAATTTTTTCTATGGGTAATTCAGATTTTTAGATATATTTTAAACCCACAATCAAGTGTTTCATCTTTGTAACGGCTGTTTCCATTCACCAAGTCACCTACCAGCTTCCATTCACCAAGTCACCTACCAGCTTCCATTCACCAAGTCACCTACCAGCTTCCATTCACCAAGTCACCTACCAGCTTCCATTCACCAAGTCACCTACCAGCTTCCATTCACCAAGTCACCTACCAGCTTCCATTCACCAAGTCACCTACCAGCTTCCATTCACCAAGTCACCTACCAGCCCGTCACGATACACAGCCACAGACAATATAGTGAATTATAATATTGAAAACACTTAAAATGCAGTAATCCCTTTGTTATATTCCCAGTATTGTTAAAATACATTAAGTTACAACAAACAAATTGCAGAAAGAAACAAAATTTTTTCAATCCGACAGCCCCGATCTTAAAGTTTTACAAAAGACAAAAAGAAAATGTGCAAGATAAATATTGAGCCCCGCAATAAATGGCTCTTTAGTCGCTCATTTATTCAACGATAAGTCAGTAAAGTGATTGACAGGCCGAACCTATGAGTTCCACCATCAATTATTAGTATATTTTTCGGCCAAAACATGTATATTTTGATTCTAATACTATTCACTATTTCCCCTCTACAGGTAAAACCCGCCTTTGGACAAAATAGCATAGTCTGCACTTAAATATCCATAAAATCCATTTGTCTCCATCGATTTCACTAGCCAGGACCTCCATACCCCCATGTGAGAGGGCGGGGCACGAAAACCATGAACACCGGTGTGTGTGATCCGGATGCTTAAGTAGTGCAGCCGCAGGAAGGGGCGTGAAAGGGGCGTGGTCCTGCTCCCGAACTTAAGACAACAAACTTCATTTATACAACATTGGAAGGCCATTTTCTCCAAGATATTGTTTTTTCTCCCACAGAGACATAACGACACGACAAACTTCACAATCAAATACGTCGCAAGATTTATGACAGATTGTAAAGATTTGTTGAATTCTAATTAATTAAGTTTGCGTTTGTACCTAATTCATCAACAAAATGAATGAATGAATCTATTTTTCAGATTTGTGTCCCAAAATACTTTCAATTTTGACAATTTGTGACTTATATTTATGCGAGTAAACTGAAGCAGACGTATAATTGTGTACCTGTTGGTGAAACTCTAAACAATACACAATATTATACAGCACTAAAACGTCTCTAATCCCAGGAGAACATGGCATCGCCTGCAGGAAACTCACCTATGACAAAATACACACTACAAATACTCTAATGTTCTACAGTTCTAATGTCTCCAATGCAAAGTCCAGCGCCGATATGTTTTTATTCATATGCGAGCTATTCCCGGGAGGATTTGGCTGAAAAAGGAAACGCAGTTCTTGTTAACAGCGGCAGAAATCCACTTGCTTTTGTCCGACTCGAGATATGGGCTTTACTGAATATGAATGTGTGTTTCCCTCTGTCTGAGGCTTTGAACATGTGCAACGGGCACGAATACTGCAGTACTGCACAGCCGGAGGGGGAATTTACATATAATACTGTCAAAGCAGTACAAGTATCTGGTTTGCGCTACTGCTACTGCTGAACCTGCCATTTAAATTCACTTTCCATCTCAAACACAAAACAAATATCACAACAAATATTTATGTAATATTTGTCAAGACATTGCACCGTTTGACTAAAAATATTTCAATTAAGTCATCTGAAATTATCCTTCAAATTCTACTTCAGTTTTCTCCTGGATTTCCATCTTTTCCCCTGAATATTTCGTCCTCCGGCTGTGTCTGTTAAGTGTCTGTTAAAGCCTGTAAAGCCTCAGTGGGACATTTCCTCATCGCTCCAAATTGCTGCAATCTGATTGGCCATCGCTCACTGCACAGGAACAAGAGGCGGAGACGGAAACGCACTGGGAACGTGATCAGACGAACAGAGAAATGTCACCTCTCCCCTCCTCTCCACAGTCCCTCCTTCACCTCTCCCCTCCTCTCCACAGTCCCTCCTTCACCTCTCTCCCCTCCTCTCCACAGTCCCTCCTTCACCTCTCTCCCCTCCTCTCCACAGTCCCTCCTTCCCCTCTCTCCCCTCCTCTCCACAGTCCCTCCTTCCCCTCTTCCCTCCTCTCCACAGTCCCTCCTTCACCTCTCCCCTCCTCTCCACAGTCCCTCCTTCACCTCTCCCTTCCTCTCCACAGTCCCTCCTTCACCTCTCTTCCCTCCTCTCCACAGTCCCTCCTTCACCTCTCCCCTCCTCTCCACAGTCCCTCCTTCACCTCTCCCCTCCTCTCCACAGTCCCTCCTTCACCTCTCTCCCCTCCTCTCCACAGTCCCTCCTTCACCTCTCCACAGTCCCTCCTTCACCTCTCCCCTCCTCTCCACAGTCCTTCCTTCACCTCTCCCCTCCTCTCCACAGTCCCTCCTTCCCCTCTTCCCTCCTCTCCACAGTCCCTCCTTCACCTCTCCCCTCCTCTCCACAGTCCCTCCTTCACCTCTCCACAGTCCCTCCTTCACCTCTCCCCTCCTCTCCACAGTCCCTCCTTCGCCTCTCCCCTCCGCTCCACAGTCCCTCCTTCACCTCTCCCCTCGTCTCCACAGTCCCTCCTTCACCTCTCCCCTCCTCTCCACAGTCCCTCCTTCACCTCTCCCCTCCTCTCCACAGTCCCTCCTTCCCCTCTTCCCTCCTCTCCACAGTCCCTCCTTCACCTCTCCCCTCCTCTCCACAGTCCCTCCTTCACCTCTCCCTTCCTCTCCACAGTCCCTCCTTCACCTCTCTTCCCTCCTCTCCACAGTCCCTCCTTCACCTCTCCCCTCCTCTCCACAGTCCCTCCTTCACCTCTCCCCTCCTCTCCACAGTCCCTCCTTCACCTCTCTCCCCTCCTCTCCACAGTCCCTCCTTCACCTCTCCACAGTCCCTCCTTCACCTCTCCCCTCCTCTCCACAGTCCTTCCTTCACCTCTCCCCTCCTCTCCACAGTCCCTCCTTCCCCTCTTCCCTCCTCTCCACAGTCCCTCCTTCACCTCTCCCCTCCTCTCCACAGTCCCTCCTTCACCTCTCCACAGTCCCTCCTTCACCTCTCCCCTCCTCTCCACAGTCTCTCCTTCGCCTCTCCCCTCCTCTCCACAGTCCCTCCTTCGCCTCTCCCCTCCGCTCCACAGTCCCTCCTTCACCTCTCCCCTCGTCTCCACAGTCCCTCCTTCACCTCTCCCCTCCTCTCCACAGTCCCTCCTTCACCTCTCCCCTCCTCTCCACAGTCCCTCC